>NC_079302.1:1053921-1357463 GCF_023638135.1 Falco biarmicus | reverse complement strand
TGTTCCTCCGAAGGTGCCTATTTCTGGAGTATTGACAGTTATTAGATTTGCTTGCCACCTTCTCCACGTTTGCTTTTTCTTTGCTCTGTAAAAAGTGTGTACATAGGCAGCACCCATGCTCAGACCGGTCCACCAGCTCTACATACAGCCTCTGGTGAAAGCATGCACCACTTCTAAGTTACACCAAGTACTAAAAGACAAGGGTGACTTTATTCTCGCCTCAACTTCATCATTAAAACATGTTTGTTTCATATTCAGCAAGAACAACAGTTACAAATTACATGCACCTTTACAGAGAGCACACCAAGCAGCTCTGAAAAATTCTACTTGCCCCAGGGCTTGTTGGTTTGGGTGTTTCGGGTTTTTTTGTTTTCTTTTTTCCCTTCTCCTCTTTTTTTGGTTGGGGTTGGTTTTCTTGGGTTTTGGGTTTGGAGTTTTTGGTGGGTTTTTTTTGAAAGGGCAAGTAAAGTTAACAATTATTCTTCCATAAAGCAAGGCAAACATACTTTGAACAGGGTCTGACAAATTTTTAAGGGTAGCTTTTAAAGGCAAACTGGTAACATACTGGAGTCTATCCATTTAACAAACCGTAAGAACTCATACACAGCATGCGCATTGTAACAGTACACATCAGTGCTGCATTTATAATATTCAAATAACTATGGTACGTATTAAACCTCAATTCTTAAAACCTGTGAACATCTTCCAAATGCAAGACACTTCCAGTAATGTATCAAGTAGTACAGCCCTTCTTCAAATTTCTAATAGTCTGTCCTCTTCTTTCACCACCACCCCCCATCCCACTTAAAGGGACTTGTCAAAATTTCAAATGACTACCCCCACGTTAAGAAACATGGAAAGCTTGATAGATTTAATTAGAAATACTTACTAACAAACATGCAGTTTATTACCTTTCAGTATAAAATACATCTACATTAAGGTTCTCCCAAATGGAAAAACTGACCGCAACTGCATTCCTTGTTCAATGCTATGAAACAAACCAGGAAGTTAATTATTTGGGTTACTATTAAAAATAAAAATTAAAAAAAAAAGGAAAAGGAAAAAAAAGAGACAATTTTAAAAGCTTCTTTAGATTTTTTCAAGAGAGATGATTTAGTTCAGCTGCATTTTTGCCAGTAAGAAAACAGTCTCTTAGAGAAGGATGAAGAAAACATATTCCTGAAGCCTGGATAGAGCTTCTGTACTGGTTCACCTCCTCCTAAAATTCAAATCCCATGTTCCCAGCGATCATCTACATTTTTCGCTAGGGCTGGAATGGGGAGGGAAAAGCTGCTGGAAATAAAAATTTTAAATAATAATCGCAGATGGACCCGAACAGAAAGTGAAAAATGTTACCGTAAAGGCTAGAGAAATATTTATTTAATCAAAGCAGAGGTTCTGTTGGGACTGGAGGAATGTTGCATCCTTTCCTAAAAAAGAAAAAAAAAGGGGGGGAAAAAAAAAAAAAGAGGAGGGGGTGGGGGGAGAAAAGAGAAAGCAAGAAAGAAAAAAGGCAGAGGCACAGCCGCCTCCTGGAGTTCCCCATTGTCCGGGGCTATAGAGAGCCCCAGAATGGCATTAAACTCACAAAAGGCATATTGTGCAGGGGACAAAAAAAGCCCCTTCTTCTACAATAACTTTTAGCTTCTTATTTTTAGAAAATGACAAAGCTGTTGCCAGCAATGGCTGGTGAAACCTGTAGCCCAGCTCCCAGCGAGGCTGGACGCGGCCGTATTGATCCGCTGCCCCGCTCGAACGGCGGCCGCAAAGTTTGCACGGGAGCGGGGCCGGGCCGGGCCGCGCCGCGGGGATGCTGCGGGGATGCTGCGGGATGCGGCAGGGCCGCGCTTCGCGCCCGCGGCCCGCCCCGCGGCTGCGCGGGCACAAAGTTGCGCTCGCTGCCGGCCGCAACTTCCCGGGCTCCTCCCGGGGAAACTTCGGCGGCGGCGGCGGCGGGGGTCGTTCCTCGCCCTGCCCTGCCCTGCGCGGGGCGGCGCCCGGGGCGCGGGGGCAGGTGGCCCCGCGGAGCGCCCCGCCGCCGCGGAGCGGAGCGCGGCCGATCGGAGCGGCGCGGAACGGAACGCCCGGCGGCCCGCGCACTCCCTCCCCGGCGCGGCGCTGCGCGGCAGGGCGCGGAGCGGAGCCCCCCCCGCCGCGGGCTGGGGGCCGGCCGCTTGCCCCAAGTTTCGGTGCGGCGCCGCCGCCGCCGCCGCGCTCCCCCCGCCCGCTCCTGCTCGCTCGCTCCCTCCCCCGCCGCCTGGGCTGAATCTTATTGATCCAGAAGGTGGCTAATTAGCCCTTCCCGTCGTGCCTGGGTAATGAGGCACATGCGCACTGCACTAATCAGCCATTTTTTGCAGGAAACTAATTAGCAGAATAAAGATCCAAAGAGTTTTTTTTCTTCCCAATCATCAGATCTGAGTCCGGGCGCTTCCTGCTCCGGCGACCGCCAGCCCCGCCGCCCGCTCCGCTCCGCGCCGCTCCGCCCCGACCCGACCGCCGCCGCCGCCGCTGCTGCTGCCGCCGCCCGCGGCCCCCTCTCTCCGGGGGGCTGCAAACTCCCCGACAACGATGCTGCTGCTGGGCAGCGGCGGCGGCGGCGGCGGCTCCCGCTCGGCTCCGGCTGCTGCCCCCGGCTCCCGCTGCTGCTGCCCCGGGCCCCTCCGCGGAGCGCGCTCCTGCCGCCGCAGCCGCCGCAGCCTGCATGGGATCTGTAGCCCCCGCGCCGCCGCCCGGGATTAAAAGCGCCGCCGCCGCCGGAGCAGCGACCGCGTAAGTGGCAACTTTTCTGCCCTGTCCCCCGCTCGGGCTCCTCCTGCTCGGGGCGCCCGGGCTGCTTTGCATGGGGCTGGTCCGGCCCCCCCTCCCGCCCGCTCCCACCCACCGCCCCGGATCCCCCAGCAAACTTTGTGCCGCTCGCCGTCCCGGAGCCCCGCCGCCGCCGCCGGGGACGCGCAGGTGCCGGCGCCGCGGGGGCCGCTGCGCGCCCGCGGAGCCCCCGCCCCGCCCGCCGGCCATGGCCCCGGGGCGCGGAGCGGGCGCGGAGCGGCGTGCGGCGCTGCCCGGCTTTGTGCGCGGCGGGGCGGGCGGCGGGGCGCGGGTAGCGGCCGGCGGGGCCCGGCCCGGCCTCGGAGGGACGCGCGTTCCGCGCCGGAGCGGCGGGGGCTCGGCGGGGGCTCGGCGGGGCCGGCGCCTCCCGGGACCCGCTCGCGCGGCGGGCGGTGGCGCGGGCGGGCCCGTGGGTGCCCCGTGGGTGCCCCGCGCCCGCTCCGCGCCGGTGACGCGCTGCAAAACAAAGGGGCGAAGAAGTGCCCGAACTGCCCCGGCCCCGCGGCCCGGCCCCGCCGGAGCTGCCCCGCAGCGGCCTTGCGAGCGAGAGTAATTACGATTTTTGTTTTCCGCGGGCAGGCTCAGTTTTGGGAAGAATGCGGCGAGGGGGATGGGAGAGGTGAAGGCAGCAAACGCCACTGTAGGCCGATCCCCCCTTCTCAGTTTCAGTTTTTAATTACTTAATGCTGAATCGCACGGCGCTTATCTAAATATTTGCAAATGCTCTTTCCTATTGATTCCTCTGAATAAACTGTGCTGCTCGCCCGCGGAGGGAAGGCGATTCTTGCTCTCCTGAAACTAACCCTCCAGAGGAGAGTGTGTGTTTGTGGGGGGCACACGTACGCCTGTGTCTGTGTGTATACACGTATGTATGTGGTACGCACACGCGGGTTTCTTACTGTGAGTTATTTATAATTTGGGTTGCGGTTTTGTGTGTTTTTTTCTTTTTCCTTTCTTCTCTTTTTATTACAATTGTTAAACTCCCCCCCCCCCTTTTTTTTTTAATTTTTTTTTTTTTTTTATTCCGAGAAAGGTCTGTTTCAAGCTGCTCAAAGCTGCTCATGGGTATGTCTTGTACTTTGTGCGGATATGTAACATATATACGCGCCACTTCCTCAGCCGTCTGTCCGTCTTTCTCCTCTTCTCGCTCCTGTTTAATATGGAGCAATTTTCTGGAGGCTCGGTGACTCCCTCCTTAGGGTCACATTGAGTTCGAATCCGACTGAAGGTGCAGGAATCCTGCGACGGGGGAAATAAGAGAATAGAGAGAACGGGGTCAAGTTGGCTGCTTAGAGGCCAAAACTCCCACAGCTGCCTTTAAAATTATATATATAATATTTGGCTTTCCTCACCATATTACAAATTGCAGCCTCCCCTTTCAGGTATTTTCTTTACAGCTTAAAGCCCTCTCCTTCCTTCTGCCTCCCCCCCCCCCCCCCCCCCCCCCGCCCCCTGTTAGTGGAGAAGGGGGGGGCGGGAGGAGGGAAAATAATAAGGAAAGAAATGGGGAGGGGGGGCAGAGGGGAAAAAATAAACCCCATTGAGTTTAGGCAAATAAGGTTTGGTCTCCGTATCCTATTACAAAGCACTTTGAATATGCAAGACATCACACAAGACCAGTTATTCCAGTTACGACAAACTTAAAAAGAGAAAAAAAAGAGAGGCATGTTTAGATTGTAATTTGTTAGAGCAAGAATCGTATTTAAAACTCTGTCTTTTAATTTTTTTTCCAGCCTTGCATTGTATCCAGCCTTTTTCTGATGTCTAGGTGTGTTTTTTTTCATTATTATTATTATTAAAATCTTTCCGTTGAGTTTAGGAAGACTGCTGCGAGCAACACATTTTCTGTATTTTTGTTCCTGTATCTTGGAGGAGAGTTGGCAGGGATTCTGTGGTTTGCAGTTACACAATATGTTATCATGTTTTTAATCACTAAATCATTGCGGTGGTTATAGATTTACAGTCTTAGGGCATTACTGAGAGGAGCAGCGCAGACCGTATGTGCGGGAACACACGAGAGCATGCAGTGAACATGCTCGTGAACTTTGCTTTTAAATCGCTCCCCGGCCGAGCCCAGGCGGAGCGGAGCCGCGTCCCGGCATCGCCCCTCCGTGCACTGGGGGAAGTTCGTGCCGCCCTCCCGGTGGGCGCCGTGCGGGCCCGTCCCGCGGTACGGGCGGCCAGGGGGCCGGGGCCGCGGCCGCCACCTGCGCCGGGCCGGGGAACGGGCCGCCCCGCCGGCCGCTCCGCGCCCGGTTCCCCCTTTATTATGTAACAGAGCCCTCGGCAGCATTAAAAATTCAGCATTACAAGCCGATTGTAATGCTCCTCATTAGGGAGCACTGTCTGGTCCGGCGTTAAGCGCAAGCCGGAGCGTGGCTCTTCGGCGGCAGCACCGGCGGAGGCCGGGGAGCTGCCGCGCGGGGGTCGGCCGCGGAGCGGGGCGTCCCGGGCCCCCGCGGGCGGCAGCAGGGCCGCGCCGGGCTCCGCTCTGCCCCCCGGGCCGGGCCCTCCCTCCCGCGCCGGCCTCGGTGCGGGAGCCGCCTTGCGAGCTGCCCCCACGTCCCGCAGGCCGCCTTCGGCCGGGAACAAAAGCCGCGAAAAGGCCTGTGAGAGGGGAGAGAAACTCCGCGCCTGGACGCGGAGGTCGCTTGGCTGCATCAGTGTATTTTTTTTTCCGCCCCTTCTTTCCCTGTGAGGCGCGGCGGCCTCGGGAGGAGTGGGCAGCAGGAGGGTGGCCACGGCCGCTCTCCGGCGCTGGCCCTGGGCTGCGGAGCCCCGTGCCCTCCCGCCCTGCGCTGCCTTTTGTTCCCGCAGGACCGAGCCGAGGTGCTGCGAGGTGGATGGAGGCGGCGCGGGCAGCCCCGCGTGCCTGGCACCTTCGCCTGGCCTTGTCGTGGCGGCTGTCAAACCAGGGCCCGGCGGTGGCCGTGTTGACAAAACTGGAGGCCTGTGTCCCTCTGTCATCTCTCTGGTTTGACCCCCCATCCTGGGTCCCGTTGGTGGTGTCGTGCCAGAGGCTGGGAGCAGTGTGGAGGAACAGATTTACTTTGGGCCTGACCAGCAGTTGAATGGCTTCAGCGGGGATCACTAAATCCCAAATGGATGGACATATGGCCAGCTGCATTAGCCACCCCATTAACACTTCCTTCTGCTTTCCAAAATAATAATAATAATAATGATGAAAAAAAAACCCCGTTGTGTGGAGAACCTGAAAAATTACTGGCAGTCTTTTACATCAACTTTATTCACGCGCTGCGTTCTGCTGGGGCACGGCTTCCTTGCGTGAGCGTTTTCGCCGCTGGTGTCACTCGGTCGTGTGCAGTTGAAGAGTTTTCAGCAGCCTCCTTCCCGTGGGCGCTGGCGGTGCCGGTGCACGCTGGCCCTGCTGCAGCCGCCTTCGTGCTGGCGATAGCGGTGTGGTTCAGGAGGACTGCAAAGAGGCCGAGCGTTTCACGGCTCCCCGCTCCCCTTGGCCAAGTGCACAGCCGAGGTTCGGCCTTTGTGTGGCTTCGGGGGCCGCATGCTGGTGGGAGCATCCGGCTGGTGGGAGAGGTGGGCTGCGAACAAAGCCGGGTCCTGCGTGCTCCCCCCGGTCTGGCCACGTGCGGGACCCCCCGCGCCACTCACAGGGCTATGCCTGTCCTGCGTGCTCCTGTGGCCAACGCGCTGACCGCGGGTGCTTCGCCAGGGAGAGGCCCCTGGGGCCGGAGTGGGGTGCCCGGGGGGCTCCCCCTCGGCGCTGCGCCTCGGTTCTTGCGGTGGGGCATCCCCCGGGGGAAGCCAGCCCCAGCGGCCATGGGGGAGGCGAGGGGAGAGCAGCGTGAAGGAGCTCCCACGCTGGGGAGCGGGACTGCCCTTCCCTCCTCCCTCCCGCCCTCGCCAGCCAAAGTTCAGGCCGGGTGTCCAGTGCGTGGCAGCGATGGGGCTGTCAAGGGCTGTCGTGGCAGGAGAGTGGGAATCAAAACATCTGTGCGCAGGCCTGGGCGCCGCAGCCTCTAATGGTTTTGACGGAGCTGTTGTGGTCTGTTGTCTGGAAAATCTGCATTCTGCGCCGTGCCCGAGGGGGGCCGCGGCACCGCAGACCGTGGCGGTACCTAAATATAACCGCATCGCGCCGTGGGGTGAGGTGAGGGCAGGAGGGAGCAGGGCTGCCCGTCCCGCCTCCTGCTTTGTCTCTGAGCTGCGATTCATGCATTTTTGTTTGCTCCTGAGGTTGGGTTTGTGTGTAGGCAGGGATTGGAGAAACAAATAAATTCCAGCTAGTTTTAAAAAACAAAACAAAAAAATACCAACCAAAAACCCCACAACCAACCCAACCCAGGGTGGATGAGTTGGGCTTCCCTCGCTGCCGGCAGCCTGTGGTCCTCACCTCTGGGTCAGGGATCCTACCAGACCCCGAGCCCCACAGCCGCTGCTGGGGGAGACGGCTGTGCCAGCTGCCTGCATCACTGTTTCTCTGTCCCCCTGTAGATGCTGCGGGGTCTTTCTGGGGTCCTGCTGTGCCAGTGGGGAGCGAGCGCTTCCCAGTGCTTCCTCGTAGGCTCCGCTGGACAGACATCCACCTGTCGGGGCAGAAGGTGGGTGTTCATCTCCGCAGCAGCACTGACCGCAGAGCGGTGGCATTCTGCGCCAGGTACGCGCTCTGTGGGTTTCCAGAGGCAGATTGTAAATACACTTTAAAGTTCATTCCTGCCTGAAATTATTTTGCAGATGGGGGTGCTGGGAAGGCAGACCTGTGCCTGCGGCCACCCGGGCCACAGCTGGCAGGTGGCTCCTGGCATGTCCTGGGAGCCGCTGAGGCCGAAGGACGGTGGGACAGTGTGGGTGCTGTGGAGCCCTGCTGCTGGCAGGCTGCAGCCACCCTGTGTTGCCCTTGAGTCTGCTGATGGGAGAAAGACACTTAGCTGTTGATTGTAATTTCATTATGTCACAAGTGCTAAACATGCCTCTTGCTAATAAAAGGCAAAGCAGAGCAGCAATATTTTCTTCTCCCTCCCCCCCCCCCCCCCCCCAAGAAAACAAAAATTTCCCAGCATTTTGGATGGTGTGGTGTGCGTTGCTGGGGCGCAGGAGGGTGCTGGCCCTGCAGAGCTCGGGCTTTCGGGGCTTAAGCCTGGTGAGGGCTGAGCCACACAGGTACCTTCGCTCGGCAGTGACGCTAGAGCAGTTGATGTGCGTGGCAGTTCTGGTAAAAGGTTTACTCCCTCCCCCTGCCCTAGTATCTGGGAAAGTGGAGCCTGCAGGGCCTGTAACACGTTAGCTCTTAGTAAATGTTTATTTTGATGACCCGAGCGTGCCTGCTGGAGAGTCGGCCCTTCCTCGGGGAGGATGGGAGCAGACGTGCTGCGGGATCTGCTCCCAACCCCTCGTGTCCTCAGCAGCGGCAGTGAAGCACCCTGCATCCTGCCTCGCATTTGCCTCAGACTCCCAGCCTGCTTCCCTGGCTGGTGGTAGACGAGCTCCAAAATGGCTGGTTGGCTTGGTTTGGTAGCAGGAGTTTTAACCCTCCTTTTGCCGTGCTGCCACCGACTGTCTTATGCAAGCAGACTGATGCTCGCCATGGAATTCAGAGCACGTACTTAAATGTTGATAGTAACATCGTAATGATGTGCTTGATCCTGCTAGGTTGGGTTGCTGGGTTTCCTGAATGTCAGTGATGTCTGGTGATGGGCTTGGAGACTTTTTGGTCTTTCCTTATTGTTACAACAGAGTTGAGTGAAGAAGAGGGAGGCGAGGGGGGTGCAGAGGCACAGCCAGCTGAGTTGCAGTCAGGTGTACATTGTTTGGGCTGAGATTTGTGCTCAGGTGCACGTTGTTTGCACTGAGATTTGTGCTCAGGTGCACCTTGTTTGAGATGATGCAGAATCTGGGGTTTCTCCACCTGTGTATTTTTGGTGAGGTACTGCATGACGGAAGTTAGCAGTCCTGGAGGTTAGTTTGGAAGACCGAGTAGGGGGAGTGCATGAAGCACAGACCTTCTTGTCTTAGGCACATATTTGAGAGTCATGGAATCTACTAACTAGAGCCGTTCCTGCGGTGTGAAGATGTTCTGGATTCAGGCTGTGCACACCAGCTTGTGCGTTTCACCTGTATCTCTTACGTTGCAGAAGCTGGTGCACAGATCCTCAGACACCTCGGGAAGCGGAGCAAAACGGAGGCTGCCCCTGACATGCTGGGGTGAAGCGAGTTCCTGCAGTACGGCCGCGGAGGTGATGCCATGAGGCTGTGGTTCCTTCGGTTTGCTCCGTTTGACAGCATTTTAGGTGTCAATGCGCAGTGGCGGGAGCTGGTCTCAGATGAGCTTCAGCCGCGTGCGGTGGCTGCTGGTGTTTTGGCACCCGCTGAGGAGTGGTACTGCTGGGCAGTGCTGCTGGGGTGGTCTTCGCTCCCTGTGTGTGTCCTCTGGCCGGGCTGCAGTTACTTTGTGCCTGCCGGTGTGTGAGCACGCCAAACCCTGCAGAGCGGCCGTGGGCTGGCCGGAGGAGCCGAGCGCGGCTGGCCTCCGCGTCCCCGCTGTCCTTGCGCGGTTCCCATCGGCAGCCCCTGACTGTGCCAGACAGAACTGTAGATGTCAGGCTTTGCACAGAAAGGAACAGGAGGAGGGAGGGCGAGGGAGATACGAGCACGCTGCGTCGGGGCTGAGAGTTTCAAATTAACCTTCTGCTTTGTTGGTGTCCAAAGCGGGGCACCCCCAGCGCAACGCAGGCTGAGGGGGCTGGCTGTGGTTTACGGCAGGGAGCGGGGCAGGGGCCAGGCCGGCGGCGCCTCTGGTGCTGGGGCCGGGAGCAGGGCTGCCCTCCCCGGTGGCGCTGGGGACGAGGGGACAGCGGGTGCCTGGGGTGGTGGTGGGCCCGGCGGCTGGAGGCAAAGGCACCTGGTGGGTCCCAGCGGGGCTCACCACCCCCCCAGCGCACTGCAGTCAGCGCCTTCACCTCCAGCTTGGCGGAACGGGAGCTCTGGCCTTCCCTCTGGGAGACGGGTCTGCAGCACCCAGGTGTTTGCTCCTCGCAAGCTCCTTCAGATGTCAAAGCCTGAATGTCTCCTCTTTAATTTTCTCCTGTTAATTTTGTCCCTTTTAGTCTTACATACTTCCTTCCCCAATTCCTTTCTTCTTGCTGTTTTTCATCTTCCGTAGAGACAGTTAAAAGCAGCTTAACACTGTGAGCTTGTTTGGAAGTCAAAAGATCTGTTTTAGCTCTGACGCTGACTTTGGGCAAGCCACCAAATGTTTGCCTCAGCTGGAGTATGAAATGGGATAATACATAGTTCACATGCAGAGACTGTAAGTGGGGGTTAATTATGAAAAATCGTAACGTGTCTTAAATTCCTGTAGCATTGTTACATCCTTAAATCTTGTTCTTTGTTACTTTCTCAGTTGTTGTCCTCCCCCCCTTCCAGATAACTCACAAGCTGTTACGCTTTGTTCCCGCTGCTTTCTGGTACACAAATACCTTCCTACCCCAGGCTGCAGTGCTCCAGCTGTGATTGCACTGGAGCCCTTAGAGGAGGATGCCCTCTCCTTTTCGATCCTCAACCGAGATGAAGTAATTAATGTTGTAGGCCTGCCTTGTTTTCCCAGTGCTTTGCATGTGCCAGGGGATTTGGTACTGGCACCTGGGAGAGGAGCAAGGTGGCCGGGGTGAACCCCACGGGGCCGAGCATCCTGCGGTACCAGTGTGTCACGCAAGTGGCCGTTCTTCCAGACAGCGCTGCTTCCTCTGCATCCTCGACGCAGTTACTGCTTGCGTTGGTTGCAGGCCTTGTTCTGCGGGATCATTGCCAGTCCTGCTTTGGTTGACTTTTATTAGGGTGGGGGAGGAGAGGTGATTCTCCATGTCCGAGCCAGGTTTTGTGCTAGGGGAGCGTGTGCGATGAGTGCCAGCCCTGCTTGCGGGGTGGGGATGGGGGGGGGTACCTGCCACACTGGGAGTGGCTGGGGAGCAGAGGCGTCACCCAGAGCAGCTTGGCATCTCCCGGCAGGTCAGTTGTACTGAGAGTTGTGCTCTGGTATTGGAGAAGTGGGGCTGGTTGCTCTTAGTTTTGTAACATCTTTTCGCTCTTCCTGTTTCCACTCCTTTCTGGAGTGCAGAGAAGCGGTGTGGAGGAGGCCTGGTCATGTTGGCCAGGGTTTGTCTTCTCGAGAGAGTTCAAGTCTAAGCAGAGCCACGTCTGAAGGTATAGGCAGGCATATATTTTGAACTCCATCCTGTTGCTCAGGATGAGCTCCTGTAGGCATCGCGTTGGCTCCGCAGTGCAGCTGGTGGAGGAGGTGCCGTGGAGGAATGTACCAGCGCTTGGGTTGGGTTATTGGCCGAGGAGCGAGGACGGTGGAAGAGAAGTGTGTGTTTCTCTCACGACAGGCTGATGCTGGAGGAGGACCAGCAGGATGTGTGTTGTGGTGATACAGCGTGGCTCGCAGAGGGGAGAGGAGGTGGTGCACCAGGCGTTGCTGCCAGCCTGAGCCCTTTGCTTGCTGCGCTGTTGCACGTGGAGCGGGATGTGTGCTGTGTGCTGGTGTGGGGTGCCCGGCCCCTTGAGGGGCAGTCAAGACCTCGTGCCCCTCTGCTGTTTAAGAAACCAGTTACTTGGTGAATAGCAGCGTCAGTCTGAAGGAGCTGCCACAGATTTTTTTCCTTGGTTGCCTTATTTTAACCAGCCTCTCCACTGTTTCCTCTTTATTTTGAGTGGCGTGGAAGTCCTGGAGGTTTGCATGAGATCCTGGAAATTCCCCAGGTGGTGGGTCCGGTGCCAGCACAGCCCTGAGTGAAAAGCTCCCTTTATGGCGGGCTTGCAGTGGTTTCACCTGGAACTGCAGATGTTTGAGCAGCTGAGCCAAGCTCTGGAAGCGCCCAGGGGATTGCTCCAAGTGCACAGAGGAGGGTTGAGCTCTACTCTGTGCAGCTTTGGCTGGGGTCAGCCTCGTGGAAGGGGTAGCGCAACTGAACTCTCTTCGCTTGAAACCTCCCAGCTGTGCCCGGGGCTGTGGACTTGGTTGCCAGAAGCCCGCTGCAAGGTCCTCCTGCTGTTGGCAATGCGATTGGAAGTGTCCAGCCAACCACTCCTCCATCGGTGCTTTTCTGAGTAGCATCACCTTGTGTCTGTGAAGCAAGGGGTGCTTGCTCCTCGGAGTTGTGATTTCCTTGTGTTTCATCTGAGTGGCCGCTGGGCTGTGAAACCGTCTTGTTACTTCAGGCAAAAGCTGGATGCTGGGACCCCCGTTTTTTCTTCCTTCAGCCATCTTTTTCTCAGTTCCTCCTTGCTTCTGGGTGCAAAGTCCGTGAAGTAGCAATGATAAGTGAAATGCTTTCCATGAGATTCTGCAAGAAGCACTGACCCTCCAATGGAGGTGGTGGATTACATGGTGTCCCCGTCACTGGCCTTCAGCTGTCTGCTGAGCTCCATCCTCTGTCGGAAGCCCAGCTGGGCCTCTTCTGGTGTGCTGAGGCAGGGCCACTGCAGCGGTGGCCTGCTGAATTGCTGCGGCTAAATGAGAAATACCCAAGTGGGGTTTATTACAGAAAGCAAAGAGCGCAAGTGAGCCAGCTCCCTCCTTCCCGCCCGCCTCTGCCCCGGCAGGAGGAGGTGGGTGCCTCACGGAGCTTTGCAGAGGATTTAGGTGCCACCTTGATAGAAATGAACTGGCCAGCAGGATGTTTGGGAGCGAAGCTCTTGTCTGCTGCTGGATTCGTGCTGTGCCTCCCTCAGCTGGAGCTGGCAGGAGTGGTGGGGGCGGGGAGGGGGGCTGTGGTGCACCCCTGCCACGGGCTCTCTAGGTGGGTTGGGGCGGTTGGGTCACCCCGCTGAAGCTCCCCACTGCTGGGCCCAGGAGAACGTGGGTGGAGAGGTGTCAGAGCCTGGTGCCCAGTGGGTCTTCTGCATTTTAAAAATCAAAAAAAGATGGGGAAGCAAGGCAAGCTGCAGCCTTCCATTTCGACGTAGCGTGCCAGAAGAGAAAAGATGGTATTTTTGTCACAATTTTCCCCATTCAAAATAACAGGGATATCAGAAGTTGCTTCTGTGTCGTGTTGGAGGCCTTGCTGTATTATGGAGCGGGAATGGGCGCTTTCTCAACTTCTATTTTAATTTACTGTCGTTAAGACTCCCACACTCTTTGTTATGCTGTTACCTGGTTGCTGCGCGGTGCAGCCCCTATGCATGGTGCTGAGCGGTGCTCTGCGCTGCCCCTCACCTGTGTGGCTCTGGGAGGGGGGAGCAGGGGCCGGGGCAGCCCTCTGAGGGCAGCAGGGGCGGCAAGGGTGCCTTCGGGAAGGGGAGCCACCTTCCCACCTCTGCGCCCCAGCTCATCTGCAGAGGATGTGATGGATACGGCATGAGGATCCCAGGGCAGTGTTTAGCTGCGGAGATGATGTTTGTAACTGCTTTGGGGGACTGCCTCTGCCTTCCTGACAACCAGAAATAAGAGGACCAAGAATCTCATGGTACAGATCCTTTACAAAAGGAGAAGATAATGATAAAATAAGGCTTCTTTTGGTACAAACAACTACTTTGGACAATGCAGCAGAAAGGATATAGGGTTTGTTCTTTAATGTTTTCATTGTGTGCGGAGTGTAAAAGTTGGTTTTGGTTTGTGTCTTTTTGTGGTGGTTTTTTTTTTTTTTTTTGAGGTTCCTTCTTCCTTGTATGAGCCTCTTGCACAGCAGAGGAAGAGAAACGTTCAACAAAAATGGAGCATGTGTTTTCCTAAAATGAGATTGCTGTGGCATGTTTAGGACTTGAAACTGTGTGACTTTGAAGTTGACTTCATTTCACGCTGCTGATATCCTTTTAACTGTCTTAAGTAAACAATGCAATTCAGCTCTGAAAAGTGTCTTGTAAAAAGCTGTGCTTGGTTTCTAATTCTGACTGTTTAGAAGATTTTCATGACAAATACCCTTTGCTTACCAGCAACCCTTCCTACTTAGAAAAGTTTGCCTTGATTTATTATTATTTTTTCAAAGGATTTAATTACACATTAGAATGCCCTGTGGACATTATTTTCAGTTCAAGAATGGTTTACTTTAGTTTGGCGTAATTGAATTGGAAACAGTTACAAGCTGTACCAAAGCTAGTTGATTTTGAACCAAAACAAGAATGTCCCACAAGCAGGTTTACACCAGGGTGAGCAGATCGTGCTACATTCACAGGCTGTACACTGAATTTCTGTTGTTTACTCATGTATGTGGACTCTGGGCAAGTAAACCTCAGAGAGGGCTCAGCACCACCTGTGGTGCTGTGCAGGGGTAAGAGGAGGCAGAAGCAAGAAGGATGTTGCAGACGCCATCATTCTACGTATATTTGAAGCTGATACTGCTGCTAAGGGCAGTCTTGCCCTGGATGTTTTTTCTTTTTGCTGGCACAGAGCTTTGGTGCAGTGGCATGGGGAAGTAGTTTAGGGAAGAGACCTGGCTTAGAAAAACACTGCCAAAGGAGAAAAAAATAAAGCTTCCTCAAAATATTTTTATTTTGATTGTTTTTTTGCCGGCTTCCCTTTAATTTGAAATAATCGTTTGATACAGTGTGTTGCTGCAGAAATCGATGTGCCAAAGCAGAGAGGGGGAGTGCGGAGGCAGGGATGGGTGTCCTTCCCAAAGGAGCGATGGCAGGAGGGCGGCTTGTTGTGCTGCCGTGTGAGCTTAAACCGTGTGTTGAATTAGGGCCAAAGTGTGCATTTGGTGTAGGGCTGCTGTAGAGGAAGGCGCTGCTTTTCGCATATTTTTTTTTGTTTGTTTTGGTTTTTGTTTTTTTTTACATTATTTCATTTTGTTAAGTGTTTTCATCTCCTTTCAGGAGTACGGTGTGGTTAAACTTAAAGGTTCCCTGTGTGGCCTGGAAGGGCCCTGTGCAGCCACACTGTCCTCCTGCTTTGGGAGCAGGAGCTGGTCCCCACAGTGCCCTGGGCTCCTTCTGAGCGGTCCTCTCCTCTTGGGAGCCCTGGCGCAGGCAGCTGGTGCTTCTGCTTGGGGCTGAAGGTAGGAATTGCTGAACCCTGCCGGCGGGCTAGCCGAGCAGCCGGGGCCTTGTCCCTGGGCACTGCTGCGTGCTGCGCCTGCACGGCGGCCACTCCGCTGCAGGTCTGGTGCCCTGGCGAGTTCTGCCACCCCACCTTCCCGTTCTTCAGTATTTTCCTCGGCTTAAATAAATAAATAAATGGCTTTGCTTTCCCCTGGTCCCCTGCAGCAGCACTGGCAGTGTTACTCTGAAGGAACTGTCTCCTGTTCTCCCAGAGGTCTGTGTGTGCCCCAGGTAACCCCATCTCCTCCCTCCTGTCCTCTGTTCCATGTTCTTTGCAGTTCTAAACCAAATATTTGCTGCAGGTTTTAAAACTGATTTTGTTTTTATTTAAGCAATTGCATAATAACATTCAGAAGGAGTCTCCTTCATGTCTCTACTAACACTGTCAAGGTCTGGAATGTAACTGGCGCAGTAGAGGGGATGGCGGGGAGCTGCACAGGCCACAGTGGAGGGGAGGGCTGGCTGAGCACATGCAGCGTGCTTTTCCCTGATGGCAGGTTGTACTGGGGTTGGATTTTGCTCCTGGACGTCAGCTGTGTTTGCACAGTATTCTTGTGTTTGTAAGTCACGGCCAGGTACGTTCCGCCCGCACACCCACCTGTGGGCAGCGGGGGCTGCGCTGGAGGCTGCTGCCTGCGCAGTGCTGCGCGCTCGGCCCCCTTACTCGCCGCTTGTGCGAACAGGGCAGTGGAGGCGAGACTGTTGGACCGCTGCTCCTTCTCCGCTCTCTGTAGCAAAGTGTGGGGGTTTTTATCTACTCAAAGCTGAACTTGCGTGATAAGGCCAACGCAAGCGAGAGAACTTCGCCAGCTTTGCTGAAACGTTTCAGTTGTGGGTGAAGCGATGCAGCAGTGTTGTGTGGGCACGCTGACTTGTGTGCGATGCTGTGCCAACCCTCCTTGGGTGTCCGGCTGGGGTGTCGCACTCGGTTACCTCCATCAGTTGCTATACCGGTTTAGCTGCATTGGTGCAGCCTTTAGCTCAACTCCCCATCACTTCAGCCTTGTCCCCCAGCGGGCAGGGGCATCGTTGTACAGATACCCATTTTCCTGGTCATTGAAGAATGATTCTGAGCCCCTCCCCCAGTCTGATTGTTTCTACAGGCTGATGATTTCTTTAGTGGTTTATTCAGTATAGAGTCATTAGTGAAGAAAAACTTCATACCACGGAGTGAAAATGTGAGCTGAACAATTGGCTTCCAAGTCAGGACAAATAAAAGTGGTTACTCCTGCAAACACGCACGCCAGAGCTTGAACAAGAAGGATGATTTCTGAATCAGATGATGCGGGACATGGGGATGGGAACTGCTGTTAGAAGCTGTTGTGATTTCTTTGATAACATCTGTTTTGAAACTTTGCATTTAGGGGGAAAAAGCCTAGTCTAGACTATTTCAACTTTAATACTCTTTCAGAACAATTTAGTTATGTATTATCTGCTGTGGTGGGGAAGCTCGTCCTGCTTGTCTTGCATGATCGTTCAAACTTGGCTACTGTTTAGATGTGTCATGCTGCGGCCTCTCTAAGAAACCAGGCATGCTCAGTGACTGCAGATAAGGAGGTAATGTATTTCTAAACACTATATTGAAAACGCCTGCCTGGGTGTAGTTTAATGTATGTTTCCCATTTACAGCGGGGTTCGTGTAGCTCGTGGCAGGGAAGCAGGCAGCCCCTGGCCGGTCTGCAGAATCGGCGCTGCGACGGTTTGCTTTCTGCCAGAGCTGACAGTCTGTGCTCAGAGTTGCAGTGACGAGAAACTTTCATTTAATAAAAGTCACCGTGGAAGGGTTCTTGGGATCTTGCCAGGGAGAGTTTCCTGTTTAAAATTAGAAATTGGATTTTTTTTCTTTATGAAGCCTTGATGTGAACTGGTAATTGCTAGAGGTTTCTTTTAAATCCTAAGATGCCACTTGGGGGTGGGTGGGGGAAACAAGCAGAACCCCAGAAGAGTGGAATTGCAGATTTTGACTTTTTGTGAGAGGAAGAAGAGTAAGTTTTTGTAGCATTGTGTCCTCTTCTCAGTGGTAATAAGTGTCTCATTAGGCAAATGCAAAGTGTGCAAATGCAGAGAGATCCCATTTGGTCCCAGTCCTTGCCACGCATGCTGGGGAGGGTCGGAGCTGCTTGGGGCTGCACTGCTGAACAGCCTCTGCTGATGCTGGAGAAAGTGCCAAAAATCTCAGCAGTGGGGAGGCAAGCTCAGATGAAATAGAGTGATAAAGCAAATGGCTCTACTTGTGGCTTTGGGAAGGGTGAACTTGCTGAACTGCAGTAGTAGTCCTGGATTTTGTTCAGTTCAGGTCATTTTTACCGTTTTTGGCTCTTGGGCATGTTCTTCTGACACATCAGGGGTGTGAGTTATTTATGACGTGTGCTGCTTTCCGCATCCTCCCTGGAGGGAGAGCTCTGAGGTGAAGGCTCCTGTGGCCGTGGTGTCTCGGAGTCAAACCTCTGCACCTCCAGCCTCGACCAAGCGCTCGCCCCCTTCCCTTGCCTTTGCGCTCCACCGACTGGGGCTGCAGGCGTCGGCCCTGGCAGAGGGTGCCAGGCACTTTGCCCGTGGCCTGTCTGTGGGTGGTGGGTGCCCAGGGTCCTCTGACGCCCTGGAACTCAGCGGGGTGTTGCTGTCGCTGCTGTGAGGCCACGGTGCCCACGCTGCCCTCGTCCCGGGTGAGGAGGAGCGCAGCTGCCCTGGTGGGGAGTCGCTGCGTTGTGTTTTCTCCTGCCAGCTCTTACTTCGCTCTTGAGTGGGACTGAAGGATTTATCCCATTGCTTTGTTTTATATGGAAAGAAACGTTATCCCGGTGGCTTCTGTTGCTGCTGGAAGTAGGAGTGTTTGCAGAGATAAGGCCCCTTTCCCCCGGCCTCCCCCAGGAGCGGCTGGCAGCCTGCCTCTGCTCAGTGACCCACCGAGGGCTGTCCGGGCTGGATCTGCCTATGCTAATGTTCCTGGCTTGTCCTGGCTTGTTTGTAGTGATTTGTGGCTGCATTTATATGCAAATACTAACAACTTGCTGCTGAGTTAATTAGCGTTTTTTTCTCTTTGCTTCCTGGTGCTTTAGCGAAAGGTCTTTATTCTCCCTATTTCGGTTGCCTGACCTGCCCCACCCGCTGCCCCCGTCAGCATCCGCTGCCTGTGCTGGGAGCGGTGCTGAGGCGTGGGAAGGATGCTCACCGGGCGCTCTGCAGGAGCGGTGCACGGGAGGTGGCCTGTGCTCTGCTCCAGGTTTCCTTTGGGATGCATTAATTGGCCAAGACCATGGTGAACCTGGGGGGAAGGTTGTCTGTGCTGTGTGTCCCGAGCTGGTCACTGCAGCTGGATGCTTTGGGTGTCCGGGTGGGCGTTGTGCTCCCTGGCTCTGGTAGTTGCTGCTTTGCGGAGGAGGAGAGCCAAACCAGCTTTCTGTGTCCTGGAGATACCAAGTGTTCGCTTTCTAGTGTTGAGATTGAGCATGTTGGACACAATCAGATGAATGACCCTCACCAGATGAGAGGCTCTGAGGGCCTGTTGGGTGACCTGGGCATGACAAGGATGGAGTGGGAATTGCTGGCCTTTGACATCAGCTGGGAGTTTGATTTTTCCTTTTGCAGAGGGGCGGGCAGGCATTTCCTCTCCTCCTGGGAATGGTGTCTTTGTGTCTTTGGTTGGGCTTGAGAATTTTACTCGTTTTGATTTTTCTTTCCATCTTACTTTTTTGTGGGCCCTGCAGGTGTTTGCTTTTGCCAGAGCCACAAGAGTCACAGGCCGGATAAGTGCTGTGTGGTGCTTTGGGGCGAGGGCTGCAGTGGGAGACTCCGGGTGCTGCTGGGCAGGAGCAGCTCTGGGTGCCGCGGTGGTGCCGGGGCGGTGGTTCTGGGCCCGCGATAGGAGCTGGGGTGGTGGTTCTGGGGGCGGCTTACACTGTCACTGCTCTGTGTGCTTGTCCCACCCTTCCTCCTGTCTGCCCTCAGGCCAAGGCTTTTTTGCTTTTTCACAGTTACTGAGTCAGAACTTTTTTGTTTCCTTAAGCTTTTGGTTTTACCCTGGAAGGTAGGGCTGTGGCTTCTCAGCTGCACAGGCAGAGCAGAGGATGCGGAGCCTGCTGCAGCCTCAGATCCCTGCTAGGGCTCCTACTGTATGGAGGAAGGGAGCTGCACCGTGCAGCCCTCCTGCAGTGCTGGGGTAGGTCTCCGCGGGCTTTGTGGACCAGGAGCCTGTATACAAGTCTCTTGGGATGGCTTGAGGTGGGAACTGACTGTCCTGGGTAAGAGCAGTGCTTGTCTGAAGTGCCAGCAAGTGTCCGGGGCCGTGGGGCTCTTCCCAGGGGGAGTGGTGATTCTCCCTCCTCTTGTGCCAGGTACTTCAAAAGTTTGTCTTTTGGGCTTTTACCTATATTTACTTCCATATATTTTACTTGCACACTATTTAGCTTGTGTGTTCTTTGGGCAATGAAGTACCTTAAATGCAGTATGAGATGCTGAAGTGCCACCTGGCGCGTGGGAAGGAAACGCCGTGCAGCCTGCAGCCAGGGGCTGGCCAGGCCCAAGCGGGAACTGGTAACCTTCTGCCCCTAGATTGACTCTTGTCACCTGCTCCAGCTTGCTCATATTCAGAGCCTTGGTTCCCGATTGCCTGATGGTGGAGGAGTGAATTTGAGGTGGAACAGAGTAACTTCTACAGTGTTGCATCCAGCTGGAAGAGGGGATGTACCCAAGTTAGTATGGAGCTCCATGTAGAATCATGGAATCGTTTAAAGTTGGAAAAAGAGACCTTCAAGATCATTGAGTCCAACCATTAACCAAACGCTGTCACATCCTGTTATGAAAGCTGCTAGAAGTAGTAGCTAGTTGGTCAGGAGGCTTTTATCAGCTTCTGGAGCCCTGATTGCTGCATGTTTTCACTTATCACCTGGTGGCTAGTGAAATGGAGGGGCTTTGGAGTATTTTGTTTGTTTCCTGCTCCAAGCCGCTCTGAATTAAGAAACTCTTCTGGTTCCCAGCAGTGTTTGTCACTGTTGGATTTTAAACCCAGGAGATTTGGGTTTTCCCTGTTTTTACTTCTCTTCCATTTCACATCCTGCAAGACAAAGGGATGTGAAATTGCAGACCTGTCCTGCTGCCACACTGAATAACATAGTTTTGATTAATCCAAGGGGAGAAAAGTCAGTTTCTCATAGCAACCCTGATGATTAAAGCTCCAGGAGAGGCAATTATTCCTGGTGAACGAAACTCCTCTCCTACCATACTTATCACGGGTGGTTTTCTAAAGCTTATCCACTGTGGCAAGTTGCTACTGCTGTTTGTAGTGCATTTGGGGGGGGGTTGAAAGGCAGCTGCTTTCCTCTGCCCACCGCCCGCGCCCCCCCCTGGCCTTTCTGCTTCTAGACTTTTCTGCACGGAAGAGGGTCCTCCTGCGGGAGGGTTAGCACAAGGATGCAGCTAGCACAAGTGCTGTGCTCCAGGACAGGGTCTCTGGCAGGTGTGGAGCAGGCAGCAGCCTGGGGCAGCACCGAGCTCTGCAGGAGGAGCCTGGCCTCTGCTCTCCCTCCGCCCCAGCCCTCCTTCCCCTGTGCTGCCTTCGGTCCTCGAGGGGCCCTGCATGGAGTTGTTTGGGATCTGGAATAATAAAAGCAGAAACTTTTAACTGGAGGCCTCTCACCCTCGAGGTTTTGGTGAGAAGCTGGCTCAATGTGGCCGCAGAGTGGCACCACGTGGCACAGCTCATCAATGCCGGTGCTGGTTTGTAAGCTGGGATGTGCCGAGTGTGGGTTGCTTGCCCCGGCTGGGTGTCCTCTGGACTCAAGGGGGTTTCCGCAGTGATGAAGGAGGCATCTTTAATCCAGGTCGTAGAGAGGTTTTCCTTGGAAAGTTCAGAGAGAGATTTTGTCCCTTTGAGTATCCATAGCAGATGCTGAAGGTGCTCATTCCAGAGCTCACTGGTGCTCCCGGCCGCTCCTCCCGCTGCCTGCCTTCCCAGGGCTTTCCCTCCTTTGATCTCTCCTTTCTGGTTGACTTGCTCAAGACTTCTTCAAAGTGCTTGGTTAGGATTCAAGGCTTCCTCAGAGTGCTTGCTTTGGACACAGGCTCCAGCAGCCGATGGAAGCCGTGCCGGGGGGGATGCCCGTCAGCATGCCTCGTGTGGGAGCTGGGTTGCTCGTGGGGCTGCATCCTCATTCGCCACGGGCTCTGGAGCACGCTGGGATTCACCTGGAGCGGTGCATCAGCACTGCCAGGCTCTGCGCGGCAGGGTGGAACTTTGGAGACAGCATGGGGACAGAGGCTGCCGTGTCTGTAGGAGATGGGCTGAGCCCTGTCAGCACTGGTTCCCATGGGAGGGGCGGTACTGGGGGCTTCGGTCCGAGCGGCACTCGCACTCAGGTGGTGTGGCTAAGTGACTTGCCCGATGTCACGCCAGGGGAGCAGTTTAGATTCTGTCACTATAACCAGATTGCCCTTCTGTTTTTCCTTTCCAGAATACTTTCCTGTTGGAGGAGAGACCTAAATACCTGTTTACCTTAATTAGCAACTGAACATCTGAAACTTCTCCCCAGGGGAGGAGGTAACGCGCTTCCCTGAGCAGCAGCTTTGACTGTCATCAGTCTGGGGCATGGTGTCTTTGTAAGCATTGGCTGGAGGTGTTGAGTTCATGGTCTGGGCTGCAGTGATCTTGTTTAACTCTGCTGTGAGAGCCTGCTGCGAAGCCTGCAGTGAAAGATCCAGTTTTTCCTCCAGGGTAGGACTCCTGTGAGGTTTTCTTTGAATGTGACTTCTGGTCGGGACCTCCCAGCCAAGTTAAAGCTGGGACAGGCAGGCTGAGTCACTAGTGCTCTCAAAACACAAGTTCCCCTTGGCATCATCTGCCCCAGTAAAGCCATGAGCAGAGGCAGGATCTGCACAGCCGGGTGGTGTCAGCAGCTTTTCAAGGCTTTGCTGCACCTTGTGGGCCCTGGGCACCATGTGTCGTGCTGCTGGGGACCAGGGATGCCAGGGTCAGGGATGCTGTGGTCCGCGCTGCTGCATGGCCTGTGTGCAGAGCGGCGCAGCCTCCCATGCCTGGTCCTGCTGGGGCCGGGCTGGGCTCCAGCTGCCTGACCCTGGGTGAAAAGTTCAAATCTGCCTTTAAAAAAGAGGAGAGCCATTAAGCAGTTGGCATGCCTCCAATCTAGTTGAAACTTTTTTACAGCTGAGTTGGTTTCTTTGGAAGAGGGAGTGGAGCCTGGGTGTGCTGCCTGGGTACCGTGGAGCTGGGGCTGAACTGGTCAGGGTGCGATGCAGGGCTGGGGGCAGAGGGCCCAGAGCTGTGCCTCTCCAGCAGTGTGCAGAGCTCTGCAGAGGCCCTGGGCAGCACCTGGCAGCTCTCATTTGGTTACAGCAGTGTTCAGTGTAGACAGTGCCACTCCTCTCCATGCAGCATCAGGCTGCCTCTGTTGCAGCCAGGAGCAGGGTCTGGATGAAGATGAGGAGGTTCCAGGGATTCAGACGGTTCCTGCACCGTCTTGATGCTAAGGAGGAGGTGTGTAACCTGCTGGGAGCAAGGGCTGCTGCTTCAGACCCAGGACCTGCCTGCTGCTCCACCTCACTCTGGGGAGATGGGCGTTGTGACCCTTGGCTGGGGTGAGGCTGGGAGAGCAGGGGCTCAGGGGGCCTCCACGCACTCGCTTTGTCTGCTTTAGGCTTCAGCTAGGAGATGGGGTGGGATGTGTTCCCACTTGCTTCTGATGAGTCCCAAAGTTTAATTTGGGTTCCTTTTTGAAGGCAGCACAGGTGCAATCTCATATTTGAGCTGTTACAAGGGCATTGCTATCTAGTGCTTTTTGAGAGGGGCATCTCATGGTGGTGGGACACGGCAGTGGGAAGCTGGGAGGTCCAACTTGGGAAATTCTTGGAGCTGCTCCCGGCCTGGAGAGGGGCGGCCGTCCTGCTGTACTGCTGTCCCTGCCATTGGCTCTGACACCAAGCACCTCTCCTGGGTACCCAGCAGAGCGGCAGGCCCTTCGGCACAGTGGGATGAGGATTCAGCAGATGGGGGATGGGGAGCAGGGGGTGAGCTTGGGTTGCCGTGCCCCCTGCTCCCCCCAGAACAGGTCTGTCCCGCTGTCAGACGGCAGCAGGTTTGCTGCATGCCTGCTACGGCCATGCAGCTGTAACGGTGAAGGGAATGGTCCCTGTGCTTTCAACTCTTCGTTTGAGGGTGGGGAAGAAGGTTTGGGAGACAAACCTCACCCTCTCTCATTGTCTGTGTAAGTGCAGAAATGCTGATTTTTTCCAAAATCCTTGTGAGCAGATTGGCAGCGCTGCGGTGGGCTTTTAACTCCATAAAGCTGAGCTCTTACAGGAAAACAGCAGTCAGCCTGGGTAGGGTCCAGGCAGGAGGGTCCGAATTCAGGATCTTGCGGTGCGAAGTGCAGGTTTTTCTTGTTCTCTTTGGGCTGGTGGGAGTGTGTCTGTCCTAGTGACTCTCTCAGTGCAAAGGTCTGAGGTGAGAATCAACTTGAAAAGGCTGCGTGGCATGTGAGGAAGCAAGTTAGCTCTTAATCATATCATATATTAGCCTCCTTTGCAGTAGATACATCTGCTGTAAAATGCTTAGTGCTGAGAGCCTGATTGGGCAGCCCATGCTAAGTGTTCAAACTCCTGCTGCCTTTTTTCTTCAAACAATATCTTCTGGCTTCCAGATTTCTGATAAATTGATAAGAGGAATTGCGTGAGTCAATAGAGTTGTAGACACTTTGCCAATATAACCCTAGCGCTATTGATCTGCCAGTAAATTAAAGTCTTACTTAGAGGCTGCCGATATTTCTAATCTCCTGCCTCACCAATTACAACCTCCCAGCTACCTGGGAAAGACAGCGGACGGGAGACGAGGCTTCAGAGGTTTTTCCCAGCGAGCCGGGCTGTGGCGTGGCAGCCAGAGCCTCGCGGGGCAGGGGGCCTCCGGGAACGGCTTTTGGGGTGCAACGCAGTGGTTACGTGTTTGGGAATGCTGCTGAAGGGTTTTGCCAGGTCAGGGTGTATCCTGCTGCAGTTCCCAGCGTGTAGCCTTGGCTGCTGGAGGACAGGGATGGTTCAGGGGGGCAGCAAGCCCGTGTCCCCACCTTGTATCCAGCCATAGCTGGGGTGTGCTGTCCCCAGCCCTCGGACTGCCTTTCGTGGCACAGGGCAGCCGATGCCATCGCGTCCTGGTACCGTTGATGTCGTGGCCCTGCAGAAGGGCCCCGTGGCAGAGGGGGCAGGTCTGAAGGGATGCCTGCTAGGGCCGCCTGGCTGTAATGGGGAAAGGAGATGGTCCCTGTGCTTTGAACTCTTCATTTGAGGGTGGGAAATAAGGTCTGAAGAGGAGGTATGCGGGGAGCCCTGCTGTCCTGCGGCTCTTTCCCTGCTGCCTTCCCTGGGCTGTGCCCCTTCAGCTGGCTGCTTGAGGCTGGGGACTAGAGCGGGGAGAGGGACGAGGGATCAGAGAGCTCCCGCCGGGGCTCCCACGTCCTGGTGAGGTTTCAGCAGATCCTTGCCTGATAAGCCCCTTTCAAGTCTCATTTACGTTTGAAAGTCCATAGTTAGCTTTGGGAAGAAATCTCCAGATAAATGCTGTGTTCTTTCTAATACCCCAGAGCGAAAATCAATGGGAGGGATAATTCCTTCCCTTGTCCTACATAGACTTTCATGTGTTTCTACCTCCAGCAGCACCTTTTAAATAAAGGAAAGAAAAAGCCCTCCCCTTCCGACTCTACCTCTTGGGGCACAGCCCGGGCTCCTGCTTCGTCACCCCGCCATCCAGAGCAGTGGGGTCTGTTGGAGGGTTTCTGTCAGCCCCTTTGGTTCGATTCAGGCTTCTATTGGGGTGGGGGAGTGGCTGCAAGCACAGCATGTTGCTGCGTTTGCAGGGCTCAAAACAGAGATGTTTCTGGGGATTCACATACAGAGTGGTCTGGCAGCTGGAGCAGAGGGTCCAGGTCTTCAAGTTGCTCATAGAGCAATACCATGGTGAAGGAATGTAAAAAACAAAACAAAACAAACCAAAAACAAACAAAAAACCCCAAAACAAAAAACCACAAAAAACCCCCCACGAAAAAACCCAACAAAGCATTCTCCTTTTGTTAAAACAATGAGTACCTTCACTCCACTGGATATCAGACTGCTAGGCAGGTGGAAGATGTGCCCATAGCATTATAATTTTTTTTTATCCTAAGTTTGTGCAGTGCTCTGGGCAGTGACATCTCTTCTGCTGGGCATCCAGCAGCGTCTGTTTCGAGGCAGATCCAGTTTCCAGAAATACCTTGGTAGGAATTAGTAGCTGAGACTGGTATGAGACAGCTCCTTCAGACTGCCCTGGAACATGCTTATGTCTGACAGATGTACCCTCCAGAAATTAAGTTATTTATCGGGCCACCTCTGTGCTAGCTGTATTGACTTGTGTCTTCCCTGATGTTGTGAAGTTATGGTATAAGATGTACATTAAAAGTTGTAACTATTCCAAGTACTGCTGTTCTGGCAGGAATTTGCTGAGTCTCATGATCCATCTGTAATGGAGTGGAGATGCTGAGCTGCAGCAGGATATATTTACACCAAAAGCTTTTTTGTGGAGGAAACATCCGAGCAGTCAAACTGTCTGAATGCTTTCTTTAAATTTTTGGTAGCTCAACGAAAGTAAAAAGGTGCAGCCTCCCAGGCACGGGGTTACCTCCCCTGGATAGAAGAGATGTAGCATTACTGAAATAGCAGCAGTGGAAAAGCTGAAGAAAATCTTCAGTGGTGAAGAAGGTTGAAGCTGACTCAGTCCTTTATGTACTGAGATATTTGAATCCTGTTCACACCTGATGGTGATGCTGCCTGAGGCAAGGGCAGGTTGGAACAAGGTTCTCTACTGTTTCTAAATAAGTTTTCAGGGTTTACTTGGGGTTTTTTTGCTCTGTCTCGGGCTGAAGAGGTGAACTTTGTTTCAGCAGCTTGTGTCCATTCAATTTCCTCCGTAGCAGGTGGCCTGGAGCAGCTGAAGGGCTTCTCTGGAAGCAGTGCCCTGTGGACTCTTGTTGTGGTCAGTACAGGAAAGGGCATTTCAGCACCCCAAGTGCTGTTGTAATTGCTTAACGTAATTGGGGAGGCAGTGTTTGCTATGCCTGCCTCAGCAGTGCTAATCCCAGGTCCCTGGGTGCAGGGTCATGGGGGCTGAAAGGCCCCGGTGCCCAGGGAGGACGCTGTGGGATGGCCAGCCTGGGTCCAGCCCTTCGGTCGTGCTCCTGCGAGCCTGGGCCTGGGCCAGCAGACCCCGTGTGGTGCAACTGCGGGGGCATCTCCCCAACCCTCCTGTAGCTTCGTGGGGACCTGGTTCCCTGCACTCCCTCCTGGCCACAGCATGGGGTCCCACAGCTCAGGGCTGTAGTAAAGGATTTGCAAAGCTTTGTGTGTGGCAGATAATTCCTCACTCCTTTTAGCTGGTGCAGATAACAGGTCAGGGATTCGGCTTGTTTTTCCATACGTTTCTGTTGGCCAAGGCTGGAGCTGCTGTCCGTAGCTCTTAGCGGGGAGTCACCCGGGGTGACTTCCATCATAAATATTGCATGGCACTCGACAGGCAGAGACAGCACTGGGATGAAAACCATTCATTAGCAGCATCTCTGTGTCTATCCAGGTTTGCTTTTAGGATCAGGATCAGCTGAAGCATATTTCTGGTGGGTCAGTGGCAATTTCTCTCCAGCTGTCAAAGAGACAGCGCACGACTCGGCTGCTGGCCTTTGCATTTCTCCTTCTTTGGATCCTGAAATATTTAGTGCTCTGTATGTGAACTTAATGACTGAACAGGAATATTAACGGGTTACAGTCCAAACCCTCTAATTCAAATGTCTCTTGACTTGCAGGAAATCTAAGTTTGGGATTTTTATGCTCTCTGCCAAGGTTGGTAATTCGGACAGTGTTCCTAATTTATTTCCACAAATTGGAGAAGGCTGTAATTTACTATTTTAAGAAGCACGTGGTTCAAAAGACCTTTAATTTTTAAAAAAAGGAAGTTCAGTGCATGTCTGAAACTATAAGAACCACTAGACTGCATTGGACCAGTAACTTGTAGTAATTTGACCTGTGCCAAGTGGACGTTTCTTCCTAATTTTCTTCTTCTCTGACCTGTCTGCACAGCAGTGTGTTTATAGAGTCATAGAAGTGCAGGTCTGGAAGGGGACACTTGCTGTACCAAGAGAGTGATATTGCTGAGACTGTGGGTGACTGTCCTTGTGTTCTTGTGCTAGGGCAGCCTGTGCCAGTGCTTCATCCCTTGTAGTTAACAGAGGGACAAACCTTAACTCCTAACCTAACACTTGGCCTGCAGTGATACAAGTGTGTATTTTTTTTGGCTTGGTGGATGATGAGCAAAGTAGGTCACAGCTCTTTTATAACAGTCACCTGTATGCCTGTATGCTGGAAAACTTGCTACTCTCTCTTCTTTTCCAAAGCTTTACAAGACCGATTATCCACTGAAGCAGGAAGGTTCGCATAACCTTCAAAATAAAGCTTGAGATGTCCTACTCCACCTCTCCAGTACCTCCAGTGTGGTTTTGAGCCTGTGTAATTCCTTGGCTCTAGGAGTGGCCAGCGGCACCAAGTTCCCCAACGTGCGTGAGAGCTGCCTTGCGGTGTAAGCAGGTGCTATTCTGCTCGTGGTAGTATGAGGCAGGAGCACCCCACTTACTTCTTTCTACCATTTGTTGCTCATAGGCACCTCTGTCTTATTCTTGGCCTCTCCTCCACCTTGTGCTCTCATTTCTTGTAACCTCAGGGGTTTGTGCTCTTGCTCTGTGTAGTCTTTCCATAACTCCTGCGCTTTACTGCGGTGTCTGATCCTCCTCCAGCGTGAGCTGGCAGGGCCCCGCTGCGGGCACGGCCGGTGCTGGGGCGCGGGTGCTGCTCCAGGGGGGCTCTGCCATGCGGCGCCAGCTGTGCGCTGGTCAGGGGCAGGTTTTCATGGCTCTGCCCCTGCTGATGCACAGGCTTTTTTACTGTAAGTGTACAGCTAAACAAAACCCCAGAAATGCACGTGAGTTGTTCACAGGCAACTTCTTTGTGTATCATCTAGTAGCAAGACAGCATATAGGGCTGCCTGCTGGTGTTGAGACTCTCTGAAGTTCCTTTCTGGCTGTCTGTATGCTTGGCTGATCTAATTGTTTATGATTTTGCTGCCTGGCTATTCAGCTGTTTTCTGTCATCACTAGTGTATTTGAAAAAAACCCACTGGATTTGGTGCATACGGTTTATGGCAAATGCTTTGCTGCCACGTAGGAATCAATGGCTACGTTACAGTTCTTGCATTAGTCACCTAACTTTGTGTTTCACCTCAGATATCAAAAGGGAAGTTGAGGTTAAAAGTAAAGTGTTGTTCCTGTAAAATAGGAAAAGTTGGGTGAAGATAAACACTCCACAGGAACAGAACTTCAGAGGCCACGTGCTTGCCTTGGGTTCAGCCTGAAGTCCCGCTGTCATATGTGAGACTCTTAAGACCACGTTGGACCACATCTACGCTGCCGCCTCTTTTCAGGAGGTGTTCACTGTAGGTGTGCAATGCTTCTCTGAAATGGTTCCACTGCAGGAGGCGGTGGGGTGGGAAGGGATGTCTGCCTGTGTCGTATTTGTCAAGATAGCTGGGCTGGCGCAGCCTGTGAAATATTGTCCCCGGTGGCCTGGCGGAGGTGTGGTGTGAGCTATAAAGAGTGCAAGATGCCCAGCAGTGTATTAAACACTAGTTGAGTACAGGAGGGCAGCATATCACTGGAGAGAGATAAGCAAAGTTCTCTGATTGTGGATCAATAAAGGTTAGTGACATCATATCTCAA
Organism: Falco biarmicus; assembly: GCF_023638135.1. Classification (NCBI taxonomy): domain Eukaryota; kingdom Metazoa; phylum Chordata; class Aves; order Falconiformes; family Falconidae; genus Falco; species Falco biarmicus. The sequence continues at coordinate 1,328,829 of NC_079302.1, read as the reverse complement.
AGTGAGAGAACCTGCTTTCTGCAGAGCCATTTATCAGATTGCAGACTGAAGCAGTGTTAACCTCTTCCTAACCAGGTATCTGTTCCTCATCTGTTTCCAGACCAAATAACCTTCCCTATCTGCAACAGAAGGCTCCCTGACCTTGCCTTCATAATCCTGGCAATGTAACATTAGCAAGGCCGTGTCAGAGGGGTCCTCCTTCGAACACTTCCACTTGGCTCATTGCTGCAGCGTCCTGCGTCCGGCGGGACACATGGCACTGTGCTGGCTGGAAGGTGGGTTGTGGGGTGCACTGCCCTTGGAAGTGCTTTGCATCTTGGTGTTTATGTGCTGTTCTAATCTTACGTGATGTTGTTGTGACCTTGGTGAGGTGGAAGATGCTACTTGTTGGTGCTAGGACACAACAGAAGTTAGTCGTTTTGGTTAAAGGTCTGGCATTGTGCCAGGCATCTTGGGCTGTGGCTGCAAAAAGTAAAAGGCATCCTTAGATTACCTGTTGTCTACAGCGGCAGTGGCAGTGAAATCACTGTGGTGTGGTCTTTGGGGAAAGCTGTACGGGGTGGCAGGAGGTCCCGAGTGGTTGCTGTGTAGCTGGGTCTTCCTCGAAGCATCTGTCCTCCTGGTTTTACTGTTACCAAAATAGATTAAAGCTAAATCGAATATATCAACCCATTCTGCAGTGCTGTTTCTTTGCTGCATGCTGTGAGACACCAGCTTTCCACTTGAATGCAGCTTCTGAATGTGGAGAACATGGAGCCATGTGCCTGTGCCGGCTAAATTTAGAGTGAGGAGCTGCGGGTGAATCCCGTGCGCTGCGGGCACGAGTGGCTCCGTGGGCCTCTTTGGATCCCTGCCCCAGCAGCACGCGAGGCGGTTGGCCCGGCCAGAGGGGATCTGCCAGCAGGCTTTTTCATTGCTTTTCACTTTCTGATCTTGGCTTCATGTTGTTGGTAACATTAGATGCCTGCACATGCGCAACCTGTCATTTTTGCTATTTAATGCGAAGTGCTCTGCATTGCTAAGCTAACTAGAGCATTTATAATAAGTTCAGCAAGAAGCTAAAGCATGGATGGTTCAGATATTTTGCGTGTTCTTGACATATATATGTTTTAACTGTAGTAAAGCCTGCTGTTTTTAAATTTGCCTTGGTCTGTCATCTTCTGCCTTCCACTTTTCCAAATATCCAAGTGGTGTGGGTGGCTTTTCCTGCCACCAGCGTGTTTGAAGTGACGTGAAGGCTCTTGTCCCCCAGTGAAAGCATCAGGACTTCCCATGTGCATGGCAGAGCATCCTAAAAGCCTCCTGGCAAACCTGTGGGGCCCTGTGTGTCGCTTACAGCTCTGGAGCAGCTGTTCTAGGGAAAACTTTTATTTTCTGATGCTGCTCCTGAAGACTTGCCTTGCAGCCACCCTCTGCTTCTGCCTAATTACCAGTTCCTATTACGGCCTGTATTCTTAGAAAAAGTGCGTAACCTTTTTGAAGACAGTCTGTAATGTGATGCTTCAGTCTGGGAGCTGTGATGCAAACCTCTGTCCAGATGTTGCAGGTGAAGCGCTACCTTGACTGAGATCTTGTGGCACTTTCAGCACTACTTTTTGAGTGACGCTGAACTTGGAACACAGTTACAACATGTAAAATAGGGATGTTTGTCCAGGTTTTGCTGTGTTTTGACGTTTATGGGTGACGATGCTATATTAGGACAAAAAGAAGTACTCCTGTGTGTTTGGGACTTGTTGATTTTTATTATGCGATCCGACACAAATAAACAACCTAATTCTCAGCGAGAGTCCTTCATGCAGTCATTGCAGTCAAGATCAGCATTTACGTTAGGGATGCGTAAAAGAGCACACACGTAGATAGTGCCAGAGACTGTTAAAATGAGTTGCATCATGCTGTGAGGGGAGCTGCCAGGGAGCTCTGGAGGCTTCTTCCAGGTGAAGGCATCCCAAGTGCTTGGGGACTGCCAGCACCGCGTCTGCTGGAGGATGTCCTTGCCAGCAGAGGAGCATCTGTGCCCTGTGGTCCAGGAGCAGGATGTAGGTATTTCTGTGGCGCAGGAGCAGGTCGCTTGTTTTCAATGAATGAAAGGAGAGGCTTCTGCCTGGAGGAATCTGCGGTCTTAAGTTTAGAGATAAGATAGCAAGGAAGGATGACAGGGGGAGGGTAAGGGGCAAGAGGAGAGTTAATTCCCTGAATGAACTTGTGTTGTCTAGCAAGGAAATAACAATTTTTTTCAAAACCTACAGAGACTTGAGTTATAAAGACTTTTTGATTACCTTTCATCCTTTTTCCATTGGTGATTTCTCATTGCAAAAAGAGCCCCTTTCCTGTGATGCTCTGGGCTGTGCCCTGGGGAGCAGTTGGGGGCTGTGCCACTGCGTGTCCTGGTGGGTCGGGGGGAAGCATGCGATACGAGCCTGTGCTAATGGGCTGATGTCCAAGTGGAAAGTGTATTTTCAATGAGGAAGTGCTGAGATATTAGTGGAGCCTGGATTACCCTGTGATTGTGCTGTCAATACTGCTGTATTGAGTCGGAGAGAGCCTGCACAACACAGGGAAACACTTAGCTCACTACTGCTGCTTATTGAGAAGCCAATAGCAATTTACTTGCTGACACTTGACATTGAATCCATTCCCAGAGGTACAGCTCCTGCTAAACCACTGTTGGGCCCTTCTTCACACCTGCGCCTTCCCTCAGCCTCGGAGCTGCAGGTGTGATGATGCTGATGCCCCTCTGAAGGCCCGCAGGAGGGGGCAGAGGGATCGGTGCCTGCCCCCATGCCTGGCCTTGCTCTGATGGAACTGGCAGGTAGGGACCAGCTCCCACGGAGCAGTGGGAAACCTTCACCCTAGAGCACTCGTCTTGTGTGGGATGAACTTTCTGCAGATGCATTTCCTTTTCTTGCATGTCTTCAGTGAAGAAGAGGGAATGTGGGTGCTCTGGTCCTTCCATGCCAAAGCTTGAAATGGCTGGGGCCTCTGGGCCGGAGCAGCTGGATTCCTCCTGTTCTGCTTTTCTGTTTTCCTGGGATGAGCACAGCTGAGCTCTGATGGCCCTTCTTGCATCTGCGCATACCTTTTAAGAAAAACTTAAGATGGTCTGCTGCCAAATACTTTTGAGAATAGTAATGTCCAGGATATTTCTTTGAAGACTAAACTCTCTGAAATGGGGACTAACATGTGAAGGAGTAAGGATGGGATGAGAACAGAGCTGGAGCACTGGTACGAGATCACTAGAGAGGGGAAGGAGGAAGCGGGGGATCTGTGTCCCAGTGATGTACTCAGCCAGGAGCAGCAGGTGCTGGTGCTGCAGTTCTGCAGGAGCCCTGAGCAGGCAGAAGACCCCTGGACGGTCTTCTCAGCCCCTGATGTGGCGGGCCAATGAAACTCCACAGGTTTTTAATTGCAGCTCTTGCTGATTGAATATTGCGTGGCAGACAATTTTAAACATTCTCTCTGTTAGCTGTGGCGTTTGTTCCCTGTGTGCTTCCCTTGTGTGCCTGAACCTTCTGGGAGGGGTAGAAGACCTGTGTCCTAAATATAAAAGGAAACAAAGAAAATGTGATGCATGAGGAAGACACTCGGAGCTACTATTTTCATTTCACAGAAGTAAAATTTAGGTCATATTGCAGGTCATGTTTTAAATATATCTGTTGCTCTGTGCTTGCAGTTCGTGTAGCCTGTCTGGGCTCTGCAGTGGATGGAGGAGAGGAGCTGTTGTGCTCGGGCTGTTTCCAGACCGGCCATGCGGGAGGGCACCGTGCTGCACCAGGGTGCCTGCTCACAACCGGGGGAATCTGCTCCCAAACGCTTGTGAAGTAGCAAGCACAAAGCAGTCGGTGTTCAGCTGTCCCTTGTCTCCCCCGAGGAGAGCAGGGACGCAGTGGCAGCGTGTCGCACTGTCTTCAGACCCCTGCTAAAGCAGGGCTGAGTCTGGAGCAGGGGCAGGTGCTCCAGGTGCCCTGTGTTTGTCCTGTGGTCCCTGCTGGGTGGTGCAGGCTGCATGTGGTCCCAGCGTGTGGTGGATAGCGTGGCTTTGCTGGCTGCCAGTCAGATATTGACCGGCTGTCTTTGTTTAATGTGCCTTGCCTGGCAGGGAGCTCTGGACACAGTGTGCCTGCTCCCCCTGCCCTGCCCTGGCCAGCCCGGCTCTGGTCCCGAGGCAGATGTTCCCGTTTGCGGTCCCGAGCCAGAACAAACAGCAGGTGCCTGTTGCAGAGGCTTGGTGCTCTGTGCAGTGGCTGTAACAGGAGCTGGCAGACGATGTGGCCGGGAAGCCCATCTGGGGATCTCCAGGGATCTGGCCGCTCAGCAGCAGCGAAACCTTTCAGCAATACTGCTTCCTTCATGTATTTCAAAAACTCCAGCAAAATACAAGACAAAAATGGAATTGGTGAGAGGGTGTGGAAGGGCAGCAGCAGCGTGTGATGGAGGGGAGCAGAAGGAATAAGAAACACGGACATCTGATGCCTTTTGAGTGAGGGCGCAGCAGCAGGCGTGTACTTTGGGATGCTGGATGGCTGGGATGGCAGGTGTAGCACCTCGGTGCATGCTATTGTAGAGGTCCCTATCACTTATTATATTTTGTTCTAGTCTGTTGCTAATCTTGTTCAGCAGTTGCTCCTCTTAATTATTGAAGTACTTTTACAGAGATGTAGCAGATTAATCCTTTTAGTTCTGCTTGCTGCCAGAAGAGATTGCCACCATTATTCTCATGCTGTGGAAGGAGATGATGGAGCAAGGAGAAGCAGAGCTAAATTTAGAAAGCTTGTGTTGACACGTGTGTGCTGTTCTGTAGCTGTAGACAAGCGTATGGTGGCAGGTACCCGTTGGGAACAGTAAGAGGCCATACACGCAGGCGCGAGGCTGGGATGGTGCAGACTGGCAGTCTTGAGGGTGTCGCAGCCACACTGCGACCTGCGTGGGGGTACCTCAGCCGCCCCTCTGCACCACTGTCTAGCAGGGAGGGCAGCTGCCGGGGCATCACTTATCTGGTCCTTGCCCCACTGGAAAACAAATATTAACTGACAAACAGTTGCATAATAAACGACACAATCACTTGGGCCTGTGGACTTAGCTTCCAGCAAAAGAAAGTAATAGGGAAAAGCAGGAAAGTTAACTTACAAACCAATAGACTGTTACAGCACTTGCGTTCGTGTGGCCTGAGGCTTGCAGGGTGGCTGCTGGGGCGATGTCTCCCAGAAGCTCAGCTTGGAGGAAACAGAGAACTATTTACTTGTCAAATACACAGGGCAACGCGATTGCTTTAGGTGCGGTGGTGTAGCATACATGCAGCCGCTTCCAGTGGTATGCAGGGTCCTCATTGCCTGTTTTCCTCAGAACGCCTTGCAGAGCAGTTCATAAGCCTCGCCTGGCTCTGTCCGCTGGAACCTAGCAATTTTCTTGAGCAGAAGTGTCAGAGGTTGAAAGCTGCTCTGTCAGTGTTTACTAAAAGGCATCCAGACTGGAAACGTAAATCTGCCAGAGCAGATCTTATGTATATTGAGGGTTGCCTGAGTTACCTCTGGTTAGGAACGTTAATGCTGGGTCATTAAGACTGCCTCCCCTCTACTGCTGGTGCAGGCGTTGCTTTCTAAATATTGATGTAACAGCTTCCTCACCGGGACGTGGTTTGCAGCCTGGCTGCTTGCATGGGATGAGTTCCTGCCTTGTGCCGCTGTGCTGGTGTGCACGTCCTCCCACACGTGTGTGCGCACACCGGCTTCCAGCCAGAGCACGTATGGCTCAGTCAAAGCCATTTGGGTTTGTGCTGTATTGTGCATCCCTGCGGTCGCTCTGCTAGCTGCCGCCTCCATCTGTTCACAGCTAAGTTATTTCTTCTGTAATGTGGTCGCAGTTGTACTTGCAATTCCAGCTGAGGTCTTGCAGTGCTATTAGCATGCCGTTTATTACTTCCTTATCTCTACAAACACTCTGAATAACATACTAAGATCATGTTTGCCACTTTCACAGCTGCATCCCTTTGGTTCTGCCATCCTGACTAGCACATCAGTCTGTCTCCTCCTTTGTAATTCCCGATTGGTAAATTCAGAGTAAATTCTGGAAATTCAGAGTTTTCCTGTTATTTCTTAGGTTTAGTTTCTTTCTTGTTTTTCAAGGCCTCAAATGATAGCTTTTTCTTTTGTAGTACTCTGGTCTTCCACTGTGTTGGATGTGCTTCCCAGTTTCATTTCATCAGGTATCAGCAATCTCTGCTGACTTGCAGCAAGGCCATCGGTGAAGTTAGCAAGATGACTCCCAAGACCTTTCCAGATAACTCCATCCAGGGCAGTATTTTCTGTAAATCATTTCGGTGTCATCTTCTCTTGGCCTAGTTTTTTGCCTTTTTAAAATCTTAGCCTAGTGCCCATCTTCTCCAGCTGAATTCCCCATGGTACAGTATTGAAGAAGGGGCAGTTATTTTAGTAAAAAAAGATACTGTGTTAATTTGCACAACACGTCTTTGATGAACCTGCCTTATGTTTTATCCTGGTTTCCATTTATTGCTGTCTCTTTAATTATTCTTCCCTTCACGATGCTTACAGCTTTGTCTGTTATGAGATAAAGCTAATAAATCCCTCAGCAGTGTCTCCCCAGCCCTTTTTTAATACAGGTACTGTATTTGCTGTTCTGTACCCAACATTGTTCATGCACTGATGGATGGTTTGGAATATCTGATGTTGAACCTGTCTCTTGGCTATTCCTAATTGTGAGCTAATTGCTTTTTTTATATATATTCAGGCATAATATTTTCAAGTTTTGCTTCCTCTTTAGTTAACGCCAGCTCTGTTACTGTACCCCTTCCTTCTTAGATGTAGATGTCCTGGCCTTGATGCTTTCCACTCCCCGCCTCCCCCATGTATCTTAGATGAAAATGGAGGTATTAGTCCTGGGGGTCTTGGTTAAGTTTTTTTGTGTACACACACACCATATGCTTGAACAGGAGAAGCCTGGATATGTAACTCAAGATGCATTTGTGAGCTTGGGGAAGTCTGAGCCTATAGGTGTCTTGCTCCAGTTCCTCAGGGTGGATTTAGATGAGACACGAGGAAGAAATTCTTCCCCGTGAGGGCGGCGAGGCGCTGGCCCAGGCTGCCCGGAGCAGCTGTGGGTGCCCCATCCCTGGCAGTGTCCCAGGCCAGGCTGGACGGGGCTGGGGGCAGCCTGGGCTATGGCAGGTGCCCCTGCCCCTGGCGGGGGGGGACTAGATGGTCTTTAAGGTCCCTTCTGACCCAAACCGTTCTGTGACTCTATGACAGCTGTAATTACTAGCTCAAATCATGAAACATTAAGAGAAAATAGGAAGGGGGATGGTATCTTTGCAGTTGAGGTGAATGGTTTCCCTGGGAGTGAGGGGCAGGGGAGGGGAAGGTGAGGTTTTCACAGGATTTTGGTAAGCAGAGCGAGCTCAGCTGTTCATGGTTAATAGCAGCAGGAGGTTGCCAGGCTCTGCTGTTTGTACGATATGTCGTCTTATGAGAGGAAATGATTTCGGTGTAATTTGGAAAATTTTGCACTGTTCATTGTGAAAGTAGCTGTAGCCCCAGTTGTGAAAAATGTTTGTCAAATGCAGGATATTTTTTTGCCACTGTAGATCCAATCGTTTTGTTGGGACGAGAGGAGGTAAGGCGTATCACCTGCTGTGGGAAGGCGGACAGGAGAGTGTTGGTGCAGGACTGCTTTTCCTTTGTTTAAATCCTGGCTTGGGACCGTGCAGGGAAGGTCTGGATGAGCAGAGAGAGGTGACGGTCGGGGCTGGGGAGAGACTCTAGTGCAGATGCTGGGAAGAGTGGGGCCCAGTTGGTGTCGGATCTTCCCTGCTAACAGTGTTTCTGCATGTGCTGGTGGTTCCTTGCAGCACCTTTCTCTCGGGTCGGGTGCGTGGAAACGGAGGGGGGACATTCTGATGGTCCTTCTCCCTCTGGCCAGAACTTGTTATCTGCAAAACCAGTGCCTGACTGGTGCCAGTCCTTGCTGCGCAGCTCCCAGCGGTCTGGGCAAATGCTGGCAAGTCCTGGTTTGCTGGTGCCTTTGAGTGCCTCGAGATGCCCAAGGCGGAGAGGAGAGTCTGGAGAGCGGTGGCTTCTGGTGGGTGGGGTGGGCTTGTTCTTGTTGGTGTCAACGAGCACTGGGAAGCTGGGGGCTCAGTGCTGGCTCTGCCAGAGGGCAGGTAGAAAAGGCCAAGTGCAGGGCAGCGTCAGTGCCTCAGAGGGCTGCGTTTGGCAGCTGAAGGCTGTCAAAAGAGGGTTTCCATTTTTTCCAGGCCTGGCACAGTCTGATATGAAAAGAAATGTGCCCTGCGAGCAGCTGTGGCTCGTGTGGGCAGGTTCAGGCTCTCTGGAAAGGGGGGTCTGCATGGCAGCAGGGTGAGTCTCCACTTGCGCGTTCATAGAATCACAGAGTGGCTTGGGTTGGAAAGGGCCTTTAAAGGTGATCCAGTCCAACCCTCCTGCAGTGAGCAGGGATGTCTTCAGTTAGATTCAAATGCCATGGAGCTGAGTGACCTGAATTCAAGTATAGGTAGGTATTTCATCTGCAATTTAGGTATTTATTTCTTTGCACACTTTGCTAAGGTGTCAGCTAACGGTAACTACTTGTTCTTATCTGGCAGAAGGTTGCTCGTGTTACTCTGAGGTGTATGCTAGGAAAGGACTTAAAAGTTTTCAGGCTTTGTCTATGCTTACATTTCATTACTTTTGGATTTTCTGGAGTCTGGGAACTCATGAGCCCAAGGAGTGCCGATGGGTGGGCAGTTCAAGTGTAGTTCCTCATACCCTTTGGTAGAAGCTTTTCAGCCCATCCTAAGGCCCTGTTCTCTCCCAGCAAGCTACAACATGGACCAGACATTCTTCTGATCCCACAATAAATCCCATACTGGGGTCTGATGGGATCTGAGCGTGGGAGCTTCTCTGCCTCTTGGGATAAGCGGCTGAAGATCCAGCACCTGTGATATGTGCATTAACTTTAATGCCTCCCTTGCTAAATACCAGGTTTTCGTTATTAATAGTTGCCTGATTGTGTGGGATATCTTTCCTCCCTTTGCAGTCAAACTTCCAGATGAAATACACGTTGCACTGTGGGCCTTGCCGCAAGGCCAGTGCATGTGGAAGGCAGGTTTTTTTGGCTTGATTCTGAGGTTGTTTTCAGTTGTCTGAGCTGTAGCTCCCTGTAGCTGAGTGCTGCTCTTTTGGGATGGCTCCTTCATACCTCTCAGTCTTCTGAACAGCAGAAGGTCTGTCCCTGGAGTGAACAGAGCTACACACATTCCTTAATTTAGTGGGAGGCATGTTTTGGGGCTTAGGTAAGTTGCTGGTTTTGAAGGAGGCATGAATCATGTTGGCTAGTGGGGAACCTGATGAATAAGCCTGCTGTGTGGTTACAGGGCTGAGGGTGTCTGTCCCGGAGCGGTGCCACTGTGCTCCTGGTTTCCACTCAGTCTCCCTGAAGAAAGGTTGGGTCACCCTGGACAGGGGCTGTTTCTGGTTTGGAAAGGCTCGTACTCAGCTGATATGGCTGGGAAAGTAGTTGAACCTTCAGTCATTGGGGGTTACTTACTAGCCAAGGGTTGTGGACCTGCTAGAGTCCTGCACATGGGCTGGATACAGCCCTAAAAAGCCAGAAGTGCGTGATGTAAACCTGCATCAGGTGCCCAGCTGGCAAAGGGGCAGCCTGTGTCCCCCGGTGCCGGGGCTGCCGCAGGGGAGGGCAGAGCACTGCTCCCTCCTGGCCCCCTCCGGCACCATTTCGGGAAGCTTTGCCTCAGAGCTTTGGGAAGCATGGCTGCGTGCATCCCAGTGCAGGGAGCTGTAGTCCTGTCCCCAGCTGTGGGCTCAGTTTTAGACTGGGGGGGCGTGGGCAGAGCGCTGGGACACTGCACTGTCCCACCACCCTCCTCCCGCTTCACAGCGCTTGTGGGTCAGCGGGGTGGGAGCCGTGTGCGAGGCAGGGACGGGGACAGAGGGCTGTGCTGCTGCGCCCTGGGCTTAACAGTAAGCATGAGATTTGTCTTTTCTCCATCCTTTAATCTGAATGAGACTTTAAACAAGAAGTAAATTAGTAAAATGAATAATGGAAACTGAAATGAAATAGATTATAATAATTGAAAGATTTGAAAGAACACAAATCGTCCTAAAGCAGATGTGCTTCTCTATAGGGATCTCCCAAACAGGCGGCCGGTGGTGGGTGGAAGGCAGCAAGAGGTCAGGACCAGAAATATCTTTACCCCAAGGGTTTCGGGCATGTTCAGCACCTGCTGTGTGCGCAGGCCAGCGCGTGAGTACCTGCGGTGTGTGGTGGGAAGCTCCTCTGCACAGCTGGCAGTGGTGGGTTTGCTCTGACATTTTTTCCTGCTCTTGCTTTTAGCTTTGTTTTCACTTTTTATTGCTAATTTTCTAAAATTTTTTTGCATTTGTGGACGTGACCTCTAGTGCACGGGGTCACTGGATAGTTTGTCCCACTGTGTGTTCTGGTGCCTTTGGCCTTGCATGTTCCTGAGGTAGTTATTCAGCAGCTTCCTTGCATCTGGACCTCCTTGATCTTTTAAAGCTGGCTGCTGTTGCTGGTGTTCCTGGCAGTGCACGCATGCCAGCTTCTGATTTGCACTACATCTCATTTCTGCAAGAAGCCCACAACACCAGCAGTGCTTGATATGTAGTCTGAGCTGTGGCTGTGATGGGTCATTCTGGCAACTGCAGCTTATGATTAAAAAGAAAATCAGTCACTGTCATCTTGGACCCCAGCACCAGTGATTTGACAGTCTACAATGCATCAGCTTCTTCCTTGTCAGAGGATCTTAGACTCAGGACTGCCCCAAGGGTTGTCCTCTGACTCAGGCTGCTACCAGAAAGCTTATCTTATTTCATGACTAGCACAGCCAGCCACGCAGTTTCCTTGCCTGAAGAGGCTGCAGTGAGACCCAGGGAACCCTTAAATTCCAATTTTTGGTCAGATCTTCAGGTCCTCAGTGTGTAGCTTCAGAAGAACAGAGGGTAGGAACTCTGGTTTCTGCTGCTGTGTGATCACACCCAGGAAATTCCCTTACGTCATTGGTCCTCTGGGGAATTTGGAGCCGTTACGCCGGCTTTCGGGCAGGGCTAGGGCTGGCCCGCCACAGTCTTCCATCATGCGATTCAAGCGCAGGAGAGTGGTCGCAGCCAAGTTCATCTCCCCCTTCAGAAAAAGGAACTGGTTTTCAGCTTTGCTTTCAGAGCATTGAACTTGGCATCTCTTGTGAGCACGGCGAGGAGCAGCTGTTCCATGGTTGCCGGAGGTCTGCTGATGCGCCGCGAGCAGCAGTGAGCTCCTGGGACCTCCTGTAGAACCGAGGGCACGTGCCCATGCGTGGGGTGGGCCAGGGGGCGCAGGGCATGCTGCGTTACCCAAATAACTGGCTGGTCAGAGATCACAGAGGTCCAGGGCGTGCGTGTATCTTGCGGATAACATCTGCCTCTGCGAAATACTGATAAGCTGATTTGTTTTCTGGAACTCTACTCCTTGGAAAAAGTGTAGTCATGCAGGGTTAGTTTTCATCTTCCTTCTCATTCCCACTTTCTGTGGTGTGTTAAAATTGGGTTTTAATTGTATAGCTTGTTCCCAGCTGTATCTTTTAATGCCAGCATTTGCTGTTACTACCAGAGATATTTTAAATAGGGTGGAGAGTCATCCGTAGGATCATCTGCAGTAATGTGTAGCCCATATCAGGAAATGATGTTAAAACAGAGTTAAGGAAATGTTATTTGTAACACGTCTTTAACTTATCAAACCTCTTTAAGAGTTAGAGGCAAGGAGAAGATTTGGTTGAGGTCTGAAGAGATGGCACATTGATGTGTGTGTAGGTGCAGATTACAGAGAGCCCGGGAAAGGGTCTTGCATCATCTGTGGCAAGAGACAAGCTGCGTAGTCTACCAAACGCTACTGTCATGGGTTGGACAGGTTTCAAAGTGTTGACGGCTGGTTTTATGTCCCCTTGGAGCTGGGAGATCAAATGCAGGCTGGCCAGGCGCCAGCTGCCTCCTGCTACGGTTTGGCTCGTGGTATCGCTGAGAAGTTAGAGCTGAATCGAACTGAGCGTAAGGGGAAGGACATGTAGGATGAGCCTGCCGGTCAGGAAGTCCCCCACATCTGTGTGTCGGGGGGTGGTACCAGCATGTAAGCAGGGGGCATACCGGGTTTGACCTTCCCAGAGGTATGGTTCCCAAGCAGCCAGCGTATCGCTGTTACCAAAGCACATGTGCAAGAGGGGAGAAAAGCTCAGATGAGAGAGAAAAATTGCCAAGCGTTTTTGGTGCTGGCCATTTGGGTTCAAGTTCAGCTTTTCTTCGCATCCGCAATGGACTTCTTCACATCCGCAAGCTGCTGGCCTCTCCTTGCTCCACCTCTCCAGCGTGAAGCAGAGCTGCTGTGTCAGGAGGGCATTCAGTGATGTGAGAGACTTCAGAGCTGACCCGGGCTCACCTGCAGCTCCCGCTCCCGGGCCAGAGCCGGTGACTCGGTTTGCACGGGCACGGCATGGGCACAGTGGCAGCTTGTGGAGGGGGAGAAGTATGCTGGATGTTGCGTGCACACTGTTCCAGCGCTCTCGTTCAGTCTTTAACTAATGCATGGAGTAATGTAAAAAAGGATATTAAAATGCACCTCTGTTGGTTTTGTTGGGTTTTTTTGATTTTTATTTTTAGTGGGAAAGCTATCTGTAAATTCCTCAGCGTTTTAACAGGAATAGATCTGTAATAACCCGTGGCTTGAAAATAATGTATTTCCTATTTTTATTGATAAACAGAGTGTAAAGGCTTGTGATAAAGTGTGCAAACTGCTACTCAGCCTCCCTTCCAGACTGATCCTCTTGGATAGAGCTGACGCACAACTGCGGTCATTCATCCAGCCTGGCCGCCTGTGCATGAAAGGCTGATACAATCATTCCTTTAGGCCTTGCTTCCTGAAGGTATCTCCTTATCCTCGTTTACCCAGGTAGTTAAAACCTTGCCTGCAAGCAAGTGGCAGGATACCTGCTGCTTCTCCCTGCCTGGTGTAGGGAAGGGATGTGCGGGTGAGGAAGAGAGTTTGTAAATTAGAGACTTGTTTTGGAAGCGGCTTTGTTCTTTGTCTGACTTGAGCTGGTACCTCTGCCTGGCGTCTAGGGAAGGGGGAGAGCAGGAGAAAGGAAGGAGCCACAGAAGGACATAGTTCAAAGGGAACAGCTTGGGTGATGAGATGAAGCTTCCCAGGTGAGGTTTCTTGGCAGCCTTTCGACCCGCTCGGCTGTGAGATCAGGGAATATTGCTAAATGTTCTCAGGCTTCCATGGGTCTCTGAAAGGTCTCGCTGAAGCATGGTCCTCGTGGTGGTTGAGTTAGGAGGGATGCTTTGGCTTTGAATCTAGTGCTGTGACAGTTCTGCTCTGCTTAGAGGCAGACAGGAAAAGAGGTGACGGACAAAAGCTTTTCCATGGTCCAGAGGGCTCCGGAGGGGCGGCCGCAGGACGTCAGCGCGGGCCCCGGGTGTTTCTGGGATGAGTGCGTTTTGAGGTGGTTCAGGGGTATTTCTGTGTTGGGCAGAGCCCGCCGGACTGCTGCTGGAGCGACGGCAGTGCATTCCCTTGGCAGGTTGGATCCCACCGGCGCGATGGGCAGGCTCAGCACAGCGCCGGCCGGCGTCAGCCCCTGCAGCCCTGGGTGGCCGTGGGGTGTTGTGGGGCTCCGAGAGGAGTGTCGTAATGAAGAACAAAACCTTCCTGTGGTTTAAACTCTGCTTTCCCCCTTCTTTTCATGTTGCCTCTTCTACAAACCTTTGAAGAAGGCTGCTTTAATTAAGCCTTTCCCAATTGGGGTTTTACTTTTGAAAGAAAAATTGCTTTGCATTTGGGATTTGGATTTTGAAAGAAAAATAAGGAACAACTTTATCATTTAACATCTCTTCTGGCTTTTTTTAAAGTCACTTGCTGTTTACCATATTGAATTTTCTCTTAAACTTCTCCTTGTGATGTCTTGTATATTGCCGCCTTTTTCCTCTCTACAGAAAAATCATATTGCTTCTTTCTGTATTGTTATTACTAACCCAGGATTTTCTACACAATGAGCAATCGGGCTTCCTAAGTAGTGGGATCTACTGCTCTTGTCTCTATGGTAAAATTAAACCAGTTATTTTGTGGTGATTTTTCTTCTTGAAGCTCTTCTGCCCTCTGTACTGGAATTGTTCTTCTCTTTGCTTTCTACACTTCAAAAATAAATGCTGATTTCTGGAGAAAGTTGTGTTTCTTTCCTGTGGCTCCTAGGAGGGTGCCTGAGCAGGGAGGTATTCCTGGGTAATTACTGCAGAGCAGCATGCTCCATAGAAGCTCTTCTGCTGGATGATCACCTTTAGACCCTCCTTGAAATGGCCCAGGTCTCTCGTGCTTGTTTCATGCTTTCAAACTCCTGCAGTCGCCCAGAGCCACAGCAGTGGGCAGCGGGAGGTGGGTAGGGCAGCCTTGAATGTGACCCCAGGTACCTCGGCAAAGGGGTCCATTGGGGGCTAGCTCTGGTCCTGAGCCTGCCAGCAGTGTGCCTCCATCTTCTAGGTGGGAGGAAGAAGCGTCTTCTTCCTCTCTCCCCTGTTTTGTTGCTGCCTCTCGGGTGGTGCTGGATGCCCTCAGCCATGGAGCAGGGTCTCCTCCATGCTGCAGCTCCCTTCTCTTACAGATGCTGTAAGAGAAAACACAGTCTCCACTAGCCCTCAGGTGTAGGCAGTTCAAGGGATAATTTAGGCTTTTTTGTGTAATTGCTGGTGGTACATGTGTCTGGCGTGGAGCAGGTGTGTCAGAATGCCCACGGATGATCCATGGGATTTCAAGGTTGAGGAAATAAATGTGTAAATTCTGGTAAAAAAGACTAATTCTGCTCTCAGCGTGGGCAGGATGTGGTTAAAGTTGGACCGATGTGCCCTCGTTTTTCATGAGGAGACTGTTGGAGAGTAAATGCATCTTCATTGACTTGTGATAATGAAGTTACAAGTCTTGAAAAAGCTGCAGATTGTTCCAGACTATTTTATGACTGAGAGATTTTTAATTTTTTCCATTTAGTAAAGGTGACCTGTCTGACTTCTGCCACCTTCAGAAGTGTTGGCCATGGTCGTGGTACATACATAGTGATCTTGTATTCTCCCTGTAGCACACTGGCATGGCCAGCAGTTGAGTATGGTTTAGGCAAGAGTTTCGCATGTCTTTTTTATTTTGAACTTTGACAAAGGGAAAGAAATAAGCTACCTTTAGAAGTGGAAACTGGATTTCAGGCCTCCTGTTCAGATTGCTTATGATGTAGAAGTGGGGGATTTCTCATGTTGTGTCCTCTTCCAGCTCCCTCCTTTTCTGTGCATACATTAGTTCAGTTGTTGAACAAGGTTTTTTTTCTTTTCCACCTAAACGTTTTACTTATTTGTGGTTTTGCTTATTTTTCTTTGAGAAAATGCTTGAAGAGTGAGAAATTATTTGTACTTCGACGCTTCATTTCTATTTCAGTTACTCAGTTGACTTTCTCATGAACCTGAAGGGGTTTTGCATGCTGTGTTGCATAGGTTCGTTTATGTGCCTGCTTGCCATGCTGGGAGAGGTCGCGCCTTGGTGGAAGCTGCACTGGTCCGGGTCCTTCTGAGATCCCACGGCGTCACTTTGCATTGCTGGGGCTGGTTAAACAAGGGAGCACAGGTAATCCAGTTGCCCTTCTACCACACGTGTAGGGTAGCTTTCCTGTGAGACTCTGAAGTTCACTTTCTGCAGACAGGCTCGGTGCACATCTGTGTGCTTGTTTTCCTTTTTGCTTTCTTCAGTTTTTCTTTCCCGCTGTCCCAGCTGAGGTGAGACTGCTGGGGGTATGCGTGTTCCCCAGATGCATTTTAGAAAGCTGCTGAGCAGTTCAGCCGTGCAATGCTCATCTTACCGAGATTTTTCCTTTGCTCTAGAAGCAGTGGTTTAAGTGCTTTCAGTGGCAGAAGTCTGAGATCACAGAGACGTTCATTGTATTGGACAATTAACCTGTAGATTACTGCCAGGATTTAGCTCAAAAGGCAAGCCAGGCATTTCATGTCACCTTGGGCGAACACCTATGCTCGCTCCCATTGCCACTGCGGCAGTCCTGACCCTGGTGGCATGTCCTGGTGTGCAGGGACCACGTCATTTTGTCCGAGGGGAGAACATACAGCCGGACAGATCGCAACCCCCCCCAAACAGCATAAACCCCTGCAGTTGTGAGGCTTTTCTGTAAGTTGTCTGGCAGGGAAAGCGTTGCCTTTTTGGAGGGGAGATGTGGAGGAGGCTGCATGCAGACCTGGTGGCAGAAGATGGGTCTGTCTGATAGCTTAGCCCTGTTCTCACTGAGGGTCTTCTTGCCATTTGGCCTGGGCACAGAAGAGTTGGAAGAAATCTTGCCCGAGAGGCTTTTGTTGTTCCCTGTGCCCGAGGAGCCCGACTGAGCCCTCACCTGTTGGAGAGGAGCCCCATGTTTCTGGGGTTGGGAGCCAGCGCTGTCGCCCCTGGGGCTCTTGGAACATGTCCCAGCCGCGGTCTGTTCCAGTCTCCTCTTGCTCTGCCATGCACCTTCCCTTGCCTAGAGCTAAAACAAGGAGCCAAGAATTAATTGTTTTGTGTCCTTCCCCCCCTTGTTGCGTTGTGGTCTGATCGGTATCTGGACTCATTGGGCACTGGAAGCGTTCGCTTCCCCTTCTCCGGAGACAGATGTTGGAGAGCTGGGGAATGCTTGAACGTGGAGCAAGGGGGTGGGCTGAGCCAGGCAGGGACCCCTGTCCGTGCGCGGGCCCAGTACCCTGCATGGTGCTAGTGACTGGTGCCAGGCCTTACGGTGTGTCAGTCCTCTGCCCTCCGCCAGGTTGGGGCAGTGAAGATAGCAGCATGGGGTGTCCTTACTGGATCTCAACTGCTGGACAGAAAAAAAGCTGTTCTGAAGCGCAGAAGTGGCATGGCGTGGGGAGGGAAGGGCAGGGGCGTTGGGCATGGAGCTGGCGCTCGGAGTGGTGCGGGCGCAGGACCCAGCGCTGGCTCCCCTGGTTCGGCTCTGCAGGCTCCTGCTCGCCGGTGGTTCCCACCGGAGCCCAGGGGTCTTCTGGTGCTGGTGGTTCTGTCCATTACCAGGCTACAAACTGTAGATGACTTCCCATCTTTGTAGGTTAAGTAAATTTTCTGAGACAGGAGGTGTAAACAAAGGTTAAGTAAATAAATAGTTTATTTCACATCTACCAAGGAGTTTCACTGACCTGGAATTTAACTCAGTGCTTGGAAAGGGGCTGTGAGGGGAGAAAGTTGCTGTAGAGTGAGAGGAAGGTGGAAAATGCAAAGGAGAGCAAGGGAACCTCAGGTGACTTAAAGGATGACAAATTTGCGTGTAAATGGTATTAGTGTTGATTTAAGCCTTGTCATTCTGTGGACTTCAGGATTCTCAAAATTGTTCTGGAATACTCTTCTCAAATGCAAGTCTTGTATTCCATATACAAGTCCAAATTGTAATAAATGTGGAGTTGTTGAGCAGCTTCTGCTTGGGTGGCACTTAATGGGATATGGAGAAACTGAGGGAAAGAGCAAAACGTGCCCCTTGGCTTCAGCAGGCAGAGCTGTTCTGTTGGTCACTTCATTAGTTCTTCGCCTCTTCCTTTCACCTGCGTTAGATTTTTGGACTTTTACAGGAGTTCACGTACATGATAAATTTTGGTCCTTTGGTAATCTGAGGATTTTGGAATTTGGTAATCTGAGAGTGGGACTGGATTTGGGAAAGACGAGGGGGAAGCATCTTGGTCACCTTTCCTTGGGGGTTCTGTCCTCCTGGGGCGGGAGTGGGGTGCCTGCCGAGGGCGCAGGTTCCCGGAGGACTGCCCAAGTGTGGGGGGCTTTGGGAGCAGCGTGATGGTAGAATACCAGCCCCGACTGAACTACAGAGGGGGCCGATAGATGTGGTTTTGATCAGTGTTGACTGAAAAGTTTTGGAGCTTCGTGGCTTGTTTCTAATTAAAGCCTTGAATCTGTTGCTGTGCTGTGCACAGGTGCTGGGGAGGTGCGGGTGGCCCGTGGGACAGCCCCTTCCCACAGCATCCTTCTGGCATTTCACCTCCCTGTCTTTCTGCTTTCTTGAAAATGGCTAAAGCCGCCTCTTGCGGCTTTTTTGTGGATGTTTCTCATTGCTGGTTTTTCAGAGAAGCGCTTGATCAGGAGACCATGTTTCTAGTAATGATGCTTCATGTGGACATATTTTCTTATGCATTTAATAGGGCCCTGTCTTTTCAACTTGCACTTGACCTGAACTCTTGAGCAAATTAAGTTGTGTCAGGGGCCTTCCACAAGTGAGATGGGCATTAGAATCTTTGATTTTACTCAGGGCAATTATTGTGACCAGGTGAGGAAGAGGAGGCAGTTCAGCAAGCGATGCAGGGCAAAGGCATTAAGACTCCTTCATTAGTAATGCTGAAGTTCAGTATTTCAAGTTCCCGACTTCAGTAGCCTGCTCATGCAGTGGGAATCCCAGGGTCACCTGCAGGCTTTGAGCAGCACCTGAGGATACCCCTTCAAGGGAGTTCCATTTGACCGGGTGGCTTGCCTTTTCGCTGTGCTGGGAAACTCTTTTCTGAAGATGAGAAAAAAATTCCCTTGGTGCACCTTCTAATTGTTCGTTTAGGAGCAGAACTTTCCTTCAGCTGGGAGGGCTTAAGGCTGCTGTAAAGTACCAATTAAAAGTAGTAGTGATAATGAAAACAGATGGTTTTCAGGAAAAGTAAGTGGTATTGGGGCACCGATCTGCTGTCGCTGGCTTCTCTGCAGGAGTGCCAGCTAGCATCCTCAGAGCTGCATATCCAGGGGGGCTGGGGAAGGGGGCTGGATCCTGGGCTGGGCAGCTTGTTCTGCATTAACGAATGGGGTGGGGTGGGGGGGGTGGGGGGTGCGTCAGTCTTGGTCAAGTGTGGAGGTGCAGTGCAAAGCTCACATCGGCTGGATGGAGCCGCCGCTGCTGAGCAAGTGCACGGGGGGTGCGTGAAGGTGGAGCGGAGTCGGAGCACCGAGGCTGGGACTACCCTAAGCCTGGGACCTGGAGCAGTAAGCAAACCGCTGCTGACCACGGGATAGTCCAGCATTGCTGGAGCCTTCAGATGCTGTTACAGAACGAATGATAAATAACGCCGAAAGCAGTGAGGTGCAAGCATTGCTTGATCCACAGCAGAGTCATATGGTTACTTTACAGTCCTGTGTGTCCTGGTGGCTTCCAGTAGCTTCACTCTGTCACTGCTGCAGTCATCCTGGGGGCAATGGGTTTTACTGGGGGAAAAAAATCCCATATTGTGGAGCTGTTTTATCCTATTTCTCAGCTGTAGTTCATTAGTGACCTGGAAGGTGCTGTGATTTAACTGATGAAGAGGGGGTTTTGTTGGTTTATTTTTTTCCCCTTTTTTAGTACAAGCAGAGCCTTTTGCATGTGTAGGTTACAATCCCCAGCAATCTTAGCTGATGAGTCTTTGTTGTCTAGGTCCACCGTGGTTAGCAACTGCCGTTACCGTTACGGCACTAATTACCATGCCTAGTTCTAAAGTGGTTTACATGGGGGAGCTGGGAGTTGCTCAGCTAAGGTTAGTCTCTGGCTTAAGAGGCTTTCTGCAGCGGGTTTCTGAGCACGGAGGTATTAACAACACAGAAGACAAAGACCACTTGAAATTTCGTCGACCCTTTTTGGTTGCTGTGTTAGGGGGTTTTTGTTTTGCATTTAAAAGATTGGTCTGTCTCTCCCATTGCCTGGGCTTGCTGACTGTAACTGGAGACCTTTCCAGGCCTTGGTGGGAAAGTGTGGGTGTCCAAAGGATGGGCTGGCTGCTTAGTAGTCATCTTCAGGACTGTTACTTGACTTTTGTGCTGTAAGAAAGGCTGTTTCTACTGCTAGAAAGTTGATATGTTCTGTGGAGCTTTCCATAGGTGACCAGAGGATTTACTGCCTCAACGTTTGGTACTTGTCCCTCCTTGACAACTTAAGCTATTTAGGTGCGCTGTCCCTTGTTGCAATGTCGCCCACTTTCTCCTGTTGTATGGAGGGTAGAACAAAATCGTTTAAGACCGAATCATCATTTTCTAGAACAGGAGGGAGTGAAAAATAAATCCCAGTAAGGCTTCAGAGAAGTGCCTCCATGCTGTGTCCTGGAGTGTGCTCAGCAGTGTTGGGTGGGCCTCCCAGGGAGGACCCCGCTGGGCTCTGCTGCGTGGGGCCGTGCCTTGCGATGTGCTGGCTGCCGTGCAATGCTGGCGCCGCGCTGGCTGCGCGGCTGAGAAGTGTGCGTAAAACACAGTGTCACGTACAGAATTGAGGGGCTTCAGTTGGTGCTGGTTGTTAGTGCTTCAGACGGAGAAGTCAGCTTTCAGAAGGCTTGCAGGTGTGCAGCTGGACTTGGCTGTAAATGATGGCAGATTTTCTAGCAACAACAAAGGGTCCCTTGTCTTGGAGGACCTGATGCGCTGGTGCTTGGTGCTCACGGCAGTTGACTTCTGCTCTTTCTGACCCTGGCGGGAGGGGAAAGTTGGAGGCTGGCCTTTTCAAAGGGTGGTAGGAAGGGAGGTCTCCTCCCTTGTCTAGATTTTAGTGAGAAAGGGTTGTTTTCATCTTGATTATATTCAGAATTACTGATGAGAGGCTGAAAGAGCAGCCCCAGCCCCCTGAGGCCTCTGAGATGAGTTTCATGAGGCTCTGCAGCCCATCACCGGTATTTGGGCAGACAGAGGACAAGTTTTTAGAAGTATGTGTCCAAATCTCCGGCCTCTAAAGCAGTGGCTGTGTGGTGTGATGTATTTGCTCATCGGAATGCCGGTTTCAATCACATTGTTGATTCCATCGTTAACCTTTTAACTGCTCTGCAAGCCAGCTGGAAAGGTAAAATGCCATCCTCGCCAGTCTCCTGTGATACAGATGTGCATGGCAAAGACCAGGCTAGAAAGAAGGGGTTGGTTCAGCAGCGAAAGGATGAAAGGCTTGAGAGGATGTGTAAGGTTTTGTCTTTCACCCTGAAGAACTTGGCTTGAGAATCTTTTGCTGACTATGTGTATGGAGGAAGCCTTTTAAAAGTGGGGAGGCGGCAGGGAATGGGGGGGGTGAGGGAGGAGGCCCCAGGGAGTAGGGAGGTCATTCTGATGCTGATGAGACAAGGCATTAAGAGGAGGAGGAAGGGCCAGAGCATTAGTCAGAAGCACCATCTGTAGTCTAGACCAGGTTGAGGCCAGCCCGCAGTAAGACTGCTCTGACTGCTGTAAAGTTTATTTTGCAAACATTGACTGTGATCCCTTAGAGAAAGCAACCCAGACTGCATGAAAGCAGCCAGCCAGAACTGTGGAGTTTGCACTGAGTACTGCCTGCAGTCCATAGCATATGGTCCTTTGGGTTAATACTGAGATGAAGCTGTCAGAGCCCTGTCCATACTGGGAGATAATGGGAGCCATACTCCATAATTACGGCCCGTAAAGCTGCTGACAGAACCCTGGAGCTTCAGCCCTTGTTAAACTCACTTTCAGCTGTCATTTGGCAGTGGTGGCAACGTGGAGCCCGGTTATGTTATAGCTTCCGTTCCTGCTCCTGCTGATGGAGCAGTAATAGGTGCTTTTGCCAGAGTAGACAGAATCTGGCAGTTTGTGCTTTGCTTATCTTCTGAAGGCCAGTTCATGCCTGTTACTGTGTTTAATTCAAGGGAAACCCTTTGGTATTTGAAGCGACTTGAGAATCAAAATTCTGTCTTGCTTTATGCTGGCAGATCAGTTGCTCATCTTGCAGGCACCCGGTGGCAGGATGACAAGATGCTGCGTGTCACTTGCTTTTGAGGTACGGGCTGTGTGCATGCATACCCAGTGCTGTGCAGAGGTGGGTCTCCCAAACCAAGTATATCTGGAGTTCAGCCTTCTCAAAAGGAGTTCTTAACGCATTGCATGATAATTTAGGCCATGCAGGGGAAAACTCTGTTAAACCTTCTTAAAATTATGTAGAAAACTATAGAAAGCCTGGAGTAGAGAAGAAAGCAATTGAAAAACTGAAGAAAATGTTTTGGAGTGGGAAGTTGAGTTCTGATTTTCAGCTGATCAGAAGGAGGACCCAGATCTGAAGTTACAAGTTTTGGACCCAGATCTGAAGTTACAAGTTTTGGTATTTGAGCTCTTGCTTCCCTGGAAGGGGGTGCTCCAGCCAAGGGGGGGGGGGGGGCGGCTTTTCTAAGAGTGTGACCACAGTGTGGGGTGTATGCGTGTTAAATAGTAGAGGGTCTGTGTCTAGTAATGTGACCTCTGTCCAAGCAGTAGCTTGGAGGTGGAGGTGGCTCGGGGTTGCAGCTTTGGCAGAGTAGAGTGTGGAGGACTTGCTGAGGTTCAGAAGGGCTTCAGACAGAAGGTTATGCTCTGGCAATTCTTATTTTTGTAAAAAGCTCAAGACAGCACTAGGCGCATCCTGCAGTCACCCTACAATTATCATAATAAACAGTTTTATCATCTGCTTGGCAATCAATAATGTGGCTTATGCTGCTTTAGTATCTCACTGGTATTGATTACCTTAACAACTGTGCTGCGGTCAGCTTCTGTTAACCCGTGCTCTACTGGTGGGGCTTGTCTGTCCTGCTGCAGGAGGCAAAGGACTCTGCTTTCAACCTAGGCATGCGCAGAAATTAACACCAGGGCAGGTCAAAGCCAGATTTTAATCAGAGAGGCTTGATGGTAGGATTTTGATCCAGGAACGTGGAAGTGAGTGCGTATTCTGTGTACATGGTATCTTAAAACAGAAGGTTTGAGATGTGATTCTCTGTTTGGGCTCAAATGAATTTGGGCTTGTGTATTGTGCAGTGCTTTGTCAGAAGGGGTTTCCCCCGAGCAGTGCGTGCCCCGAGACCCCTGCCCGCGCAGAAGGAAGGCCGTTCCCTCTGCAGTGAAGTTGTAATGCTTTGCCAGGGACCTGGGCTCCGGATGGGACTGGAAGGGGAGCACGCCCTGGACATCCCCTCGGCTGCTTCTGGCTCTGCTGTGACTACCCGAGAACCGGCTGACGCACTGGCGTGCTGGCGCATCTCACACCCACCTGGCCTCTGCCTGGCCTGTGAGAGCAGCAGCTGCGGCTGTGGCATCAGGTACCTGCTGTGCAACCCCACCAGCCCCGCAGCAGCCTGCCAGGCTGAGATGGGGGAGATGAACGCTGCTGCGGGTACCAAAGACTTTGTCTCAGCTAATTGAACCCTTGGGGGTGTTTGACAGCATTGCCTCCGCTTCCGGCAGAGCAGTCGGCGATTCAGAATATCAGGTTAGTGGCTTACTCCATTTTGGGAGGAAGAAAGATGACCATGTCAGCATCCAGGTGGGACCTCATGGAAGGACGGGACTTTCTGGGATTTGGGTGTACCTAGACAGTTGGGTCTCAGGGCCCAGTATTTCTCCTAATGGAATTTCCCATCATTTACTGCCCTGCTGATTTCTGATCAATGAAAATAAAATTGCATTGCCTCCTGAGAGGCTCCATGTATGGCTACAGCCTCCAGCTGTGTCAGTTCCGGTAAGATAATCTCATCAAGCGTGCAAGAGGGTAATAGGAAATAAAAATAAAACCCACAATTAGCAAGAGGCCAAGCAGCAGAGTAACACTTTCAGTCCTGGAGGTCTGGAGAAGTGTGTGTAGTGGCTTCCTTCCCCGTCTCCAAAGGTGCCTGCATCCCTCGCAGGTGTGCTGTGGCACGGTCCTCGCCGAGTTCTGGAGTCTTAGCATTCCGCCGGGTATATGCTTTGAAACACGTATTTATCCTATCTGTGTCAGCTCTCCCTTGTGAGATGGTTAAACTTTCACAAGAGACGTGTTTGTTCTGAAGTGTTTCAGGGACGTAGCAGCTGATAGAATGGCTGCATACTGTGGAGTAGGGAGAGCGTGAACTTGAGACTTTGAGCCGTCTAGCGGCGTGTAGTTATTGACTCCTGTTGGTTGCTCCAATCAGGAGGGTTTATTTTGACCAGATAAAGAAAGAAAATGCTTAGGTTATATCTGAAGTCTAGAGCAGAGCACTGTTTCGGTAGCAGATGAGTGTGCGGATGCTCTGTTTACAGGAGCATGGAACTGCTTGGATCTGCTAGAAGTTTGCTAAAAAGGCACTCCAAACAGGAACGTGTCCCAGTCTTGCTGGCAGGTTTCTTTACCTGTTTTAGTGCTCTGGGTTTTTTAGGTTATCCTCCAGCGATACAGCTGTGACTGGTAAAATTTGCTCCTTACCAAAACACGGAATGACTGATCTGAGCACACATCCTGGTGACCTTTGTAATGGAGATTTGCAATGCTGGTGTAATTCAGAACTAATGTATCTGAGAGCCACGGTGTTTGTCTTAAGTAGCAAGCGGAATGGTTACTGAATGACCTAATGCTGCTGAGCCTGCTCTCCTTGCCCAAAGCATTGGCCTTCCCAAAGGGTGGGAAAGAGTGACTGAGCCCGGGACCAGCAGCGTGTCTGTTTCCTAACAAGGACTGGATCGGAGCCCTGGCAGAGGAGATTCACATGACTTATGAATCTAACTCTTACCCTCTGCCTGGCCCTTGACACTAGTCTGGAACACACATGTTGTTTGGGTAAATCAGTGGAAGGAGGGAGTGTTGGCAGGACTTCTTCCCTAGGCGTGTGAGCCTGCGTGCGAAGAGCACTGTGCGGAGAGCAGGGTCTAGCAGCGCAGCGTTAGCTTCTCGGGCTGGGCCGTCCCGGGCTGGCGGTGTCCGCTCCTGAAGTCGTGTTGCAGGGCTGGTTGAGGCTTGGCAGTGGTGGTTTGTAAGAGTTGTCTCTGGGAGCAGCAGTGCAAATGCCTCAAGTGTTTCCGACTGGGTGGGGTTGCTCAGCGCGTTAGGTAACTGGAAGATGGGAGGTGGATGAACTGTCAGCAGAGCTACAAAAGCCAGCTGGAATCCCTCGCTTCCAGGAGTTGCTGGTGTGGTTTGTGTCCTGTGGTCTTGCTTTAAATACACTTTCTTCTTGGATTCAGGAACAGCGCTCTGACCATTTAAATACCATCTTGGATTTGTTTATATGCATCTTTAGGGTGTTGGAAACTCAGAACAATTCTTCTCTCTTACCAAGCATCTCTGTTGGGTGGGTGTAAGTGTTGCCTAGTGCAAGGTCTGAGGGATGTAAGTGTCCTTTGTAGTGGGGACCAGGTGGCCCAAACGGAGCTGTGGCAGCTCCTACTGGTGCAAGCTACTGGACAGGCTGCTAGGGTAAAAATGAAGGAGGGGGAAAGGGCAAGCTTCAGACTGTGGCAAAAGGGGTGACCAGTAAGGCTCTCTTCCTGAGGCATGAAAGCATGGTGGGACTTGGGGGGCTGTGGAGTCCATGTGATGGATCGAGGCAGTTTGTCCTCGATAGCTCTTTGGTTAGTTTTGGAGTTAGGTCTACAGCAGTGCACTGAAAATGCAAACCAGATGCAAATGTAGTTATTTATGCAGGAGCATAGGCTGGAAACAGCATTTGACAAGAAACGTTGGGGTTTTAGAGCAAAGGGGTGAGTTGCACAACTGCAGAATCATGGAATGTGTGGTGTTTTGAAACAAACCAATGTGGAAAAAAAATCTGAAACTTCCGTGGTGTCCTACACAAGAGGAGAGGTTTGTGCAGGACCTGAAAACAAGCTCTTTGTCCTGGGAGTGTACAAATGCCGTGCCACTTACGAACTATGCAAGTGTTTTACTCTCGTTTTGTGCAGAAATGCAACTGAAGCTAGTTTACCTCTGCCACAAAATACTTTTGGTGCAAAGAGCCTCTCTGGAGGAATTTATGCTCTTTTCCCCAGCTGCTCACTTGAAACCCTCTGGCACTCCTGGATTACTCTGCTCTCAATGGCAGTGGGTTGATGATTATAGAAATACTTTTGTGTGTAGTACAGTAGCTGGCTCAAAGGGATCAGAAAACTTGGAATAATAGTTCATAACAAAATGTTTTCTGAAAAGCTGCCTGAATCTTGTATTATTTTCATTGTCTCAATTTTAGCCGGTGTGAAGGACAGAGGAAAAAATGTGGATAATGTAGAAGGTTCACCTTTTCAAGGAGACCCTTTCTCTTAGTTTCATGCCAAGTGCTTGAGCCCTACAGCTTTCAGTCCTGTTTTGTTCAGAGTTTCCTTTGCTTCCTGCTGCTTGAAAAGCTGTTTATGCTAATGATCCTGTGAAGATCTGAGGAACTGGCTGTGCCTATGCATGTGAGCCTGTGTGTAAGAGAGCGCTTGCATTTTCTGTCCCGTTAACGAGCGTGCGCAGTGCAGCACTTGTTTGTGTTGTCAGCACGCCAGTTCTGGAGCACCGTCGGCTGCCAAAGGCAAGCCCTCCATGTGGTTGTCTTCCTGCTGAGAGTAGACCGTCCTGTCCTTTTGAGGTGCCTGATGGATCTTTCCTTTCTGTAGACCACTGTGTGTTACCTCATCCTCTTCTGGGACCTTGTGCCCTTCAAGACCCATTGCCTAGAATTCGCTCAGAAGGGAGAACGTGCAGTGTTTACAGGGGCTTCCACAGAGGCAAGTGAATTCACTGAGAGGGTTGTCCAGCACTGGAACTGGCTGCCTGGGGAGGTGATGGAGTCACCATCCCTGGAGGTGTTTAAAAGACCTGTAGACGTGGCACTTAGGCACGTGGTTTAGTGGTGGACTTGGGTAGTGTTAGGTTAGCAGTTGGACTCAGTGATCTTAAGGGTCTTTTCCAACCTAAATGATTCTGTGATTCTGTGGATTCTTGGTTGTGCCGGGATAGCAAACGGGTTTGCAAGGACTTGCAGCCTCAGTACTCTTGTGGACAGGTGTTGGAACCCATGGATTACTGTTGGTTGGAGCCTTCTTCCACCAGCAGGCAGGTCTGGCTTGCTAATTCCACTCCTGGTGCAGTGGCATTGGATGTGACTGTGTGTCCAGCTGGAAACAGCAGTCTGGCACTGAGAAGTGCCTGCAGAGAAGCTCTAGGAGAAGTCAGCACTGAGCTTGGGCTTTTGGTTGGTAAAACCTAATCGCAGAAGAGGAAGAAGACTAGGTGCAGAGCTTGTTCAGGATTTGGCAAGACTGATACCTCATTATGAATATTCAGCAAACTGCATTTGTTGATGAGGCAGCTCCAGTGTGATCAGGTGTGTGCCAAAACACAGCTTGGTCTTGCTTGGAAAGGTGCAAGATGTGACTTGCTATGTGAAAGAGGAAAATTAGTTTATAACTTCTTCTTTAAAATGTTGAACTTGGCAAATAAATATCTGTATTTTCAGGGTTTTTCTTGTTAAGAATTGCATTAGAGGAATCCTAAGGCACTGACGTTGTAAAATGTTGATGGAAACGCTCAACTAGAAATCATTCTTCAAGCCATGCATCTGCATTCACTATTATGTTTAGATTTTGGCTAATAGGTACAATTTTGTCCTAATATTTCAAGTCCTGTTGCAGAAGCCTTGATGCTTCCCTTAGGCTGGCAGGTATTCTTACTACTTTCTGGCACCTTAATGAATGAGAGTGAGCTGGAATCTGTGTCTTCTGTTTAAGGTGGAAGATGAAAGCATTTTATGAAACTGTGAATTGAAGCTATCTCTGTATCACTATGAAGCTGGAAGTATACAGCCCTTGTTGCTTAGGAAATTTAAAAAGATCTTTCTATTCTAGGAAGTGACTTTCTACATATTTGTGTGATAACAGCTGCTGTATAAATCTCATAAAGTGACAACATGCTTATGGAACCTTTTTACCCTCTTATGTGACCATCCCGCTTACTAAGTGAGGCAGTGTGTGATCATGTAATTAAAGACAGTATCATAATGCATATGCATACAGGAGCAAAATTAAAGTTGCTTTGGCAGCATACATTCTGTTCTTCCTTAATTTTTGAATTTTTGATCCTAGGTAATGGGTTTTGTCATGTCTGTCTTTCCACATGTGATTTCCTAAGTGTTACAGGAGTGCTTTGTAGCATGCCAGGTGCAGGGAAGCGACACACAAAGCTTTGATGCTCTGGGTTCATTGTGTCACTGCTCCAGACGGACACGGTAATTGCCCTGCTTCCCCCCTCCCGGACTTCCTGCTCTTGGGAGCTTTGAACATACCTGGTCCTAGGGATCGTGAAGTTCACCTGGCTGCTCGGTCACCTTTGGTAGGTCTATCCCTAGTTTTCAGACTGAAACAAGCATTGTTGAATGCTGTTCTTGAGACAGGAGCTCGTTGGCTGCCCTGAACACTAGCGCTTGCCAGGCTCTGTCCTTCGGAGGACATTGTAAAAGGCCAAGCCGAGCGTGTAAGGAGGGGTGTGCTTACCCGCCTTTAGTCCTTGTGCTGTCTTTGTCCTCCTGCCTCTGTCCCTTTCCGCTTGCCCTCTGAATCACCAGCACCTGTGCTGGAGCTAATCGAGGGTAGCCTCTCAGCCTGCATTTATGGTATTGATTTATAGAGCGTCTGTTGGCACAACAGGTAGGTGTGTATTTACAAAGTTTAGAGGCCGTTGTGCAGTTTCTCCAACAGGAACCACTCAAGCTCAGTCGCTGACTGCGAGCGTTTGCGTGAGCTCCGTCTTCTCTGGAGCCATGGCAAAATGTTTAAGAGCTGGCTGGAGTTTGAGCGTCTGCTGCTTGCCAGGATGCTCTGAAGGAGCAGACCCTGCTCATTACAGGGTTGAGCACTTCTCTCACCGTGCGGCTGTGGGAATAGGCAGGGGGAGGGGTGCCTCACTGGGTATCTTCCAGGGTAATGGCCGTGGATGTAATGCATCTGCTTGTATCTTTTCCCTGTCCTCAGCACCCTTTTTTTCATGGTGCCATGTGGGTCATTAGCTGAGGGAACAGTTTCTCACTGTCTCTTTCTCCTTTTGTTTTCCTCCTTCCTCATTGCTTCCAGTCTTGGTTTACTGCCAAACAGCCTCTTGTGAAAGGGCCGCCTAATTAACCCTGTGCTAATTAACAATTTAAAATTACACAGCACGGCTGTTCATATTTAATTCTCGGGAAACCTGGGCAACAGCAGGAACCCCCTCCTCCCTCCAGCTCCTGTCCCTGCCACCCGCGCTGCCGCTGCGCGTCCCTGGGAGGGAAGCAGGGCTGGTGGTGTGGGCCAGGGGCTGCCCCAGGAGCCTCCGGCCTGCCGGGGGGCGAAGGGTGTTGCTTTAACACCAGCCACTCCTTGACGGTGGACGCGTTACTGTATGATGGCACATCCGTCCTTGTGAGGATGGGGCGGGGGGCTGTGAGGAGGTGACAGTGGGGAGACGTGGGGATTGACTTGGCTTGCATTCTGGACAAGACGTGGCTGCAAACTACCAGCCGTGGTTAGTAGAAACTCTCGATGAAAGTGTGGGGCACACAGTGCAGTGCTTTGGTTTGCACTGTGCCATTCAGATGCAGCTCAGCTCTGGGCTGCCGTGGCTGATGCTCCTGCCCTGACGGAGCGCTCCCTGCCCTGCAGTGCCTGCATCCTCCAGCTGCATCCCACATCTGGTTGGAGGGGCTGCGAGATGCAGCAGTGCTGCGGGGAAGGGGCAGGGGCTTGGGTGGGCTGTGTGCCAGAGGCACGGTGAGCATGGCGGCAGGAGCAGCAGTGGCATGCGAGGCTGGAGAAGGGACCGGGGAGAGCCCTTCCTGCTGCTGGGGCGGTGGGAGCACAGGGAGTCTCCAGCACTCAGGCTGTTCTCTCTGTAACTGGAGTTCATTGATTTTACGGGAAACCATGTTTACAGACAGAGTGCTGATCGACCTGACGAGTTGACTTCTGCCTCCTTAAGTAAGAACTACCTTTTCTTATTGACTGGCCGATAAACAGAGCAGAGAGGGCGGGGGGCAGGGAGAGGATGGGAGGTGTGGAGCCTGCAGTGGTCTGTCTGTTCTTGCAAGCTCTCCTTGTCCCACGTGGGTCACTTGGGGTGGGCTGGGATGGAGGAGGATGCAGCGTCCGTAGTAGTAGACTAGTAACTATGTTGTACTCCTGCTTAGAGTCTGGTTTGCTTTAACGAGGAAATTGCTCTTTTCAGTTTAGAGGGATGATAACTGCAGTTCCTACGGGAATAGGAACGCTTATTTCTTTGCCTCTTCCTCCCTCAGCATCGTTCTTTAGGAATAGCTCTGGTGATGAGTGGAACGGGCAAGAAGAGCCTTGCTTTGCGTAGGGGCTTGGCCTGTGTCCAGGGGCTCTGGCTGGCCGTGTTTCAGCTGTGGGTTTTTCTGCCTGCCCTAGAAGGCTGCCTCCATGTTGAGGAGAGGGAGAGGCAGGAAGATTCCTTTGGAGTAGCACCTCTTGAGCTGGTTAACTTGGAGTGAGTGGGGGCAGAGATGTTAAAGTAACCCAAGGCAGAAAAGCCCACCAATTAATTGGTAAGCGCTTGCAGGTTTGCCTGGCCTGGCTGGGAGAAGAGATTGGCTTTCTTGTCAATAAACAAGTCCCCAGTGCAGCATCAAAGCCGCAGTCCTTTATCAATCGCGGCCTCCTCTTCCCGCATGTTCCTGTAACTTACCAAGCATTTATTACATTGATTTTACAATCAGGCTGTTAACCCTCCCGCCCCATCAGCCCTGCTAACCCTTTTGGCCCAACTATCAGTCAGGCACCTTCCTGCCAATCAAGAGCTTTTGATAGTGGAGATGCTCAGGTGCGTGTTGGATCTCGTCCGGACCCGTTTCCTGGGGAGCTGGCTGTGCCGGCGAGCCGAGCGCCTCTTGTCTAAAAGCGCTTGTGGGGTGCTGTTGTTCCACATGGCATTTTGAAGTCTGCATAGATATTCCCAAAACTTTTCTTGGCAGAAGTATGAGGAGTTTCTTACTTATTTTTTTCCACCCAACGTGATCTGGTTTAATTTGGATTGCAGTTGTCAGTGCAAAAGGTAGCGGTGGGAGGGAGGGAGGATGTCATGTTGTGGGAGGGTGAATATGCAGCCTCAATACAGAAGGATCTGGGATCAGTTTAAAGAAAACACATGGCTAAGGACAAATGTTCAGTGGGAGAGAGCTGGTGCAAGAAAGAGCTGTTACAATGCAGTGTTGAAGTGTCGTTAGCTAAAACTAAAAAGGTGACCAAAACTGGCTGATTAAGAAGATCGAGCCTTTCAGCAACAGGATTATGGCACTCTTCTTTCTTATGCCACGCAGTGCACTAGGTTATTTTTATTGCAGAGCAAATCGCTGTTTATTCCCAGTGCAACCACAGACAGCTGTGTATGGCATAGAACGCAAGGAAAGTGGGAACTGGAAATGCTGTGAGGTGATAACTGTGTGAGAAAGCTTTGGTCATTACGCCATTGCACCTCCATGTCCTTCCACAGGCGCCCTTGCCACGCTTGCTTTGAGAGATGTTGCTTTCTGCCTTCGTGGGTAGTTGTAAGTGCTTTTCCTCAAGCTTTGCCAGAAGTAAAATAGGACAAAAACCTACCCGGATACCTTCAAACAGGTATGCCCAGGATGCCAGTCTCGTGGTCAGCAGCGTGAGGGATTTGACTTGCTTTCGTCCTGTTCCACTGCAGCTTCCCGCGGCCCAGGAGTGATGTGTGAGTGTAGGGGATGTTACTGCTGATGCAAGGGTGAGAACAGACGGGAGACACATCCCCCTCCTCCCTCTAACTGCTGGAGTGCTTTCTGGTGCTGGCGGGAGTTTTTTCTTCCCTTAGCAGTAGGAGGCTCACCAGGCAGGGAAGGGGTACCGGGAGCTGTGAAGTAACTACTAGGCAAAAGCATTTAGGAATTGTACTTGCAAAGAGTGTGCAGGAGTAAGCCCCAAAAAGAACAGCAGTAATTTGGAGGACAGGGGAGAGGGATCCTCTTCTCACCTTGGGGGATCATATCTGTTCTAACGCACTGCTATTAATGTTAATCTGTAGTATCGCAGAAATGATAACTTTCCATTGTTGTGGATGAAGACGGGCTTGGAAAAAGTGAAGGCATGTAGACGCGCATGCATCTGACACGCATACAAGGACAAGGACATAATTACACATACATAATTGTGCAGGAAACAGCATAAAGGGAAAATATGAACACATGAAGGTATGGATGGCTTTGTGTAGTAAAGGAAAATAAATTGGTAGATAATGAAACCAGGAAAAAAGATTGCTCCACTTTATTTTGCTTGAATTAATTCATGTAATTCGTTCAGTGCTGCTGTGGCGTGTTGCCTGCTTTGCAACTTACGTGGCAACTTTTCAGTACTCTTCATACTTTTTCCTCTTTTTCCCCAATTGATGAGGTATCAACCGCATGTCTGTGCATCGAGTCCCCAGGTGCTAGCACCGTTGCGTGCATTGTGCGCCAGGCAGGTGGATGCATGGGGAAAAGGCTGTTGTCTGTTACAGGCATGCTGCTCTGCAAGAGCTTGCGAGGGTCTTCCAGGTCTTGGGGACTCAAATCGAGCTAGAGAACACTGGAATAAATATATAATATGTAATGTTTAGATAGCAGTGTACGTTGCCCATAGTCTCTGCTGAAGGAGACCAAGGGCAGCAGCAGGCTGCTGATGTGACTGGAGCCTTTGAGGGAGGAAACCTTAAAGCCCGAGGTGTCAGCTGATGCGTACGCGAGTCTGCTGTGTACAGACGGGTGGGGGGGCAGGGCTATTAGTCAGGACTAATCATCCTGACTATTAGTCTGGTCTGGCCAGAGCTCCAGCTCTGTGTGCTGCTTGGAGTATTTCATGAGCTGAAGTGGCAGCTCAGATGCTCAGATAAGAGCAACTTTGATGAAGCTGTAGTAAATGAGAGAGGTTTAAAGGGAGACTTAAAAGAATTTGTGTAACTTTAAATGTATTATTTAGAGCAAAACCCAGTGAGAACAGCATATTGTTAAATTACATTAAAAACCACCCATTCCCCCACACCCTTATGCTGAGTATCAGCAAAAACTCTCCCCAAACTTGTATTCAGTTTGGGAACAGTCTGACAAGCAAGGTTGTGCTTGTGTTTGGTTCGTAGAATATAAAATACTGTGGACAAAATCCTGTGTGGCATTGATGACCACAGATTTAGAGCAGGAGTCTGTTGCTGTCTCTTGGTTCACAGACTGTAAAAATGTGGTGAAGTTGGCCTCTGCTTGCGCAGTTTTTCCTCGTTTGTTTTCTGTGGATGTTTTCTATCTGTATACACAAGGAAATCTGTGGACCACAGGTTAAAAATCACTTTCACAGATGAGGTAATAGTGCTTTAGCTTCTGCTGGTGTTTCCTCCCATGTGGCTTGTGCAAGAGCTCTCCATAGGAAGCAGACTATAGAAATGCTTCTTTGCAGACAGGATTCTTGGTAGGGTTGCAACTGAACTGGCCAATCTCCTGCTGATTTGTGGTCTGCATTACAATGCTCCAGCTCCTGACAGTAGTGCTACCTAATCTCGTAGGTCTGTAACCTCTAGAAAGGCAGGTCCTGCCGAACTGGCTCAGTTAGGGTTGCAGTGTGAGAGATGCTGGCAGGATGCAGCAAATCCGGTAGTGGTGGTGGGGAGCTGTGGATGCCAGCTGTGCTCAGCAGCCAGGGCTCGCTGGCTGCCTGACGGTCAGTGGGAGTTCTCCGGGCCTTGTTGTATTTGGTGGAATGGAAACAGTGGGAAGGGTGTCCTTCCTCCTCCTCCAGGACCTGCATCGCCATTTGCCACGGGGCGGGGTCAGGGAAGCCGTCTGTGTGCGGAGGCTGTGCCCTGCAGATCTCGGAGCTTTCTAGAGTGTGGTGGGCTGACTGCCTTCCGATCCGCAGGATGGACCCTTGTCAGATCTGGAATTTCCTGTTTGGTTTCTCTCCTGACGTCTCTCCATTTAAACTCTGTCCAGAACACAGCAATTAAGTCTCCTGTGCATACCAAACGCTGTTACTCCGAAATCTCTGTGAATTGCTCCGAGTCCCGTGGTCTGCCATGGAGGTGCATGTGGCAGTTCTGGTTCTGTGCTCCCCGAACCGCTAACAGAAGGGAATCGCCCAAGCAGCAGCTGGTTTAGGGCAATTTTTACAAAGTGCTAAAGCTCCAACACTGTTTTGTTCTGGTGTCTTAACTCTGTTTCTGTCAAAAGCTTTTATGTTACATTTTTGTGTGGGTGTGTGTTTGTTACCTGAAGATATGAGGCTTCGGGGGCGGCAGCGCAGGTCCTGCCATCTCCGTGCCCCCCTTCAGGAAGGGTGTCGGGGGAGCCTTTCGCCACCTTCCAGGTCCCTTCAATTGTGTTCCTATTTCCATCGCTCGTTTCCAGCGGTGTGTTACCCGCGGCCAGGCCGCTTGTCCCTGGAGCCAGCCTTGGGCTGCCAGCTCTCTTGGCCTCCCGTTTGGTCCTGAGGAGCGGGGCTGGCAGCTTTTGTGGTGGGGGGGTCTTCACAGGAACAGTCTCTCTTCCCTGACTCACCGGCCTTTCTCCTTCTCTCCTCGCCTGCAGGTCCGAGCCGTACCGGGTGCAATGAGCGCTCCGTGCCGGCCCTGCCATGGAAGGCTGTGACTCGCCCGTCATCCCTGGGAAGGACAATGGGTGCGGCATCCCTCAGCACCAGCAATGGACTGATCTCAACAGCACCCACCTCCCCGACACAGCCGGCAGCATGGAGCAGCCCGCGGCGGAGAGCCGCGGCCCCCTGGACAGCCTGAGGGTCCCTTTCCCCGAGCGTGTCCCCGAGAGCAGCGCCGCGGCCGGCCCTGGCCCCGAGCCCACCGGCAAGGAGGTGAGCTGCGGCCAGTGCGCCGCCTCCTTCGCCGGCCTGCAGAGCTACATGGAGCACCGCTGCACCGGCACCCGCCCGCCCCTGCCGCTGAGGGGGGAGAGCGGGAGCGAGAGCAGTGAGGATGGGGAGGAGGAGAGCGACGTGGAGAACCTGGCTGGCGAGATCGTCTACCAGCCGGATGGCTCGGCCTACATCGTGGAGAGCCTCAGCCAGCTGGTGCAGAGCGGGGGCGCCTGCAGCAGCGGCAGCGGGGCTCTCCCCTCGCTGCTCCCGAACTCTCTGCCCAAGCAGGGAGAGCCCTCCGCCGCCGCTCCCGTCTACC
This sequence comes from Falco biarmicus, assembly GCF_023638135.1. NCBI lineage: Eukaryota > Metazoa > Chordata > Aves > Falconiformes > Falconidae > Falco > Falco biarmicus. Next base: position 1,293,905 of record NC_079302.1, on the reverse strand, counting down.
CACAGATCATCAACACCTTCCACATAGCCTCATCCTTCGGGAAGTGGTTTGAGGGCTCAGACCAGGCCTTCCCGAATACCTCAGCCCTGGCGGGCATCAGCCCCGTCCTGCACAGCTTCCGCGTCTTCGATGTGCGACACAAAAGCAACAAGGATTACCTGAACAGCGACGGTTCTGCCAAAAGCTCCTGTGTATCCAAAGATGTTCCCAACAATGTGGACCTGTCCAAATTTGATGGCTTTGTGCTCTACGGGAAGAGGAAGCCCATCCTGATGTGTTTCTTGTGCAAGCTTTCCTTTGGGTATGTCCGCTCGTTCGTGACCCACGCAGTGCACGACCACCGAATGACTCTGAGTGAGGAGGAGCGGAAAATTCTTAGCAATAAGAACATCTCCGCTATCATCCAAGGGATAGGCAAAGACAAGGAACCCCTTGTCAGCTTTCTGGAACCAAAAAACAAAACCTTTCAGCACCCTCTTGTTTCTGCAGCTAACCTCATAGGCCCTGGACACAGTTTTTATGGTAAATTCAGTGGCATTTGCATGGAAGGTGAGCAGGCCCTCCAGGTCGGGGCGGCCAGTGGAGCGGAGCCCCCGCCGACGGGCGTCCTGGCCCCCAGCGCGCTCCTCAACCTGGGCGGGCTGACCAGCTCGGCTCTGAAGACTCCCATTACCTCAGTCCCCCTGGGCCCGCTGGCTTCCAGTCCCACCAAACCTTCAGAGGGGAAGGACCCTGGGGTGGCAGAGGGGGAGAAGCAAGAGGGGGGCAACCAGGACAGCCTCTCGGAAAAGGCAGAGCCAGTCGAGGAGGTGGAGGAGGAGGAGGAGGAGGATGTGGAGGAGGAGGAGGAGGAAGAGGAGGAGGAGGAGGAAGAAGAAGACGACGAGGATGATGAGGGTTGCAAAGGACTGTTTCCGAGTGAGTTGGAGGATGAACTGGAGGACCGGCCCCAGGAGGATGCTGGGGCTGTGGCAGGCGGTGGCAGCAGCAAAAAGGACCTTGCTCTCTCAAACCAAAGCATTTCTAACTCTCCCTTAATGCCTAACGTGCTCCAGACCCTGTCACGGGGCACAGCTTCTACTAGTTCTAATTCTGCTTCTTCCTTTGTCTTTGATGGTGCAAACAGGAGGAATCACTTAAGCTTTAACAATGAGGGCGGTGGAGCCAGCGTGGCAGAGGGCAGCAGGAGGCTGGACTTTATCGATGAAAGTGCCAATAAAGACAATGCCACAGCACCAGAACCAAATGAGAGCACGGAGGGCGAGGACGGGAGCTACATCTCCCATCACCAGCATGCTGGCCCCCTCTGTGAACTTGGGGGTGGGGAGTGCCCCTCGGGGAGCGGTGTGGAGTGCCCAAAGTGCGACACGGTCCTGGGCTCCTCGCGGTCGCTGGGTGGCCACATGACTATGATGCATTCTCGTAACTCATGTAAGACACTCAAGTGTCCCAAGTGCAATTGGCACTACAAGTACCAGCAGACGCTTGAGGCGCACATGAAGGAGAAACATCCCGAGCCGGGTGGCTCCTGTGTCTACTGCAAAAGTGGACAGCCACACCCGCGGCTGGCACGGGGTGAGAGCTACACCTGTGGTTACAAGCCCTTCCGCTGCGAGGTCTGTAACTACTCCACTACTACCAAAGGCAACCTCAGTATTCATATGCAGTCGGACAAGCATCTCAACAACATGCAAAACCTGCAGAACGGAGGGGGAGAGCAAGTCTTCAGCCACACCGCTGGGGCGGCCGCGGCGGCTGCAGCAGCTGCGGCGGCCGCAGCAGCCAACATCGGTAGCACCTGTGGGGCCCCCTCCCCCACCAAACCAAAAACCAAACCTACGTGGCGGTGCGAGGTGTGCGACTATGAGACCAACGTAGCTAGAAACCTTCGTATTCACATGACCAGTGAGAAGCACATGCACAATATGATGCTGCTTCAGCAAAACATGTCCCAGATCCAACACAACCGGCACCTGGGCCTCGGCAGCCTGCCGTCCCCCGCCGAGGCCGAGCTCTACCAGTACTACCTGGCACAGAATATGAACCTTCCCAACCTGAAGATGGACAGCACTTCCTCAGATGCACAGTTCATGATGGGTGGATTCCAGCTTGATCCCACCAATCCCATGGCAACGATGGCTCCATCTCTAGGTGAGGCTGAAGGGTTTTCCACCGTGTCCATGTGTGAGGGAGGGGTTGAGTTTGCATTACTGCAAAACCCTCATTCATGGACTGGACGCTGCGTGCCAAATCCCCTCCTTCTGTCTCTGCAGCCTCCTGTGTGACAGAGTCACAGAGTGGTTTGGGTGAGAAGGCACCTCAAAGACCATCTAGTCCCCCCCGGCCAGGGGCAGGGGCACCTGCCATAGCCCAGGCTGCCCCCAGCCCCGTCCAGCCTGGCCTGGGGCACTGCCAGGGATGGGGCACCCACAGCTGCTCCGGGCAGCCTGTGTAGTGCAGCTCCAGTGCAGTGAGTTGCCTTTGTGTGGTGGTTGAGGATGCAGACTACACAGTGGAGACACCTCTCTTCTGCGCTCCCCCAGACCAGTTTTTCTTGTCCTGGGAAAATTATGTTACTTTTCTGGTATGTTTTTTAAAAGTTTTAGTAGGGAGCTAATAAAGCAGTAGATAGGGATTATTGCTGACATGATTAAATGTTCCAACTCATTGTAGAAAAAAATCCTTACTTTACAGTGTGTTTCCTAATGGTTTTTCCTTGGTTTGGTGAGGGGTGTGAGTGCTTTGGCGCATGGCTTTGTGAGAGGGTATGGTCAGCTGCTGGCAGTCTGAGAGGCAGGTGTTGAGCTGGTTTGTTACGTGCTGCGTTGCCCTGAGAAGAAAAGGTAAACAAGTTTTGAGAGTTGCGATGAATTCGGTGGGAGAGGTGCTGTTCCTTTCCTGAAGAAACTGAGCTGAAGCTGTTCTCTGATGCCAGTGTGAGATCCAGGAGTCAAGGCTTGACCAGATGAGAATGATTACACTGGAGGGGAATGGTGAGAGAGAGAGAGAGAATTTCTCTCTGCAGATGACAAAAGCGCTTAAAAATGAACTACCAGATGCGTTTTTCCTGACAACAAGGATTCATCGTGTTCGCGTTGGCGCTGCACTTGGCGCTGCGGAGGGCACACCCTATCCCCGCACGATTTAGCCCAGGAATTAGTTAGAATGGGGGTAGGGGGTCAGGTCCTGTTAGGTTCCTCCCCCGTGCTGCTGGTGTCGCCCAGGGCCGGCAGCAGCGCGTGCTTCCCAGTGTGTTGGAGCTTTGCAGCACACTAGAACGAGAGCTGGCATGGAACAGAACCCCCACGCTTCAGGTGTGGCGGCTGCTGACAGGAATTAGTGCTTTTTCTAACTTGTGTTGCTGGTGCTGAGAATTTTTACAGTGCCTTGAGAAAGTGTGTGAAAAGAAGTCTGCTGCTTTACCTGCTTTCCTCTGAACTAGTTTCTCTGTGCTGCACTCTGCCTGCTCTACCCTTGTCCATCCATCGATGCTGTTATTACTGACGCACTCCATTATTCGTTCGTTGGTCTCATGCATGTTCTCCTTTCCTTCAGCTATTCATAGTACAGTTTATTATTAGTCCAGAAGGACATGAAACATATGAAAGAACAACAACACAAGACACAAAAAAAAGAAAAAAAATGGAGGAACCCAAGTGACTGTGTAGTTATCTTCTTCCCCCCCCCCCCGTGATGTCCCAGCTTGTATCTTTGGGAGGTGAAGGACACGATCTTTTTTCAGTGTCCTTTCAATAGCTCCAAGTTGCCAACAGATGTAATAGTCATTTGTAATACAGCTTGTAGTGTATAAAGTTACAGTGTCGTCTGTGGTGTGTTTCTTGGAGGGCGCCCTTTTGGAGCTCATAGCCCCTGCTTACTGAAACACGGGGCACTTGGCATGGGAGAAGTTGGGAGTATTTTACCTGAAGTCTCCTCAAGTGCGTGACAAGGCCTTGAACATCTGTGAGGCTTGCCTGGAGAGTGATTTGTGAATTGTACACTTCTTCTGGTTGCAGATCTCAAGCTGAGTGTTATGGAGGGAGGCCCTTCCCGTGTTAATAAACACTTGACGTGAGCTCAGCTCATTAGACTCATGTCCATACACTATGGAACGTCACTAGAAGTGAAGCACATTTTTCCCATTCTTACACTTCAGCCCAAAACTGCATTTGAGTAGAATATTAATAATTCAGAAAAGTCTGCCTTTGGGTTTTACTGCATGATGTGTATCATCGCCAGAAGAGACTGATTTACAGAGAGGATTCACAGGATATACCCTTGTAAAGGGATGCTTAGAAAAATCACTGCGTTTAGGAGATACGGACCATAGAAGGTAAGCAGTAGGTTCCTCGCTCTTCGGATACTTAGTGAGCAGGTGCAGAGGGTATAATTCTGCTGTGGCAGGGAGGGATGGAGCGGCTCAAGAAAAAAGATGGTTGACTGCTTTGATGGAAAGACAAGTGCCTGGCAGTGCATGCAGAGGGGACTTTCCCTCTCCGACCAGTTCTCCGTGTGAGCACAAGATCTGCTTGATGAAAATGAGGTGCTGTTCCTCTAACAGTCTCGACATTCAGGTTGTCTTGTAAGCTGTCGTTCCTCCCGCTTAGGACTGTAACGAACATTGTGGTACTGCATTTCTGCAGGAAAAAACAGTAGCATGTACGCTGCCCAAAGCTGTGGTCTGCACCCGCTGTGCTTACATGCTTTCAGAAAGGTCAGTATGATTCTGCCTGAACCTTGACTGTCTTCCCAGTGTTGGCTGCTTCTCAGCAAAGGTTGAAACTTAAGAAACTGAAAGTTAAGGAAATAAAATCTCTGTTTTTGATTGACTGAGTAACTGTCGACCTGAAGGTTTCTTTAATAAGATCATTGAGCTATGATGTAAGATGAAGATAAAATCCCCAAAAGCTGCAGGAGGAGCATAAATGTCTTAAAAGTGGAAGAGGAGAGCAAGGTGGAACAAAGGTCCTAAGGAGAGGCTGGTGGTTGGTCTCTGTGCTTTGGCATAAGAAGTTAATGTTAGAAAAAGGAAGTCTCTGTGTCCACATCTTCAGAGTGCCCTGATGTAAATAAGAGCTTGCTGCATTCATTTCCTGTGAGTGAGCAGAGTGCAGCTCTTGGTTTGAAGAGCAGATCTGACACTTACAGACAGTAGGCGTCCTGCTGGCTTTCCTTGACATGCTCTTGCACTCTGATTATTAATAGTGGTTGTCTTTTCCTTGAGTGTACAAAACGTCTGTCAACACTGGTTTTAGAAGGCTGTCCACCATTTTGAGCTCTTGGACAAGAGATGAGATCTAATAGTGCAGGAGTGGCACTTTGCAGATTTGGTTTTTATACTTGCTGCATTTTGCGCTGTTGCCTGCTTCTGACGGTGGTGCGGTGGCCTAACTGTAATATTCCCGTCACTTGGACTTGTGACTGTTGACCTTTTTTTATTTGGCAGAGACCGCGCTCAGGTACTGCATGAGGTAACATTTCTTGCTTCTCCAGGCTGGCAACAAAAAACAGGATAAAGCGTTACACCGCTCTTGAAACGACCACAGAGACTTGCAGTGCGGTACTAAGGAATTCTTCATCCTCTGAAACTTTGTAGGGTTTTTTCTTGGCACCTTCCATGGGCAGAGGGTTGGGTACTTCTCCTTCAGCGGGTGGGTAGCGAGGGCTGTTGCGGTCCTTTCCCAGCCTTACACACTGGCTGCAGTTGGTTTTTTTTCTTCAGATGTGGTACTGACCGACAGTGCAGAGGAATAAGTGCAGGGACAGCTGTGCTGGGCTGTCGCTGTGTTTGGTGGGTGCAAGAGTTGCACTGAGAGCAGTGAGTGTTCTGCTCTGTGCTTCTCTTCTGGCAAGTAAAGAATTCAGCTTTTCTGACCTCTTTCTCCCCTTTTTCCTCTGTGCAGTGGGTGGAGAGATCCCCCTGGACATGCGGTTAGGTGGTGGACAGCTGGTGTCTGAGGAGCTAATGAACTTGGGTGAGAGTTTCACGCAAACAAACGACCCATCGCTGAAGCTCTTCCAGTGTGCTGTGTGCAACAAGTTCACTACAGATAATTTGGACATGCTGGGCCTCCACATGAACGTGGAGCGTAGCCTCCCTGAAGACGAGTGGAAGGCAGTGATGGGGGACTCGTACCAGTGCAAGTTGTGCCGCTACAACACACAGCTCAAGGCAAACTTCCAACTCCACTGTAAGACAGACAAGCATGTGCAGAAATACCAGCTGGTAGCACATATCAAGGAGGGTGGCAAGGCCAATGAGTGGAGGCTGAAGTGTGTGGCCATTGGGAACCCGGTACATCTGAAATGCAATGCTTGCGACTACTACACCAACAGTCTAGAGAAGCTGCGTCTTCACACGGTGAACTCGAGGCATGAGGCCAGCCTGAAGCTCTATAAGGTAAGGGTTGGCTTTACTTCATCTTCTTTCGTTGCCCAAGTGCTGGAACAAAGGAAGATGTATTTCAAACCACAGTGGATTGTGATCCTTTGGAGATGAGCTGCTCAGATCTCCAGCAGGACGCAGTCTCATCTGCATGGTACATCTCTGCAGCTTGCGATTCTGGTAGCAGCTGTGGTTGTTAAAGCTGTAGACTGATGGGTGTTCATCTCCAGATGCTTTAATGGGGGCCTGTATGCCTTACAGCACTGCATATAAATTATTCTTTTACACAAAAATTCAGCAGTCATTGTTGAAAACATTGTGCGTAGCAGTATGTGCCACACTTTTGTTGGCTCTTTGCCATAAGGCAGCTTGTTAACCCTTAGGAGATTCTTCAGGAGCACTTAACAGCTTTCACTGTTGTCAGACAAGTGTGTTCATCCAGGCATTGAGAAGGCTGGGTGGATGGAGCAGGAAGGGACGGAGGGAGAGCGCCGCTGTCTCTGTGCTTTTATGCTCTGTGTACGTTGATGCTGGGATCTGTGAGCAAAGTGTTGCTCGAGGCTGGAAAAGAAGCCTGTGTACGCGTGCATGTTAGCCATGCTTATGGGCAGGCAGTATCTGGAGGTGTGGCAGGTTTTCATCCACAGCAGTATTTGGTCTATGACTGCCTTCTTGTTTTCTTCACACTTGTTTTTCTTTTTTATTTTGGGGGGTGTGCGTGTGTGTGTGTGTCCTCATTTTGTGTCGTCTTTATAACTGTCTTCTCTTTCCTGACTTGTTTCTCTCGTTCACAACCCCCTCCCCTTGCTGGCCTGAACCCTGTGGGCTGTAACCCAAGAGGAGCTCCGGATACAGTAAATAGTCCTTTCACTTGTGCAGCAGAATTGCTCCAGACGTTTCTATTGATTTTCACTGGACTTAAAGCTTCACCTTTTTCTCTAATCATCCCATAATGGCTTTAGTATGAACAATCAGGTACAAATTGCCATAAATCTAGGGAGCCGCATACCTTCCATTCACACGTGCTATCCCACTCATTGTCTTCTCATTTCTCTCTGTTTTTTTTTATATTTGTTCTGTCCTGGTCCTTTTCTCCCAAATGGGGTGAGATTTTTTTTTACGTGTATAAGTATATATACCCACAGACTGTATTTTGTGCTTCTCAATTAGTTCTTTGGATATTTTCCTTTATGTAATGGGAATTTAAAACCTGACATTGAGCCATACAGTCACCCACCCACATCACAGTGCAGACACATTAGATTTCAAAGGTCCTGGATTTTCCCTAGGAACGAGCAGTTGAGCAAATTTGGTGAGGAAAGAGACAACCAGGAGCATCACAGAAGGTCTGCCTTGAACCTATGGTTGTTGGATCTGCCTGGAGTTGATGTCTCTGCTGAGGTTGCTGTTGAGGCCCAGGCTGCTGTGACAATTGCTGTTGCCATCATCAGCTGGAATCCAGCATAACACAGCAGGGTCTGGCTCTATGGTCGGGTCTACACATATGCCTCCTATGTGTAGGAGACCTGAAGAGAGCAAAGTCGGCTTGGAAATGGGGGGCAGGAGGGTCCCAGTGAGACTTTTAAAAAGCCAGCTGAGGAATTGAATGTACTCTGTGGAATTCAGTTTGTGTACAAAAGTATTATTTGAAAGCTCTATTATGAGTTGTAACTTAGAATGTTGTCGTCTTATATATACATTGCACAGGTTTAAAAATTCTTTATCTAGACCCCTCGTCTACAGTGGTTTCTGCTAGGGAAGAAGCTATCAGGGCACTAGAATGCTCTCACTCTGAGGAAGAAAAAAAAAAAAAAAAAGAAAGAAAGAAAAAACACCACCAAGGTCAGACTGAGGGACAGCTGTAGGTGCTTGTAATAGATTCCTGAAATGCTTTCCTCAGGCAGGTGAAGAGGAATTGTCAGTTTTCAGGTTCATAAGTGGCCTGGGCAGTTCTCAGAGCTGTTACAGCCCTGTGTTGCTTCTGACACCAGCAGTGAAATGCCAGATGGAGAATGACACGTTTCAAAGTCATGACGTCTGTTGCATGGTCCATATATTAGCTTTCTAGTATGCCTATATAAAACCTGTAGCAGAGGACAGCAGACTGCTGGATTCACAGCATCTTGCTCCAGCGTAGCTGGAATCAGTGTTTGACTTCATGGAAAAACTTTTCTGTGGATGAAGCAAGCTTCAGTGCAATTCTTCCAGTCTTTAGAGTGGTTGTAATGCCATGTCTCTTTTGAAAGCTGAAAAGATGCAGCGAGAGTGGGGGTAGTTCACGGAATGGTTTCTCTTCTCTCAGGCCTTGGTGTGGTCTGCAGTAAATTGAGATTGATTGGATGTTATTTTTCCTCTTGCTAATGTAATCCATTAGCCTGGCACATGCATAATCAGTTTAGAGCACAGTTAACTGGATGTAATCGAGTTCATCCCTGCCTGCTGGAGAAAATCCTCTCCAGATGCTGCTGGGTGAGAGCGCATACTAGGCTGATCACACACAATCCTCCTTATTCTGCTTTTTTGCCATTTTCCTCTTAAATCACATGTTATTGGCTGCTTGCGTTGCCCAAGAGCCACTTCTATTAGTGCTACTTGCTGCCAAAAAATGTGATCTGGAGACAGTGCTAGCCCATAGTCTGGTGAACCTTTTAGTCTTGTCCTGCAGTGCTTCCAGTGCTGGAGGAGAAGGTCTGGTCTTCTGCTGCCATCTTCGTCCTGCATGCTGCAATAGCTTGCATCAGACCTTTTGCCATGTCAGTGATGAGGGGGCAGGGATGCTGCAATGGGGTCGTTGCTTATGACAAGAAACTGGAAGGGTCTGGTAATCTTTCCTCTATTCTTATGTTCTCCTGAGTCCCTGCTGCCCCCCCTTGTTTATCCTGCACTTGCTGGGGGAATGCCGTACTTGTGCCTCTCCCCATGACTACTTATCTCCTCGGTGTCACTGGTGGTTTTTATGTTCTGAGGAACTACCTGGAAAGCAAGAGTACCATTGTAAATGTGTGGCCTTAAAATTTTGAGGTGGGCATACTGGCTTGAGGTAGGTAACGGGTTTGAAGATGCTTCATCTCTTAGCAAGGCCAGCCTGCCCAGTACCCCGAGGCTGGGATTGGGCTACACCAGTGCTTGTAAGCAGGGAGGCAGAGGCTGTGCAAACTCTTGACAAGTGCAGGCTTACTGTAACAGAAGCGAATTCTTGTCTCCTCATGACCGCAGAGGACTAGACCAGACTTGAAGCAGAGCAGCGTTCCCCACATCTGGAAGAGGTCGGGCAGTGAGTTCCTGGCGTCTATTGCACAGGTGGAATTTCCAGAAGGAATTAATCTGCATGAGCAAGAGCCAAGTTTGAACATTTCCTACAACTTCCTGAAAATCTCTAGTTCAAAACCTGCAACTCAGAAGAAGTTTAAACAAAGAACTACTGAAGAAACACATTGCTGGCCAGCCTGCCAAATGGGTGCATTCAATGAGTTCATTCAGTGTCTTCCTTTTCAGTCTTTCCAAGTGCTGAGTTAACTTTTTTAGGGAATAGAGAGTCTGAAGGAGAGGGTTTGGGTTACATGATGCCCTGCATAGAGGTTCTTTGTTAACTAGGAGACGCAGAGTGTGCAGGAGAATGACTCCTTAATATCAGTACTCAGAATACTAGCGGTGATGAAATGTGGATTCGTGCTGATTTGGAAAGAAATGAAAATGACCTGTGAAAAGGAAAACGGGAGGTGCAGCTACAACACAGAAGAAAGTGGTGGGAGCTCCCAGCTCTGCTGCAGAGCACTGTGTGTCTCATCCTGCCTCTCCCTGCCTCACAGCAGGAGTGTGCACATCTCTTTGGAGAGTGGAGAGCTGAGCTGGAGTTAACTGCAGCAAGATGCTGAGCTGCACTGGGCTTTGGGAGCTGAGCTTTACGGTTCCAGTTAGTACAGTATGCAAGACAGACCAAAACCAAAAGCATGTGTTCTATGCAGTGTTAATCAAAGAGTTATCATGGGACTCTTGGTCTTAAATGACGATTCTGATCAAATAGGCAAATTGAGAAAGTGGGTGGAAAGAAAGATAGCCCCAAGGATGCAGCAGCGTGAGAGTGCAGAACGTGTGGCCGTGACTGTGCACATTAGCTTACTTGACTCCAGTAAAATACCACAAAATCCCCAGCGGTGATTTACATCACACAAATGAGAAGAATGTACAAGGCTCTATCACCAGCTACAGGACCAGGATGGTGGCTGTGTTGTGCTAGGGGAAATACGACAGCCTGCAGTGTAGAAAGTGCAATAGGAGACTTTTTTTTCAGCTACCACTCTGGAAGTGGGGTAAAAGCGTCACGGCGACATGTGATGCAGTGACTAGACTTCCAGAGGCTCTTAAGTGTCAACTTGAAGAAATTTGTTGGAAAATCCCAAGAAAGTTTTAATCCCAGATGATGCATGGAATATTGTATGAGATGTAGTTGCTGAATGATAATGCATTCAAATTCAGTATCCTTCCATAATAGAAACAGACAAAAAGAGTGTTTACCATAACAGTATCTAGCTTTGAAGTTAAAACTGCCTGAAAATGGGTGAGGTACTGTTAGAGAAATTAAAAGGGTGTGATGTGTGCAGGTCACAGAGGGTTTAGTTAAAACCACATTAGGTGCATATATTAAATATATACTACCCATGAGAAAAAGTTAAAAACAGAGCGGGGGGGGGAACCCCGCCAAAGTCCACAGAAAGTTCAGTGCGATTAAATAGGAAAGTATTTCAAGAGGAGGTAGGAAAAGGAAAAGAGGGAAGGAGTGAATTCTTCTTGCCCATGTTTCAAAGAACTGAAGGATGCCTCTTCACCTAGGATAAATCTAAGAGGTGGTCTCAAGACAGAGGTACCCATGAAGGAAGAAGCCACTGGGGTTACCAGGACTCTGCACTGAAGAGTTCTGCACCTGCGTGAAATGGCAGACTCCTGGCAGGAATGTGTGCCAGATACTATAAAGCATTAAGTCAGCAAATTGATAAAAACAGTAACGAGAAGAGTCTTAGTAGGCATATGGATTAGAAAGGGGGGAAATCGGACTTTTGGAAGAGAAGTTTCTCCCGGCACTGCTAGTTATTTGAAGGAGTCAGCCAGCCTCCAGGCTGGGCTGGACTGGTTTGGAGGGGCGGTGGGTTTCCCGAAGTCTTTGCCAAGATTCTTCACGAACAGCTCTTACGCAAAGATGTGGTTATTGTCACTGGGGTAGGAGGTCTGTGAATTGATAACATGGTGAAGGATGAGAAATAAAAGGTAAAAAAATCCCTAACTTTCCACAATGGAGAAAAAATATTAGAAGGGTGTTAATTAGATTAGAAGGACGTGTGGGTTTTTTTCTGTGTTGGTAAGTGATCAAAAAATGGAGTAAAAAGCACGCTTAAAAATCTGCTATAAGGTAAAAATGTGTAGACTGCTTAGATGTAAAGCTGGATGACAGTTGCAGGAGAACTTTACATCACTAAGCACTTTCACAGGAAACGATAGATGAAATTTGGTGTCACAGAGTGTTAACAGGACAGGAGGACAGGCAGCCCTAATGTGGATTCTGGGCTTCTCTTCCTGCTCCCCTATCATGACAAAGAAGAAAAAAAAAAAGGGGGGGGGGGGGGGGGCGGGAGGAAAAAAGGGGAAAAAGAGGGTTTAAAATTGCTCTTCCTGCAAGTGAGATATGGCATCATTCCCAGTCTCTTTGAAAACATTAACTCAATGATCACTTGCAAGCCGAATGACAAGGGTGAAACACGGGAACTGTGTAAATCCTCGATTTCCCTGATCATTGACTATTGTATTCAATTTAGCCCATTTTAAGAAGGATTAAAAGTCTAGAAGAATGACTCTGCAAAGACAATAGATTCTGGAGTTAGTGTGACACACAAATCCAGAATGAAGCAGAGGTGGTGAACAGGCAGCAGTTGCTCACCTTGTCTTCCTAGCACAAAAAAATAAGGAGCATCTGGTGCAATTAGCAATGGGTTTAAAATGGAAGAACCCCACTTTTTCGTACAGCATATAATTTACCTGTGAATCTTATTGCCACGGAATGTTGTAGAGGGCGGGCATGCAGAGGGACTGACAGAGCCCAGGACAGATAGGTAAGGAGCTGACATATCCGTGCGCATTACAGTGGTCATGGAGGTGCAAGCTCCAGCTCTGTAAAGTCTCAAACAGCTGGTAGCTGGAAGCTTTGATTGTGTACTCAGAAAGGATTGTGTTAGATCTGCCCTGTTTCTTTTCACAAATTTCGCTGCTAGTGGAAATTACCAGTTTATTAAAGTCTGGTTACTATTCCTTTTTGGATTAGTGTGGGTTAAGTATGCCATAATTCTGCAGTAGGGTAGAGCTGACAGTCATCTGATCCCACCACTCGGCTGACAGTAGGTGTTTCCTGTAGGACTTTGGAGTAGGAAAGCCCTATATTTTGTTAAGTAAAGAGTTTCATAGAAATACCTTAGGTTTTCAAGCTTTAAAAAGAAAAAAAAAAAAAATCAGAAGACTAATGGCATCAATGAGAAGCAAATAAAAGGAGTTCTTGGCTTTCGGCTCCAAGATGTGAGACACTAAAGTGTAAACTTTCTGATTGCTTTCTCTTCTCAGTGCATTTTAATTAGCCTACCAGAAGTTTGGGAAACACTCTGTGTAATCTGTCCTCCTGCGACAGCTGGTAGGGGTCTGTGTGGCACCACGCAGCGGGTGCAGGAAGCTCCCCTGGCCATTGCCAGCGCGCGGTGGCTCTGCCATCAGCCTGCCCCCAGCCCAGCCTCAGCCTCCGGACCCCGCAGGGGTGCAGGAGAGCTCAGCTCAGCGTTGCCAGAGCTGCGAGTAGCTGGTGTGGTTCAGCTTTGAAATACCCAAATGGTTCAATGTAGGCAAAAGGAAACATGTTTGGGTTTTGATTTCTCTCTCAAACTTTCTTGGATCTCTGTCTTTTAAGTTTCTTAGGGTGAAGTTGCCCACAAAGAGCCTGTCATGCTTGTTACAAAGGACTTAGAGGTGTATTAACCTTTGATTTACTCGCTATCTGCCTATTGTGTGTTTTGGGTTTATTTTTGCAAGTTTATCTTTTGAACTACAGATGCAGCCTCCAAGCTCTGAATTACAGTCATGAGTAACACGAATTGTGCCAGAAGCCAGAGTACAAGGGACTTTTAGCTAATTTCCTACAAAGTCTTAAGCTAAAATTCCAGTGGCAGCTTCACAAGTGAAATACTCATTTAAGCCTCCCCACGAAGTTGTTTTTAAAGCTGGTCTCAGAAACCTTTAATTCAAATCTGCCATCCTCTAGTCTTGGATAAGCTTACGATGAAAGATGAGCTTATGAACTGAAGTGGTTCTGAGGACTAGAGTGTGCTTAAATCTGGAATGAACTTTGAGCCTCCATGAACCTGTAGCCAGAGAAAATTTCTGAACTACACCCTGGTCTGTGCACATGGTGAGCCTGAGTTGAGAGGGGTTTCGGAGCTGGACCGCGAGCTCTGGGGCAGCCCAAGCAGCACCCCTCTGCGAGCTCTGTCCTCTGCTGCCTTCCAGGCTTCAAGAGATTCAAGAAGTACTTTGCTTCTACACAAAACTGTTTTTCACAGTACAGCCAATTACAGGAGGAATGAAGCCCTACAATCTGGTTCTGCTTTCGCGTCCTGTTGGGATTGCCAAGTATTTTAATATAAAAAACACTCACTATGCGTTTAACCCTTTCAGATACCTCCCTCTTGGGACTGCACGTTTCTCCGAGTGACAGATTGCTCCATCACATCACCCTGGCATTAAAGTAGGTTTTTACCTTCCTTTAGGTATTTAATAATAAAGTACATTAGCGTAGGATCACAAAATTTTCACTTTCTCTATACTGCTTTTCCAAAGGGTTGAAATCAAAACTATTGAGAACACACAGCACTGCTTGCTGCATGTTTTATTTATGGACTTCAGTCACTTAGATTTGTCTTTCAACAGTTTTCCAGTAAGTACTGAGCCATGTGCAACCAACAGCTTAGTGAAGAAACAACCCTGTAAAAGCAACTTGAATAACAAATGAGGGAGACTGCAACTGGAACAGGAGCAAGTGAGCAGCACAGCAGGAGCTAGGAGTTAGCCAAAACATATAGCTAAAAGCTCTCTGGCAAACAGGATTTAAAATTCAAAATATTTGTGAGAATAGGTTAAAAAACCCAACCAAATAAACAAACAAAAGCCAAGAAAAAAAAAAAGGCAAATAACTGAAAACCACCTTGACAAGCTTGTATCCTAATCTGCATAAACTGACAATTTTTCACAGCTTCTGTAGCAGTCAGTTGTGAAGAGCTGCAGATAGCTGTTTGGGCTTGGTTTTTCTGTGGTTTGCCAAGGTGTGTGGGTTGGTGGGGAGAGGCTGAGTGCTGGGGAGTAAGAGAGATCTTGCAAAGCTGTCCTGCACCTTGGCTGTTCTCTGACAGTAAGATGTCATCATTTTGATGAAGCATCAGTGTGAACCTTCCACGACCTTTCCCCATGTGTGATGCCAGTTTTGTCTGTGTTTATGGTTCAGTTTTCTTATCCCGGTAATTTTGGAACATGTGGATGAATATTTAGATTTCAAAACAGGAATTTTTCCCATTTCAGATGATGCTAGTTGTACAGACTTTCAGGATGAGGACAAGGTGGCTATGGTCGTTGCGCTGATGTGGGGCCGTTGACAGAAGCTCTAGCAGACCTTGCTGTGGTGTCCCCAGCTTTTGGGGAACCTGCTGGCCTTCCTGCACTGATGTGGGAGGTTGTCGTTCTGCAGAGGAGAGCCTGGAGGGTGGATGTGTGTCAGGGATGCTAATCTGGATCCCAAAGATCTGCATTTTTTTTCTGGGTGATCAGCTAGTGTGTGAGCACAGGCTGGCACAGAAGTATGAGTGTCCCCTTGCTCTCCTACCTGCAGGTTTAGCACTGCAACGGGGAGCTCGTCAGGAGAGCTGAAAGGAGATTTTTCTGAGCCAGGCAATGGGCGTGTTTGTTGGGGTCTTATCCCGACATTCCTGCAGGCACCAAATGCGCATCATTGAGGACGAGCAGGGTAGGACTGGAACAAGGCTTGGGGTGAGAGTGTTGGAGGAGATGGGGGGACAGTTTTGTAGGAGGCTGAAGCTGGTGAGTGGAGTTGCAGTGCAGGGCTTGTAAGCTCCTGCTTGCCAGTGTCTGCTGAACACAGTGCTCAAGTGGTTCCCCAGCCTGATGGCCCTGTGCTCCCATCTGGGTGGTCGTGTTTCTCTTTGGGCAGTATGCCTCAGAGACCTCGGAAATGCTCTTAATTCCTTTTGCTGGTTGGGGTAGGGTCAGGCTTTTGGCACCGCAGATACCAGTTCTGTCCAGGTAACAGCAGTGCAGCCGCAGGCTCCGATGACGTCCTTGTTAAATAATGGATGGCCGTTCATTAACATCCATCTCCAGCATCGAGTTGGTTCACAAGCTGGGAAGGAGGCTGTAAGGTGCTTCCCCCAGCCTGTTCTGTGTGTCGTGGCGTAAACTACTGATTTCTGTTAGGCTGTGCTAGTTAGTGCTACAGGGCACTTCGTCATCTTCTGTCCTAACTGCTATTTCTGCATAAAATTTCATAACAGTTTAAAGTCCCCAAAATTACTGTGGAAGCAGCATGGGAGGTTCTATGTTTGCTCTCTCTTAGGGAATTCATTAAATTACAATAAATAATGTATGCATAATACATAACTTAATACCATAATGTTCTTTTGGTCCTACTTGCCAGTCCTAAAAATTCTGGCCTTGCACTGTAATGCATGCAGTCAAGTTCTGCAATTCAAATTAGGCAATGAGTTACACTTACGCAACAGGTTCTCTGAAAGTTGTGCCTTTGGGTAAGGTTGGACAAGCTCCGGTAAACCTTATTGCAGCTGTTTGAAGATACTTGTCTCCGGGTTACTTTGCCTCTCTGCCAAAGACAGCTACCCACACTGCGGAGCTGCGGGGCAGAGCACAAGCGTGCTGTCCCATCCTGCTGCTGGAGCACGTGGCCATGTGCACTGGGCACGTGGCTGCCATCGCCTGAACAGCTGGAGCTGGCACCGGGAGCTCTGGGCCTGCCAGGCTGTGCTCTGCTCCGCTGGCAGTACCCAGGGGGGTGCTAGTGCCTGGTGCAGGGTGGCAGCAGCTTTTAAGATGGTGGGTGAATATTTATTTAAAAGCTTCGTGATAGCAGTTTGACTCTTACTACCTTCCAGGAGTTTGCAGATCCCTCTGCCAGGACACAGTGAGCCAGCGGTGGTGTGTTAGAAGGAGCAGATTCCAGCTCATGTCCCTTTGGCAGGGACATGTCTGTGCAGAGTAAAGATAATAAGCAGGTGTCGGAGTCAGTTGGTTTTTTGAAGTTTCTGTGTCACCCATCGTTCTCCAAAACTGCCTTCCCAGTACCGTATTTTGAACCCTTCCCATTGCCACGAGCTGTGAGGTATTTATTAATAGTCTGGATGTTGTGGCATAATAAGGAAAAGCTGCTGGGAGCAACTTGGAGTACAAATACTTGCTTAGATACTAGTTTGATTTGTGTTGGAGTTGCCATTCAGCTCCATTTTTACATTGCTTTCTTCCTGACACCAGGAATGTATGTCCTGGTTTCTTCCTCCCCTCTCTTGTTCTGCATTTAAAGCAGAAAGGTGGATTTCTAAGGAGGTGCCTGTAATTTGCCACCGAATCATCAGTGGCGTGCAGTTAATCCCAGCATCCAGGTTTGCTCTTTGTCCTCAGCATTAGCTCAGAATTTCTCTCCCAGCAGAGCAGGCTGTGGCGGCTCAGGTAGAAGTGCTGTTGCTGCCTTGTCCCAGGGCTGTCTGAGCCTGCTCTGCCTCCCCCCTTGCCACCAGCCCTTGGGGCTTGCAAGCTGGGGAGAGTGGGGAGCTGAGGCAGGGGCCAGGATGCTGTGCTCTAATTGGGGAGAATGTAAAAATCTGATTTGTATCCCTTCCCTCATCCCTTGTGCAGGCCTGCCCACAGTTGCAGAATTTGCAAGGATTGATGCACATGACCCATTTGGGTTTCACCACGTTCATGTGGCAGTTAGGCTCCTCTGACCTGCTGCCATTTATTTCCCTTCAGCTGCCTAATGGCCTCTAGACTTTATTCCTGCCTCTCTTTCTGAACAGGCTTTACAGTCATGTCCCACCCACTCCTCTCTTTCTCATGCTTCGAGAATGATGGTTACAAAGAAAATCACCTGGGGAAGTTTCAGGCAGCAGTAACAAAGCCTATCTCCACAGAGGGGAGGCTAATTACACAGCTAATTAATCCAACAGATGTCACTTTAAATGCCTGTTTCTTTGTGATTCTGTTGCACACATCATGCTGGTTAAACAGACTTCATGGACCCCGTTCAGAATGCCTGCGCAGGCTGCTGGAAGCTGCCGGCTTAGACCCTGGTGTGTCCCGTTTGCTCCCCAAGGTTCGTATCAAGGAACAAGTCCCAGAGAGCCCAGTCTAGACTGCGCTCCAAACAGATTGCAGCCAGAGAGAAATGCTGTTTAATAGTTATGCTTGGTTTAAAAACTCTGAAATAGTAGACGCGAATATTGAAGCGGTTGTTTACATTCTTGCTCTAAGTACGGACGCGAGGCAGAGGTGTCAGGAGAGGAGACCCTGTCCTGCTGCACCAGAAGCACTGTTTGGCCACGGAAAAGAGAATTTGGAAACGTGAGCCGCTCCAGTAAGGTCAGCAGTTCAAGCCCAAGGGTGGTGGAGGGCCTGAAGCGGCTCATCCCGCAGCCGGCACGTCTGGAGGGTTCCCCTACTCCGGCTCCCTGGGGTAAGAAAAAATGAGTCTTTCTCCAACATCTCGAGCAAATCTTTGCTCGTAAGGGCAGGGACATGTCCTGGTTGCCCCCCAGGAGAATGGAGCGGTTCCTTATCCTTGTGTGGAGCTCGTCCCTTGCTGCTGGAGGTCTGTGGTCACTGCACGACGGCTCTTGTCGCCTCTGCTCAGACTCACCCGATGTGGTCTTCTGCCACATTTGACCTTCAGCCTGGGGGATTAGGGGCCACCTGTAACAACACAGTGGTGTGAGCACTGGTGGTTTCAGATGTCAGTGTTGCGGTATTTTCTCCCCTTTGTGCTGTCCTGCAGGCTGGTGACATTAAGGCAAGGTGCGAACACCTCAGCAGCACATCCATCACCCAAGGTAAACCCTGCTGTTGGCAAACACTGTCGGGCTGGGAATGTCCCGGTTTGAGATTGTGATTCTGAAATGTCCTGTTTTCTGGGTGTGCACTGTGCTGACTTGGCCTTTTATTTTCCACTTCCGTACTAGCAGAGTCAGAGGATTTCCCACTTCTTACTGAGCAGATACCTTCTGGGGACAGGAGACTTGTACAACGCTGTCTGCAGTGCTGGACCAATGCTCACAGCACTGTACTTGGAGGGTGGCTGCTGGCATGGGGAAAGTGACCCAAGTGCTCTTGATATAACACACGAGACAGTCCTGAAGATGGCCAATTGAGCTGCCTAGTGTGAAAGAAGCAGGAGAAATACAGTTGAGGGGGAAGAGCATCTTTCTTGGGATCTTAACATTATCGGTAAATCACAGTTGGCACACTTGATTCAGTGTAATGGATGTGTTCTCATTTCCCACAGCTGATGAGGATTATATCAGCTTGGTTTAACAGTCTTATTTTCTGCTCCCAATGCACACTTGTTTTAATGCGTTTCAGTTAATGAGGTAGAAGAGAGAATGAGGTGTTACTGTTTATGTACAGACAGCAAGTCTGTGCAGAGGACTCTGGAGTCCACGCAGTCCCTTCCCATTGCTCTCAAAGGGACAGCATTAGCTGGCATTTATAGAAAATTTATTGGCTGTGGTTTATCCAGGTAAAATTTTTCCCAGTGGTGCACACCTCTCTCTCATGCCTTCCTTATGCATTATTACAGACTACAAGGCACGTCGGCAGCAGCCTGTCTATGGGCAAGGGATGTCAGCGAGCAGAGGTGGCCTGGTGTCATGTCTCGCAAAACCACACCATGTATTTGATACGGGCAAAGCTGCTGCGATTTACCTGGGGTAAAAAGTTCACGTGTGCCCTAAAGTAATTTACAGCTGGGGAGCTTCATACCTCCATTGTGTCGCTGCCGAGGTGTTTGCAGGTCCCAGCCAGGGTCAGGGCCGCCCGGTGCCAGGCGCTGTGCGAGCAGGTTCCTTAGCGGTGCCCTCGGAGCGCTCAGCCCGCTGTTGTCTCCTCCCGAGGAGGAGGTGTGCCGTGCCTCCCTGAGGTGCGGTAATGGGACCCACGGCTGCTGAGGGGCTCTGCCTTCCTGAAAAACAGGTTGTCCTTGTGCTGACAGCAAATATTTGTGGTGGGGTGGGCTGGAGCTGCATTTCTCCCAGCAGCATCCTGCCTTCCGCAGCCCTGCGCCGGGCTCGCTGCTGGTGAGAAGTGCCTGTAAACAGTTAACGCTGTTACCTCATTGCTGGCTGAGTGCCAGCGGCTGGCATCACTTGGCTGACGGCAGCCTGAAAGGCCCTGCATATTGTACCGCTTTGAAGGTAAAGCTGCTGTTGGTTTAAGCGGGAATTAAACAATTACCACGTCTTAGTTCTCCCCACCTTCGGTGGATTGACTCTATAAATTGTCAGCCTGTTGACATTTTAATGTGAATTATGTCATATGGTATCCCCTTTGATTTCAACATGCCTCAGTTTGTAAATACACGAGCCTCTCAAAGGGTTGTGGTTAGCGTACACGCTGGCGGCCTCGGGGTTTTTGGTGGGGAAGGAGCACAGCACTTGTCTCTCTGCATCGAGTGTGCCAGCACGGCGTCTCGTCTCGCAGCTCTGCTGCCGGAGCTTGAGGCACGCGCGACGGCTGCCTCGGGGCGCTGGGGTCTGGCAGGGCTGCCCACAGCCCCAGGGACCCCCTGGCAGCACCTGGGGTCCTGGTGCATCCTCCAGCCGGGCTCAGTTTGGGGTCCCTCTGCGTGGGGCTTCTTCCCTGCCCCTCCGTGACGTGAGAGCTGCCCACGTCTCGAGGGGTGAGGGGCTTCTTCACTCCCTGTTGTTGGTGTCTCTGGACCAGCTGCCGAAACCGGGGCGGTGCTGCTGCTGTGCTGAGACTTGGCACTAGCCTGAGCTTGTGCTGGCGCTTGCTGTCAGGGTGCAGATCCGAGTTGGATCCTCGGTCAGAAGCAAAAACGAGAGCGCCAGCAGGGGAGAAGCTGTGCGGTCATGCCAAAATCTTTCTGGGAGGTGGATGTAGCTAAAAGCAGCCGAACAGTGAAGGGGGTAGAAGGATGAGGCAGGAAGGGCTTGGGTGGGTGAGTGGGCTAAGACAGGATCGCATCAAGCACCCACACAGCACGGGGCTGTGGATGGTGGCTCGTGCTGTGGCAAAGCTTCTGGGTATCCCCTGAGTCACGCTGCAGGCAGGGAGGTCCTGTCCCCTTGTCTGGGTTCCTGCTGGGTCTCCTTGCAGCCCTGTCCCCATCCAGCTGTCCTCCCGTCCCCTGGTCTGTGCCACAGAGGAACTCTTAATTCAGCAGGTCCTGACTTTTTGGATCAGCCATCCTTTCTGCATTGTAGTCTTCACGTGTGTGCCAGAGGAAGGAGGATCCTTAGGCAGGGTAAGCAGAGGAGTGAAGAATGGCTGGGAGCTCTCCTGGGGTGGCAGTTGCCTTCCTCACTTGAGGTGTGCCTTGCATCCTCTCCAGTAAAAAGCCTGAGGGAGTCCCACTTTGAGAACTGCAGGTGTACAGTGTTCCTGGGGCTGTTTTGTAACTCCAGGGGTGTTGCGTACGAGGTATGTCACGTTAGGACATGTTTGTGCTGCTGTGGGTGGTTGCGGAGTGCACCTGCTTGTAGTACTTCTGATGAACCCAGGATCGATGCCTGTAGGAGGGAGGCATGAAGAAGGACAGTACTGTAGATTTGTTTCGGCTGTTGACCACCAGCTGTGTTGCTAGAAATGGAGCAGATGCTGATGCATGTGCTCTGCTAGAAGTCCCTTGGAGAAGACAGCTGGTCCGGCTGTCCCAGAGCTGTTTTCTTGATTATGCTTTGACCATAGGTTGGAGAGATTTAAAGACTTTGGAGTCCTTCCATTGATGGTGTTTTCATGTCATGGGGTCTGTGTTACAGGGAGCTTCTGTTTGCCTGTGTGTTTCCTATAGTCCCACAAAGTAGGGGCCTTGCTTTTATTGTTTTCATACCTCCTTGTTTTTTACTTACCTGGGTTTTCTGGTGGATGTACTGCAGTGCCCAGGTAGACATATTAAAATGTGTAACCCTGGGCTGGGCAAGTGGATTAGCAAGACACAAAACCTGCATATTGGCCTCTTGATAGCATACACCAACCCTAAGCAAGTATCTTTGCGAAGAAGTTAATCCCACGTGGTCACAGAAATGAGAGTCTTAGGGCTACTGGAGTAAATGGAGTTACACATGCAATTTCATAAATAGGGTTTAGAAATCTGTCATCTCTTCACACTTCTCTGCCGTGAGCGGACACTGCTCCCAAAAAAGACTTTGCTGCTTCCATTCTATTTCTGAATTGTAGTAGTCAGTAATGCTGATTAGTGCTGCCTTCACCATATTTATCATTCACCCTGTGCATATCTCCGCAGATTTTACGTTGTGGATTGCAGATCCAGAATTGCTAAAACCAATAAATACTGCGTCTGGCTTTTCCCAGGAGTTTCTGTACCTATATACTGAAATACAAGTGGATGCAAATGCACTTGAACAAAGGGAGCACCGAAGAGCAGAGACGTTTATCATCTCAGATTTTATGCTGTTTGCTTCAGTGTACTTCTATAAGCTCTGTATTTTCCATATTTGTAGTCTCATCTTGGAGGGAATAGCTGCAACTACTATTCAGAGCAATTCTGGTCTCTTGCAGATCCCTCTACAGAAGCATTGTACAACTGAATTTGGGTTTAGACACACATAGGAAATCTCACACGAGCGTTGCCGTCAGTGTTACGTTTGCACTAAAAGAAAGCACTGTATGAATGCAGGAAGCTGGAGCTTGCCCCTCAGTAGGAGTTTAAACGGGTCCAGGCACTGAAACCCCTCCTTGCTGCTTGCATTGTGCTCAGTGCTGTGTGAGCCACGGGCTAGGTAGCAGAACAACGGTGGGGAGGGTTGTCTTTGGTTTTAAAAGCCAGAAGGTAAGCCACTACAGTCTGGCTTTAAGAGAAGCTGTTGTGTCTTACCTTGTATGTTGAATTATGTCTCAGACTTCTGCTTTCAGTTATAAAATCTCATATTAGAAAGGCCTAGGTAAGAAAGAACTTGCTGTATCCTGTTGTTTGAAGAGTTAACTACTGACCTTGTTCAAAATACATGCACCATTTCATGCCTGCATTTATTTAGCTTCAGGTTGTGAGCACTGGATTCTGCTCTGGCTTTTCCTAAAGATAAAAGGAACTTTTACTGTGGAAAGTCTCATATGTAGGTGTTTGCCAATTGTGATGATATTAATTTCTCATGGATGAAGTAAAAAGGTTGAACTGAAATCTCACTGTCAGGCTTACTTGGCTCTACCCTATACCAAGGCCATAAAACCAGGAATGGCACATAAACGTGTGTTGTTCATTTCCCTGGGGAGCCAGGTTTCCAGCGTCTTAGGGTCCACTGCACCCTTGGACTGCAGTAGTCTTACAGCCTTGCCTGTTTCCCAGTCATCTCAGCAATTCTTTACAGGATGCTCGTCTCGGGGGTTAAACACAACGTATTCTCATAATGTTTTAATGTCAAATAAACCCTTACACCTTACCTTTGGGCTGGCAAAGCTTTTGCTGGGAGTTTTCATGGTGTCTTTTCATATTACCATGAAACTGGTAAGGAAAAAGAAGAGGGGAAGGAAAGCACGGTCATGTGGGGGATTTCTAATGATTTGAAGGAAACTTTGGGTTGTCCTGTATTCATCATCAAGACTGGAGCGTAGTGGCTAGTTAAAAGGTTTTTTTACTGCAAATTCAGTTTATTTGCAGAGCTGCACAAAGCTGTTTTGTCCTTTGTACAAGATCCCAACTGGTGTTGCAGGATCTGCAACCAGTGTGAGGAAGAGCGATGGGATGTTTTGACCCTGAGCCCCTGTCCTCAGTTCCTGTTCTCCTCACATGCCTTGGCATCACTCCTTGGGTTTAAGTTGCTTAGGAATGAAGGCTGACAGCTAGGGAAGGGGCAGCAGGTCTCTCCAGGCTTTTTGTTTCAGGTTTTTTTCCCCGTTTGCATGGTGCTAAGGCGGTTGTACCAGCAGTGCCACCACATCTATCGACATCCCACGGCTGCTCCCCAGCTCTGTACAGCTGTACGCGCTCTTATTTTTGTGCCATTGAAATGCAGGTTGTTTAGTTTCTGCCCTTCTGGTAAAGGATGATGTCTTGTGCAGGTGTCAGCTCACGATGACAGAATAAAAAGCATATCATCTCCTGCTGGTGCAGAATACTGACCTTTTCCATTTAGAGGCTTGCCACGTAGAGGCAAGGGTGGGAGGCAGTGGCAGCCCCAGCCTCCTGGGGTGTCTTGGTGGGGACTGGGGGCGGGGGGGGGGGGTGGGGGGTTGCACTTACCATATCAGTGTCTGTTGGGATTATAGAGAAACATTGCCCCTTTTCCTGGCAGTCTCGCAAGCCAAGAGCCTGTTGTGGATGAAGTTAGAGCAGCAAGCCCAATCCATTCATAGGCTGGAAATGGCTTGGAGCATGTGTGTAATACATGAGTCAAACAATTTTGCTGCTGTACATTGTTACGGGCCATTCTGACACGTCCTTTCTGGTGGAAACCAGGCCTGTGAAGGTGTGCTAGGAACCACTGCACGTTCAAGGATTGAGGAGATGTCCCAGTTAAATCTGGAGGAGGCTGTGGTTGGAAGGATTCTCCTCACCAAGAACTTGGTAGCTTTCCTCACAGAGTAGTTGCTCGGTGGTATGGGGCAAGGAGCAATTGCCTGAATTTATATACACCATTCTTAAGACACATTAGTGTGCCTTCGGCTCATGGAAGCCCTTACAACTGTCTTAAACATAGGAAATACTAGGCTTGAGGTTGCCTTAATGCAGCCCTTTGTGTGCAGGCGTTATTATAGTTTTTAATTACAAGTAATTCCATACATATTTTTCCAGTAGGATTCTTGCCTCATTCTGCAAGTGAGTAATTATTCTGTTTCTTTTTATCTTCCTCTTTCATTACATTGCCCCAGGCTTTGTCTAATACAATCCAAAGCTTTCACTGAATGAAGAATTATTTATTTTCTCATGGGCATTTCTGTGGTGCTCTGTGTTCTGTTTGTGTGTTTCACAGACACTTAATGAACTTACCTTCACAGTGCTTGTCTGAAATCGGATGGTGCTCCTGTCCTTGTGTTTTGGGTATATTGATGCACTACTGCTGCATCAAAGGTTGTAATCTTGGTTGCCCAGCTTGGTGCCCAGCCCTGCAGCCCAAACCTCTGAAGAAGTGCTGCTCTGCCGGGAGGGCTTCACTGGCTTAGTCTTGCTCTACCGGTTTTCATTTCACCTTCAAGATTCAAGGAATGTTACGTATTTCCTCTTCCTGCTTCTGTTCTCTGCTGTACTAATTCACTGCACCTTCCTTTGGTTCTCCTCTTGTACCGCCTGCTCTTGAAAATCCTTGTGTTACCCACATCTTCAGACTGCCACAGCTGCACCACCACTGCTGCTGTCCTGTCCAGCATTCCTTTTGTGGCAGCAGCCCTTAACGTGCCCCAGAGTGCATATGGTGCCTTGTCTGTGTCCTGGGCTGGCTGCTTTGAGCCCAGCTCGGTCAGGGGCGTTGGATGAAGAGAAGGCTGCTACTATGTGGGATGCTGGAGAAGGCAGCAGAGCAGACGCTGGTGAGGATCCTGTTGACCTGCCAGCTGAGGAGGTACCACCGTACACTGCAGCAGGTGGAGTTCTGGAAGGGTTGATGGCTCCGTGTCTAGGGGTACATGTTTCTGTGTTGCAGGGGTGCTGTCGTGAGGCAGGAGGGCAGAGTTTGGGCTTTCGTTGGCCAAGGTTGCACAGAGTCCTCCAGTTGGCTGGAGAAAGTGGAGATTGGTTCTCGCAGCTGGTTCTCTGTGAGGACCGTGGACGAAGGATGAGCTTGGTCTGTTGTTCCTAAATGCATCCTTGTTGGCTTCTGTGAGGGGAGGTTGTGTCATCCATCTCTTCGATATTGATATTCTTCGATTTATGGAGAGGATTAAAAAATTGTCTTGTGTTGTTTGTTGTTATTGTATGGTTATCTGTTGGGATTCAATGTGGTACATTGCTGTAGGAAGTTATAAAGAAGCTATATGAAAACAAGGAAATCTTCAGTCTCTCATAGTGCTTGTAACTTCTCCAGAGATAGATGAAACAATAAATACCGGGCAAGGGAAGTTAATCTGTGTCTGTAGTATTTTATTAAATAACGTGAACTCAGTGTGGTTTTCTGTGGCTGGTTCAATTTCCCACATGGTTTTATGGAGCATTATTACAGTGGTCCCTTGCTGCGCGTGTCAGCGGGATGGCTGCCTGTGGGTCGGCTGCAGCAGTGCCCGCCTGTCCTGCCTGGTCCCGCAGCACCTCTGGAAGGACATTGCATCCCCGGCGTTCCTCCAGCCTGCTGCCCGGCTTCCAGCTGCGGTGCCTGGAGCCCAGCCAGAATGTGGAAGGACGGGTGAGGGCTCACGGAGAGGCGTCCAGCCTCGTCCGTGTCCTGCTGCATGCCGAGAGCGTACTGCCCTCCACGAAAAGGGAGCCGCTTCCCCTCGGGCTGCTTCCCTCTGTGGGAACCTCCTTGTGCCGCTCCCCAGCACAGGCAGGTGCCTCTCTGCTTCGGGATGCGGTGAGCAGCGCAGCGGGTGCGGAACGCTCCTCAAGCTTTTCCTTCGGAGCGTGGTGGTTTCTTTTCCAAAAGACTTAATATGGGGGGGGGGGGGGGGATACCATTTTAATTTAAATTCTTCAGGCAGGATCCACGCATACAGAGAGGGTTTCAGGTAGTTGTTTTAAGTCGGAGCCGGCGTTAGCAACACAAGACCAAGTGTGTGTTACGTGCTGTGCCTTCGAACGCGCAGAGCCTGCTCGGAGGTCCCTCACAGCGTAACACATGGATCACTCCTTTTGCTGCTGGAGGAAATAATACATCATCTGTATGGATAGTCGTAGTCTTGTTCTGCATTATGGAAAGCCTTTTTCAATCACTCAACAGCCATATAATTACAATATGGACAACAGATTTTTATCCTGCTGTCTTTTCAGGTTCCCCCCAGCCCTTCTTATTATATAATTTGCCTTTTATGCAGTAACTTGCTGTATTCACAGGCTGTTCTAGTTCAGCTGAGTGTTCACAGCTTAACAACTCACACTGAAGTTATTATTTTCAAGTATATGTACAAAATATGTTTAAAAAAAAAGACTGTACAGTGGGATTGCTGAGCCTGCCTTTGGTTGCTGTCTTGTCTTAATGTTCAGCTGTTCTTTTCATGTTTCTTCTCTTAACTCTGGGAAAGATAAGGCTCCCTGAATTCCTCAGCTCTTGGCTGTCCCCAGCACTGAGAAAGGAGTGGACTGGAAGGCCTGACCTCCTCAGTGATGTTGCCGAGTTGTGGCAAATAAAGTTCTTGCTGTTTTTATAACTTCATCCTGTTGCTGTCCATACAGTACTTTGCAGGCACTGCTTTTAAAAAGGAAATACAAGATTTTCTGTCATATTTCTCCAGGGGTGACAGCAGCCATGCAAAGTATGAGGTGACAAAACCATGCATTTTCCTGAGGAACAAAATGTCATCAGTTCAGGTTTTGGTGAGCTTGCAAGAGGCACCCCACCGTCACCAAACCACTGTGCTGCACTGCAGAAGCTGCTGTGTGAAGCTCGGCTCACAGTTGACATCCCTCAGGTCCCTGATTTGTAACAGAATGCACTTCACATGAAGTGTATTGGGTTCGTGTTTCTTAGAGGTGCACGAGTGAGTAGCAATAGATGCCCTTGCAGACTTGCAGGGCTGTCATGGGTCCTGCAGCAGAAGCCACGCATGGCTGGAGCAGGAGCACACAAGGTTGAGGGCACCACTTTTCGGAGCAGCTGATAGGAAATGTACTCTCCATTGTGCTTTGTTTTTATCACTATAATTAGCAAGATCAATACACACACTCCTGTATTCATCTCCACATATAGCAGAGCTTACGCCTGTGCCTCCCTGGGGAGAGCTGTGAAGATTTCAGGGATCTGGAAAATTCTCTGAAGTTGCAGTTTCCCAAGAGTTGATCCGTTGTGACTGCAGCTCTTGTAATGCAGTAGTGGGAGAAAAGAAAGTTCCACGGGTGTAGGAAGAGCCCAGGTGCAGTGAGACCTTTCCCCCTTGCTGCTCAGCGATGTATAGCGTAGTGCCTAGCTGCACCCGGGGATACCCGTGTGCTACCAGAGTTAAATAATGCAGGTGGTAAATGGCATCTCCAAGTGCTACCTTAGCTCCCTTTACACCTCCTCCCTCCCTGAGGATGTCGGCATGCCATCGTGCCTCTTCTGCTCTGGGGGTGCCTCTTCTGGGGTGGAAGGGGATGGCCAGCCCAGCTGGGCCAGCATGGGCTTTGCCATGGGCTTTGTTCTTCCTCGAGGGCACAGGAGGAATCTTAGTGATGCTCTTACACTTTCAGTAGTCCCACACAGATTTTCATCTTTGGGGATCTCTTTTAACGAATGATTAATTAGTACTTTCAGATCTGTCGCACAATTAAAAAGGTGGGGGTGTCAATACAAAAAAGTTCAACCTTTCTTGGCTCTTGTTTTCTGTTAATCTCTCTTGGGGTTTTTGCCCACTGACCCTGGGGGACTGTGAATACGTGGGGATGCTGCTCGTCACAGTCTGCATAAACAATGTCCTCGTTAAGAGCTGATCGGCTTAGCCAGGCCCCATGAAGAAGTTAGCTGCCAGAGCTGAGCAGAAGCTGGGACTGTTGCCTCCCTCTGGGCTTTAGCCCCTCCTCATTAAGCAGGTCCGGGCTATTGATTGGGAGCTTGTGTTTGGAAGAGTCTTACTTACTCCATGCATTATCTTGACAGATTGATCAGACCTGATTGAGAACCTCTTAAAGGAACGAACAGCTGTAATGGGAAAGTTGGACTCTGTCATCCGTTAGGATGATTCTGGGAGCGAGAAGAACGAGGCTGACATCTTGGAGCAATTGTATTTACAATTAACATGGCTGAAAACGATTGCCTCTATTGATCCCCCCTTCCTGCAATTACAGCCCCATTGTTTACATTCCAGCACTTCGGTTATAAAAAGGAAATTCAATAATTATTGCATTATTTAAAGTTAAAGTGCCACAGAGTTTGCTGGCTACGCTTGCTGGTTGATTTAACGTTCAGTAAAATCCATGCTGAGCTCTCCATCTTTAGGCTGAGCAATATTTGGCTTTTAATGAGACTTCAAGGGCTGGTGGAGCAAGCCCAGTTTGCTGGGTGACTTTTGGGGTCGTTTATGGGGGAATCCCAAAGCATTTCAGCACAGCGAGCACCAGCCTTGTGGCCGGCGGGTGAGCATCTGTGGCCTCTGCCCGCGTGGGACCTCATGGGGATGGCTCCTTTCCCGTGCTGCAAGGGGGGGTGGCTGTTACTTGGAACTGCCAGGAACTCGTGTGCCTCGTATGTTACTGCTGACCTGCCAGGCTCTGCTCAGCTGCCCTGTGTGTTGCTGCAGGGCTCTTCTTTGAGGAAAGTCCTTGGTCTTGCTTCTCTCCTGCTTCGCATCATGGCGGTCGGGAGCTTGTGGTGTGACGGCCAGGGACTCTGCACGGCCGCGCTCCATTCTTCTCAGCAGGTCTGTGCTTGCCTGGGGCTCACGGGGTCAGTGTCGGCCCCGTCATGATACCAGGGGTATTCACTTCATGCCAGGCAGGGTTGAAGGGCACCAAAAAGATGTTCAGAAGGGGGCGGCAGGGTTAGGCACAGGCTGTTAATTGGGGTGGCTGGTGCTGTTCTTTAGGCCTTTCAGTGTGACTTAGGGACTTGCATCGAGCATCTCAGCCGCTTTGGCATGAGGGAGTGCTACCTTTCCAGCCTTCTGGAAAGAAAAATAAAGATCAGGAACCAAAAGCTAAATCACAGTTCAGATTTGTTGCGCAAAGTCTCCTTGTCCTCATCTTGTGGTGGTGTTTTTAAAGGCTTGGGCGATAATGAGGAAGCTTTAGCTGGAGGTGGGGGAGTGGTGCTCACCCTTAGGCCGTTCCAGTTACCACAAGCTAAACTGCAAAAACTTGTGGCCATGTGAGTCTGAACTCCACAGTCGGCAAGCCGCGCGAAGGAGCTGTTATGCAAGGAGCTGGAGAACCTGGAATGAGGGAAGGGTTTTGTAACGCTACTTCTTCAGAAGCAGTAAACAACTGCAGTATGTTGGTGGAATACGAAAAAGCGTAAGTTCATCTTTTGAACCTGCTGTATGGAGAATCAGTTTTTTCCTCCTTTCAAAACATCTGGGCTGCGGGGTGGCTGCAAGCACACCAGCGCATAGCCAGCATGTGTTCTCGCTGCATGCAGCATCCGCCCCGCATCTCCGTCAGCTCCAGGAAATTCCAGCCGGGGCTGCAGGTGTGAAAGGAGAGCAAGACGGATGGGCCAGCTCTGACTTTTATGGAGTACTTGGAACAGACTGGGATCAGACAGCTGCATCCACATGACTTTCATTAAAAATTCAGATTCTTCTCTTCCAGGACTGTGATTTATCTCGTGCAGCAGATCAGAGGCACATGGGGGCCAAGAGACACTTATGAGGCTTCTGAGGTCCATTGCAGGGTCTGGTCCCTTTCCATGGCAACCTGTAGCCTCCCCTCCAGCTCTGGTGTAAGGATCGTGTCTCGTCTGGCTCCCCAGGAGTGCATTGTCACCGGCACGGTTCTTGCTGGCATGTGAAATGTTTCCTGCCAAGCCTGTTACTAATTACCCGTGTCTGACTTCACCCTGAGGAAGAGTCAATCCCTGGGCATCCTTCTGTGCTGAGGATGTGCTCATAGGGCTGGCGTGCCTCCAACACCTCCTCCTGAACACGGCAGGGTGTGCTGGTGTTGGCTTTCACAGTAACCCTGTGTGGCTTGAGATCTCGCGTAACCCCTGTGTGCTCCACTGGTTCTGCGTGCCACCGTGGGCTTCACAGGGGTCCTGCCGGCTCTGGGGCTCGTTGCGGGTGCTGGTCAGATGTAAATGCTTGCAGGAAAGAGGAGGAGCAGTGCACATCTGCAGCGATGCTCCCTTCCACGGCTTTTGTAACCCTTCAGCAGTTTTTTGGCTCCTTCTTCCTCAGCTGCATCTGTCAGTTCTTTTAAGTCACTAATTTTACCCATTCTAACAGAGCAGACATCGTGCTGAGTTCAGCAGTACAAGGGTGTTGCATGTGGAAACAAAAACTCTTCCAAAGACATTTGAGACTGAAAACTTTTTCTTGAAGAAGCTCTTGGTAGTTGAGTGGCCTCCAGTTTTGTGGCAGGAGCATCCTGTAACGTGAGCACCAGCAGGAGAAAGTGATCAAAAGTGATTTGGAAGGAGATTTCTCCATGCTGTTTATCAATTAGCCATACCACCACCTGGTCTTGCTGAGCGATCAGAGTCGGTAAGCAGCAAGGGTGTTTGCGTAAATAAGCGGGCGGTGGGCTTCTCTGGCCGTCCCTGTCAGTGTGTTTGCAGAGATGTCTGATTTGGTTGGTTTAGGGTCCAGGTCCTTGCTGCAGCTGGTGGTCCTGTCAGCCCGCTGCTGGTGAGGAGAGAAGTTCTTTGTCTCACAGCTGGCAGGCCAGGGGCTTTTGGGATTCCCACTGTTGGCAGTGCGGGTTAGTCCTGAGCAGCTTTTAGGGCCCTCCAAAGGGCAAGCTTTATACAAGATAAATTTAAGTTTGCGTAGAAATGAGGCCTTTTTGCTAATGAACAACAAACATCAAAAGCACGAGATAGTTCAAAGTGGTTATTGCATCTCCCTCGTGAGCTAGGGTTACAGTTCAGATAGCCCCAGAACAGTGTCTGACCCACTAAATGTAGCAAATAAGGTTTGAAAAATAACATTGTGCCTTCTGGCAACAGAGTGCTATAGGGAGGATTATCCGCTCATGTTACCATAGGAATCGGGCTCTTTACACAATGACTGTAATAATACAGAAGAGGTTTTAAGCAGATAAAGATTTAACATCTTTTAATACTTAAAAGACATACAAAAGTTTTTAGAAATGAGATTAAATGGTGAACATTAACTGCAGTAACACCTACATAGGTATTCAGCAGGAGAGTTCATTACTTGTGTAGTAGTAGCAACATGGATCCTCAGTTCCAGTTACAACACTCTCATCTCCGAAGAACTTAGTCTGAGTACATGGCACGGGGGTGAGGCGGACTGCCTGCAGTCAGACAGATTAATACAGCTGTCGCATTAAATTCCATGGTTATTGAAAAGTGCTGTGGGTGAGGCGGTGTTAGATGGGGAAAAGACAGACTCTAAAATAAACAAAGTTTGCAGGATGTGAGAGATGGAGGTGAAGGGAAAGAAAAACTGAATGTATCATCATCCCATACTTTGTTTAAAAGTAGTTTTCCATAGTCATACGCTGTGAACATTTATTATGCTATTATTTACTAGAAGAAAACAATTCAGAGCCAGACGTTAGAGAGCAAGGGCTGGAAAGTCAGTCCATCAATCCGGCACGGGTCTGCCCGTCCCAGCACAGGCAGCCTTGCTCGTGCTTGCACGGGCACCTCGCTGGCCCGCGCCCTCCGCACCCGTCCCCTGCGCCGAGGGGCTGGGGCAGCGCTGGCACCGGTGTGCAGGTGTCTCCCCCTCCTCCTCCCGCGCTGGAGGGGCCGGGGCTGTGCACTGCGATTCCCACAGGGATGGCGTGTTGCCTGCTGGCCCCCAGCACTCTGCAGTGCGTATAAGCACAAGTCACAATTTTTCCCCTGCTTATTTAAACTGTCTTCGCGTTCAGACCCTCTAAACGTGCCAACTTCTTTGAGCCAAACCCAGAGGAAGGGCTCTGTGCAATACTCCCTGAACCGGCCAGGAACGCGCGTCAGGCAGATCATGTGGGGCAGGGCTGAGGCCGTCCCAGCGGCTGGCGTGAGCGTGGCCGCCCAGCGAGCATGGTTTGGTATGGAGTCACCCTGAAATACTGTTTTTGTTGTGAGAAGCTAAAGGAGAGGCTCCGGCGGTGGTTGTCGGTGCCCCTCTGTGGGGCTGGGCTGGCAGCCAGCTCTCCCCAGCGGCTGCTCCCCATCCCGGGGGTTTGCTTGCCATCCTGCTGCCACGCGGCTGTGCCCGGGTGATGCCACCCCGCGCGCAGGGCAGAGCTGCAGCGGGTACCTCTTGATGTTGAGATGAAGTTGCCAAATATGGGGGCTCGTCACCAGTGGGGAACTGGTGTTCCGTGGGAAAGGTCTGCAGAGAAGGTCAGGGGCTGGCGGTGCAAGGTTTGTGGCAAATGGAGGAGATGAGGTCTCTGAGCAGGATCGTCCTGTGTGAGTCACAGCCCGAGAGCCGAGCGCTTCCCAAATGGAAGATGGGCCAGATTTCATTTGATTTGTGTGTAGGAATAGGTGTTGTGAGTGGCACGGTGTTATGCTGCGGTTAATGTACATACAGGAACAGCCCGCATCCCCCTGGGAAGCTGTACTCGTGAGCCGTATGGTTTCCATCAGAGCGTTCCTCTATCTGTTTCTGATTTAAAGTGGAGCTTTGACTAAACCTGATCAATATTTTGCATACCATGCGTGAAGAACCAGATGTTGGAAGTTTCCTATCGTTGAGAGGGAGGGGGCAAACACCCCCTCCCGGACTTGCAGAAATCAATGTTCTCTGACAGTAGCTGGTTGGTTTTCCTAGGAACAATATATTCTTTTGATTTTCAAGTTGATTTGTCTTCTAATAAGGTTCTGGTTTAATATTTTGATTTTTTTTTCTGTGATACGGGTAAATTCTCACAAGAGGAAAGCTTAACAGTGTGATGGACAATAACTACATGTAGTTGTCCAGCGTTTTGTCACTTCCAGCAACTCACAGCTAGTGCTTGCTGGTCCGTCACATTGTCTTATTCTGGCCTGCTCCTTTCCTCTGTTGGAAGACTGACATGATTCAGAGGTAGGCGTGCGATGTCGTGCCGTGTCTGGGGTGGACTTGGTGGTGTTGGCACCCTCAGGTCTTGACGCCTCTGGCAGAACAGGCAGGCAAAGCTGACCCAAGCAGAAGGGGTATTTGAACATGCATGAAGTGGGCGCAGAAGAGGAGCAAAATATAAGACATGTTTGTTAAACTGTTTAAAACAAATGTTTTCCTAAAATCCCCTTTCAAATGAGAGTAGTACAGACTGTGCCTCTGGTTCCCATGTCCTTAATATTTCCTTGAACCTGTGACCAGTTTTTTCTCTAATTGATCACTAGGGGTTTCCTCTGCCTTCTCGCAGAAGCTACTGCTGAGCCTATTGGCACTTTCTGAGCTTGAACGTGATGTTTGCAGGATGGGTGCTTCCCCGACATCCCTCTTGACTGACGGAAGACAGGGGTTGCTGTGCATCTCCTGGAGCGAGACCCCCAGGCTGCGGCGAGACGGGGCGGCAGGGAGGTTTTATTGCCAAGGCTGTATCTTAAGCAGGGCAGAGAGAGGCTGGTTAAGCCGGGCCACGCAAGCCGTGTGTGGCTCTTGTGACTGGCTCACTATCCTTAGCTTTTTATGTCTTAAACCATTTCTCCTTTTCTGGCTCAGAAAGAGAGTAATGCATGCAAACAATAGAAATGAGTGGAAGAAGAAGTTCTTATGAGGGAAAACAGCAAAAAAAAAACTTTTGAGGGCACCAGCGGGATTAGTGCCCTAGTGAATTCTTCAAATATTACAGTGAATTTAATTAAATACATCGCAATCCCAAAAGAGGCTAGTCTAATTAGCCAGATCTAGAATACATTTATTCTCTTCCCTCACCCTTCCAATCAGAAGCCTCAGCATCAGCTCCTATCCTATTTTTAATCATTCCTAGACTCAGAGGGCTCTCCTTCCTCCGTGTTAGCGAAGCACACAGCGCTGGGTAATATGTCTTTAATCTTATCTGAGCTGTAACTCAGATAATAGACATCAGAATTTTTACCAGAAGGTCCTGGCTGCACATAGGCAATATTTTTGATTGACAAATCTTGAGTTCATGTCCAAATCACCTTACTTATGTGCCTTGGACAAAGTGCATGGTGAGGCAAGAGTTTCATGAGATGACCCAGAAGACAAAAAGAGGTCTTGAGGTTGGACAGCAGAGCTGGCAGGGATTATTTTTTAGCTGAAATGTAGGTGTGTAGTGAAAACACCAAATAGCCCTCACTGAGGAGTCTTACATTTGACTTCGGTATCCGTTTTTCTTCAACTTGTGATAAGCCCTTACTGTGGGAATTGGGAGGGTTACTGTGAGCTCTGAGTCCTGGTGCTGCCCAGACTGGACAGAGTGGGGCTGTGCCATGGCACCAACATAGCTGTAAGCAGTGAGTTTGTCCCTCTGCTTTTAAGAAATAATTGCTGCATCCTTGGGATCTGTGACATAAAATAGCTATTCATTTCCCTAGCAGCGTGGATCTCTGTGCCAGACGATGGATAGATTTTGTCAAATAATCAAGGTATAATCTTGAATTAGCTATATTGACTGCAGTAGCGGAGCTTCAGAGGGTGGCAAGATTTTATTTCTAAGTGCTAACCTCTTGCAGTGGTACCCAGCCGCGTGCTCACCATTGGCTTCTCAGTCTGGATTGTTGTGGCAGATGTCTTCCAAGCCAGGCTGCTGCTTTCTTCCGGGTCTGAGGGAGTAAAACCCAGATGCCAGGGAACAGAGCGCTTGATGATGGATAGGATGGCACACACTCTATGCTCTGCTTCCATATGCTGTTTCTAGGACCTCTTGATCTGATGGGTTCTTCGTGTTCTAGGATTGCTGTGGTCTTAGTCGTCTTAGTTTACAATGAGAATTTATCAAATTTAGTTTTATCTGTTTGACATGCCGTTGGATCCTCTCCCAGGATGAGCTTCAAATATGAAAGAATTAGCCATGCGTAGGTGTGAATAGATGTTAATGTTAGATCTGGTATTTTCTTTCACTGAAGGAGAAGATCTTGCCTATCTTGATTTTTGCTTCTGTGCTCATTTCAGCGTGTTACGTTTTTCTTGCTTCTAAGCAGGAGAGTGCATGGTACCCTGAGAATAAACAGGCTTGATCTTACTGCGTCTTTGTCAAAATGTGGTTTCTTTCTTAATTCTCAGGTGGCTTTTAGCAATTTACAGTGGACTAACCCAGGGAGACTGGAGATGATAAAGGAAATTCACATCTCTCTGCTTTATTCTTCACAGCACCTTCAGCATCACGAGAGCGGGGTTGAGGGTGAAAGCTGCTATTATCACTGTGTCCTCTGTAACTACTCCACCAAGGCCAAGCTGAACCTTATCCAGCATGTGCGTTCCATGAAACACCAGCGGAGTGAAAGCCTACGTAAGCTGCAGCGCCTCCAGAAAGGTCTTCCTGAAGAAGAGGAAGACTTGGGACAGATCTTCACCATCCGGAAGTGTCCAGCTGCTGAGGCTGGTGAGTGCTGCCTCCCTTGCATGAACAGGGTCGGGCTCTTGGCTTCTCTGCGTCACAGGATTTGACCAGCAGCATCAGAACCTCCACGCAGTTCCGTGCCAAGCTCGGTGGCTTTTCTTGTGTCTCTTCCCTGCTGTGGGGGTCGGTATTGCTTGTCAGTAATGCGTTACGGGAGTCACGGCTGCCCTGGGGTAGCACAAGACCCTTCTTGTACCTGCAGCATCCAGCATAGCTCTGCCTCATGGGGCTGGTGGCTGGTGGCTCTGAAGCACCAAATACTTGAGCACATGCTTCGTTTTGTAGTTGTAAGTGGTCCCCTCCGTTCCAGCAGGGTAAACGCGGGTTTGACTTGTAGATGTGTGTATGTTTGTTCAGGTTAGTTTCTTACACAGGGGAATGTTGTATGCGTGTCTAAAGATACCATCACATTTAGACAACTCTAACGAACTATCGTACTATACTTTCTGTAGCTATTTTGTAACGTGTTAAGTGATGTCTTGAGCGCCAGTGCAAACCTGTCCCAGCTGGTTCATTGATTTCTAGCATTTCAGCCACACTGGATCGGGAGGAAGAGCTGGTTGCAAGGGGTGGGCAGGAGAAGGGGCTGGTTTTCCATGTCTCCTCTTGACAAGGTGGATAAGGTGAAGGACTTGGATGAAGCATTTGCTCATACAGAAAGGACAGGTAATAGGAAGGGGATTGCAGCTGTGAATCTAGCAAGAGAAAATGTACATTAAAGGGAAGAGGCTGGGCAAAACAGAAATTGTACTTTTTTTAATTGTTTAAAGGGTTAAGAAGGTTTTTTTTTATGTTAGGAAAAAGCAGGATCTAGTGAAGCCCTCTTTGAAGGGAGCAGGAGGAGGAGGAGGGGAGCCTGCCCAAGTCTTCTGGTACATGTGCTGTCAGGGATGTGAAGACACTGGAGCTGGAGCAATGCCAGCAAAAGCCTTTACAACCCTCCTCTTGGCTTCAGCCAGGACTTCCCTGCATGACTGCTGTTGAAATTGCTAAATCTTACAGAAATCGCTGAGGAACTGGCATTTTGCAATTAATGCACATAGGGACAAGGAGAGTCATCTTAGCTTAAAGGCAGTGAGAAAGGAAAGCAGCACAAACTGGAAGAGAATAGGTGTGGGTCTTAGAAAGGTCCATTGAATTAAGACCTGGGTTGTGTTGCTGTTATGCATGTTAGTAACAAGGACCTGAAATAATTGCGAAACACCCAAAAAGTAAAGCAGGAGATTTTTCATTAAGAGTTAAATTCAGTCTCATGGAAAAAAGTGACCGATCTGTGAACTCAGCAGCCCAGTGGAGTAGAGGGCATGGAGCATGCTTTCCCAAAGGTCACGGCGGCAGTGAAAGCGTGCTGTGGTTGCCACACTGTCCCGGAGGGGACAGCAGCTCTTACAGCCGTTCTGCTTCTCTGCAGTGCTCCACTGTAGAAAAACATTCAGATTTTGAAAGGGTATGTTGATCAGTGTTGTATGATTTGTGAGTTTTCTTAAAAGTAAAATGAACAGAGGGAAGAAGCTGTCTGTGCCCTTTTGTGATATACAGAACAATCCTAAAAAAATCTTTGTTTACTTTAGAAATTTTTGTTTACCTTGTCTCTTACTTTAGAAGCCTTATCTTTCCCTGTACGTCCACCAGGATTATGACATGGCAGGTACTGACAGTGCAGAAGCATACTAGCTGAAACTGTTTAAAAAAAAATATGTAATTTTAACTAAAAGTTGTGACAAGTCACTAAAAGGAAATCTCAGTTTAAAAATATTTTATTTTTTTGAATGGCTTGAGATAATCTCCTTTAACCTTGTTGGTTCTTCAACAAAAACTGACAGCAAACAAGACACTGAGAATTTCTTTATCATACTTTACTTCAAAGGTTAAAAATACAAGTAAGGGTAAGACTCTGTAGAATGCAAAGGGGAACCACTGATCTCTTTTGCAGGTCGTTTTGACCTGAGATACTTCATTGC
The DNA here is from genome assembly GCF_023638135.1 of Falco biarmicus. Classification (NCBI taxonomy): domain Eukaryota; kingdom Metazoa; phylum Chordata; class Aves; order Falconiformes; family Falconidae; genus Falco; species Falco biarmicus. The sequence goes on along the minus strand of NC_079302.1, from coordinate 1,256,014 downwards.
AAACGCTCTTCCAGCCCATTGTTGAGCAAGAGTAAGCAGGCACACCTCACCAGCGCACTGGTGGCCACAGGCACAAGGCGCTGGTCCAGTTATCCCTGCGGTGACAGGAGCCAGATTTGGATGAGAAGCTGCAGTACCCTCGTGGGAGAGAGTGGATGCTTTCATCTCTCACTTATGCTGATCCTGTTAGGGTATCAGAACATCAACTCGAATGTAAAGCAGGGTGGCTCCGCTGCCCCAGGCCAGCAGCTGGGCTGAGGCTGTTCCCTGAGGGAAGGCATGTCAGGATGCCGGCTGGTGCCTCTGCTCCTGGCTGTCAGGGCAGGCGGGGGCACGGCATCCAGGGGTGGTCCTCGCGGTGGGCAATATCAGCCTCTTGCAGGGCACAACAATGATTTGTTTCTTGGCTTTCATTTATTCAGTGTGAATTCTTTACGCATAAAAAGATCTGCCTCAAACAGGCTGATCCTTCCCTTTTTTCTGTGACATTTAAACTCCCAGCGTTATAAAATGCTGCTGTTACTTATTATTCAGCTGGCTGTTATTTTTCTGAAGTTTTGGGTGTCAGTGATGTGTAGCAGGAATACGCACATACTTAGGCTTTAATTCGCTCTCCTGACGTGTGTGTTTTTTCTTGGATTTGAACTTCGCCAGTCTGTTTGGCTCTCAGACCTGTTCGGGATTGCCGCACATGCTGCTCAGTGAGGCTTCACCCAGAACAGTGCTGCCAGCGTGGGAAACACTCGTCTTTGTGGCAGGGCTGCATGTGGGGTTTGCAGCTGGCACTCTGCATTTCTTTCTCCTGTATAATACGACGGTGTCTGCTGTATCCCCATTATGAGGTTTTTTGGGTTTTTTTCTGAGGGCTAGGTGGACTTTCCTCACTGCCTTTTGATGAGAAGTCTCTGGTGGTAACGGGTAGCACAAGAAAGTCTTCCTTGCGTTTTAGACACCTTGAGCAGAAAGTGATTTACTGATCTGTAACACGTCTGTTGGGGGGCCCAAAGGGACAGTGACTTTTTTGCTGGTTTGCTGCATTACAAGTGCAGTGGTTTGTTTTGATGTCGCTGTTACTCTATGGTAATCATCACTGTGATTCTCTCTCCTCTAGTTAATTATATTTGGTTTAAATTCATTTTCCCTACAAATATAATACCAGCTTGCAGTTTTTTCCAAAGTGAATCCCCTTTTGTTATCACTGCTCTTTCTGAGACTCTTAAAACATTTCAGTCCTCACAGCTTTTCTACTTTCTGCAAAGCTCCTCCCTGGGAGGGTGGCCTGGCCCCAGACCGGCTGCCCCGGGAGGCTGTGGAGTCCCCGTCCTGGGAGATGCCTGCAAGCCGATGGGCAAGGACGAGGCCCTGAGCAGGACCTCAGCTAGCACCTGTTTTCTCTCCCTGCAGAGCTGCAAGTGTTCAGGGCAGAGCCGGCAGAAAACTTCTCGTGCTGGTCTGTTTTCTTGCTGGTCTGGCTGGCCGGCTGCTGGTTTGCCTCAGCAGTAGTGTGAAAAACCATCCCTCTCCTCACTCCTTAGTCCGGTGCGCTGTGACCAAGAGCAAGCAGGCACAAGCAATCACATTGTAAGGGTTCCTGAGTTCCCAGGGGGTGGCGGGGTCCAGCCAGCTGCTGCCCCTGCCAGGACAGACCCCTGGGCCAGCCGTGACTCAAGGCGAGGTGCCAGCACAGAGCAGCCACAGTCGCTCCTCCTGCTGCTGGACACCTTTGTGGCTTTGCTAGAAATGCTGAAAGATTATTCATGGCTTTTTTCTTTCCCTAACTTCATCCAGTTTGTGCCAATCTTCTCATCTCCAGCTTTACATAAAACTGTGGGGTGCTGCCATGAAAGGTAACGCAGCCCTCGTGCTGTAGCCTTGTGTTAAGTGGGACTGTGTAGCCTGGGTGAGTGGAGTTGCCTTGTTCCCCTTCCCACTCCATCCTGTTTGCTCCGTGGCAGAGAGCAGGTGCCAGGGTTAAACGACGTGTCTGTCTGTGTGTATGTACTCGCCTGGTGTGTGCAAGCATGTAGGAAAAAGCATTGCTGCTGTGGGGCGCTGCGTAGATATTTGCTTGTATAGATGCATCTCAGTCTCTTGGAAGAGAGTGTCTGATCATACCTTAATTAGTCCTCTAACAATCTACAAAGGTCAGTGCCAATTGCCTGTTCATTTACATTTGTAATTGTGGTGGTTCTTGATTGCACATTAGTTGCAACTCATTCACTCCCACCCTGCAGAAAACACATGCAGCAGCCTAAGCAACATCCTTGTAGACACAAGGACCTTTGTCTCTGCTTGTGCGGGCAGCACAGCCTTCACTGAAACTTTTGTCTTTTATGGAAGAGAGCTTTAGAAGCTACACTCCACTTCCAGTAAAGGGATGATGAAGTCGTTGGCAGGGAAATTATATGGACATCAGGCGAGAAACCCAATCCTCCTTGAACTGGATAATTAAAGACAATTAAACTTTACTGCTTGCTCTGAGAAGTGTGCTAATTATGCAGGAGACGGGGAAGCGGGCCCAGGCTGGACGTTCAGCTGTTTTGTTGATCAGAAAGAATACAGCTTTAGGGGTGGGGGTTGATTTTCCTTACGGGGTATTTTTGGACATCTATTGCTGTAGTATCTGGGCTGTTGCCACTGCAGATGTCAGCCCCTTGCTGCAGAAGCATCTGTGTAACGTTACCCGTACACTAATTGATTTTTAATGATGGGAGTTTAGAGAGAAAAAAAAACCAACCCAAACCCACAATAAAAAACAAAACATTCTCGAGATGTAGGGATGGATGCACTTAGGACTCATTAGGTAATAATAGAAATAAGAGTGAAACAACCTGCACCAAATTTTCATTCTGGCTTTGAAAGTCTTTCCTTCTAGAAGGTGTTGAGTACAGACAGCCCATTTCATAACTCGGACAGCGGTGTGTGGAGTAGCTGGTCTGCAGTGGAGCTGCTGCTTCGTCTCCAGTACACATTGCACAGGGACGTACACACACCCCTGCTCGCCCTGCTGCTCTTCACGTGCCATCCACACGCATCAGGGTTTGTTACAGCCGCAGCTGTGAAGCCTGTTTCTCCTTAGGCAAGTGCTGTTCATAATTAATGTTTCCACCCTTACCTGTTTGTCCTGATTCTTCTTGTTTTCCATCTCTATCTGCTCTCCCTTTCCGTAGCTGTCCTCCTGTGAGAGGGGCGGAGGGGGTTTGCCCAACGCTTCCCACTGTGCAGGGTAGGAGCCTGTCAGGTGTCCGTCAGGTTGCCACGTTCCTCACCTGCGCCAGAGTCCTGGGCGTCCCTGGCCGGGGATGGCTGCTTCACGCAGCTGCACGGGTCAGGCTTAGCCACACTCCTCAAGTCAGGAGAAAGTCCTGTTGCTTGTGGTAAGCTTGACCTGAGCTGAGGTCCCTCAGGCAAAACCACTCTGTGCTTGGGCTCCCCAGTAGAATAACTAGATCCAGAAGGGTCAGGTGGAGCTGAGGCAAGAGACCACCTAGGATTTTATGATGCCCAGGAGTTTTTTGATCATACTCTTGTATGAGTCCTGAATTTGTTGGCTTCTTCGAAGGGAAATGGATTTTAGCAGATGGAAATGTAGAGGACAGTTTGTATGGCCATGGAGTTGTGTTGGTACAACCAAGCTGCGCGGTGCCTCTGTGGCTGGAGGAGAGGTTCCTGCCCCGAGGCACGAGCAGCTGAGGCTGAGACCACCCCGCGTTGCCCAAGGGTGGAGCAGAGCACAGCAAGGAAAAGGTGTGTGCCTTTCTCCATCTTTTCCAGGGCAATTTGAGTACCACAGTCCAGACACAATCTGTGGGACCGTTGAGAATGCTTTTGAAAAAAACAACAAGAAATGTAGCAAGTGAGCCCAAAAAAGTCAGATTTGTTGTTCTTTATGGTTGTGCTGGAGTCCATCACAGAGCTTTGTGGGACAAATAAGATGACTTGTGGAAAAGTTGTGTAATTATCTACTGAGAAATACTGACCATTTCTTAACTCTGTGAGTTACCTTATAGACTGCTTTACAAAGCTTTGTAGCCTTACTGTGAAAATCTGTAGGAAGGCTAAAAATAAAGTAATATCTTCTATGCAGTGCGGCTCTAGATACCTTTTTCTTAGCACCATGTACTTCTGGAGAACCTCTTTGTCCTTGTGGAGATGGGAATGTACCCCTAAGACCAGGCTAAGCCAGTCAGAGATACCACTCACAGTTTTTGAAGAATTATTTTGCAGGACACATACCGTGAGGGGATGCCTCAGTCTCCCCGTTTCACCGCGGAGAGCCAGTCCCCTATGGTGGACATACTGTTTCAGCAGTCCTGCTAACCTCTGCCAAATCCTTAGCAGCCATCTTCTTCCAACACACAAAGTCATTGTTGGGGCCCTCGCGTGTGAGGAGTGAGGGCAGGCTGTGTGGAAGCCGTTGCTAAACTCGGCCGAGCGCAGTCAAAAGCGCCTTTGTCTGGGCAGGAAGGGGCTGGCGCGGGTGTCAGCAGGGGGATTGCTGCCTGCCCGGCTCCCGTGCCCGGCCGTGCTGGAGCGTCCATGCCGCACGCTCTGCCAGCAAACAGCAAGGGACTGGGCGCCCTCCCTGCTTCAGACAGGTTGATTACAATCATTTAGAGGAATACCTCTACTGTAAAGCCCTTTTCTGGTAACCCCTTGAAAGCTGCTGGCTCCTGAGCACCCTGGGAGGAGGGGGTACCCCGTAGCTCCCGCTTTTCCCCATTCTCTGCTCCTGGGGCAGAGGCGGGTGCCCTGCCCATCCAGATCTTCCTCATGTTTCAGTATTCGACCTTCTGAAGGGCTGCAAACGTTAGACTGAAATCAGGATGTGAATTTTTAATGAAACCAAGTATGTAAACAGAACTAGGATATAGCTAGAGCAGTTGCCAGATGAGAAAACCCCATGTTGTTTAAAAATAGTAGTTACCAAACTGAGCTTGGCTCTGCCTGTGGTGCTTGCAGACAGCTGGAGGCTCATACGGTGCTCACACCTCTGTTTTCATTCTGAGTCATATGAAACACTTTGCTCATGTTCCTCTTGCTTAAAAGCAGTTTTGCAGCAGCACTAGGGACGCAAAGGCATTGCCATCGGGAGAGCGGTGATGGTAAATGGGAACGGAAGCAAGTTCCCGTGTGATCGGGAGCAGATTTGTGCATGAAACATTCAGGATGTGGTTTGCAGTATGAAAAGATTTGTCTTAGACAGAAAGTTTCTATTTAGCAGAAGAAAGGCTTGATGTCAGCCACATTTGTCAGTTTAAATTTGTGACTTGGAAGTCCCACAGCACGCCTTATCTTCCTCCTCAAGGCTGAGGCATTGCTCTCCAAATTCCCCTCTCTGCTGTCCAGGCTCTGCCATTCCTCCCTTCCCTTGGTGGCCATGCCCTGGACTCAGGGACTGTGATCAGCCCCCATCAGTAAAATGAAATGAAGCAAACTGTGGAGAAAGGGGACCTTCCACAGAAATCTCCTGTGAGGGAATTGTCCTGTTATTTTCCCACCTTGGAGAGTGGGCAACCATGCAAGGCGTTTCTCATTCACAATCATCAAGCGTGGAGTAATTATTAATGTAATTTGTTACAACAGGGATGTGAGACGCTCCTCTGGAGTGGATTTTTCATGATTGCAGGCACTGTACTTCCAGTGGAACTTTTAAGACTTTTGAAATGAGAATTGATAATGCCGAATGATATTTCTCCCTGCTTGAAATAACTCAAAATTTATTGAGATCTGATGTCCTCCACTTGGTCTCAATTAAAAGGAATGTGGTCATTGCTAATGCTGGAGAAACATGCATGTTGCTCTCCTACATCTGATACAGGTAATGGAGGGTTTCAGAAAGGAATAATTAGTTTGCTTTTGGAAGCCTCACTCCACTTTTCCTTGGGACTTAATTGCACGCAACAATTAAAAACTTCCCAAAGCAGATTACTTGTACCGTGTCTGCAGGAGAAGAGCGTACCAAGTTTATACTATAGCATCTACCAGCCTAAAGCATGCTGCAGCTCTGGCTCAGCTGGCAATGCACAGATTTACCTGGCTGGAACATGTGGCCCTTGCAGAGGGCTAGAGAGGAGCAATGTGAGAGGTGCGTGCTGAGGGATTCGGGGTAAAATTTCCCACCTGGTGCAAGCAAGAGTTCCAAATGATGTTCTCCATGCCGTCTCCTCCCACTGCCCCTGCCTCTTACAGCTGGAGAAGCTCCTCTCGTTTCGTGCTGCTGCCAATCACCCCTTCCTCCTCAAAACGAGATTCCTTCCTCTGGTGTTCAACAGCTAACCTCGTTTCCCATGCTTCCCCTTGCCATTTCCAGGCTTGTCCTTGATTGACACATTTAATAATCTGCCAACCCAAATGATAATCTGAGCTCCTGTGCACAAACATCAAATGCTGCCCAGCTTCATTAGCTTCTCTCAGGCTTTTTACCTCTCCCTTGCTCCCTGCAACCCAATATTGTCTTTTCCCAATACGTTATCTGTAACCCCCTGAAGGCAGCAGCCTGCTCAGTCTTTGTTTGCGAAGTGTGGCATGTAAATCCAACCAAATCATCCATACGTGAGTTGTCAAAGCAGCGCTCAGTGCATGGTGCTGCAGCCCAGCCACAGCAGGTACTTGAGAGGGGGCCAGGAGGGCTGTTGGGTGCCTTGTCGCCCGCACCCAGCTTTCTGCCAGGGGCTCCTTCCTACAGCTGGGGGTGTGCAACAGCTTTGTTGTCTGAAGAGGAAATCTGTTCCTGTCATCTCATCCTCAGACGTAGGGAGTAAGACAAGCTATTGTCCTGTTTTGAGAAAACATTCACCCACAGTGCAATAACATACGTGAAATAGCACAAAGATGAAAACGGCTCTTGGTGATATGTATGTTAAGCTGATAAAACTCACAGTTCCCCTTTACTGCAGCGTTTCTGTTCTCTGTGCCAACCCCACCAAATACCCCCACATGCGGGATTATTGTCTTGTTTTCCACGATCTCATGTCACACATGTTCATTTAAAGCAGGAGGACAGCTTGTTGCGTTCCCCTTTGTTGTTCTGCTGAACTTTGGAATTTTTATTTTTTGTGTGTGTGTGTGGATTGACTGGATTAAGGACCTTTTACCTTTCCAGCAAGTTCCTGATGGGAGTCGCAGTATTTCTGCGCAGGGTCTCTCCTCTAGAGGATATCCGGAGGCCAGCAGATAGCAAACTCTTTCCTTCATGGCTTGACAGAGAGGCAGGTGCAAACTTTTGGTTCTGCTTTGATTTCATATTGTTTTAATGGTTATAAAAATCCAGCAAATGTACTTCTTGCAGCCGTCAGCTTGGGTTGCTGTACACAGCTAGCTCCTCTGGAAGGTCTGAAGACGTAAGGAGAGCCATATGCTTTAAGAAAGTTCGTCCCTTTACGGAACTTCTCAGTTCCAATATTATTCTGTAGCTTGATTTAGAACTGTTCCCTCCTTGTGTCCTTTCCCTTGCCCAAATTTTGGAGAGTGATACTCGCATCCCAACAGCATCTTTCTGTCTTTGTGCAGACGGGACACCATGGCCCTTCACAGACTGCAGGGATCAAGTTGGTTCCCCTTTAATATCTGGCAGAGGCAGATTTCCTTTGTTATTTATTTTTGGGGTTGGTTTTGAGTTTAAAGTAAAAAGCAGTTGTGCCTTAGCTCTGTTTTGACCAACCAGCAGTGAATAGATAATCTCTAAAGGATATGAAAGGTTTAATCATTTTAATTTTGTTTTTATTAAAGTTTATCGTGACTTTTTTTCATGTGCCTCTGGTAAAGCCGGGGGGGGGGCGGGGGGGGGCGTGTAACAGAAATCTACACAAACCCCCAAGCATTCACTTAATGAAACTCTAATGGGAGGCGCCTGGCGGGAAGGAAGTGGTTAGATAGCTGGGCTGGAGAAGGCAGACCAAAGGCACGCTGTAATATCACTGAAACGTGGCAGGAATCTCATAAACTCCCCATCTAGCTCCAGCAGACACTTGTCACTGGGAGCTCATGGCTTTCATTAAGCAGAAAGAGAGGAAGCTCTGCCGGCTGACTTGTTCCAGAACGTTTTTCTTGTTTGGCTGCATCTTAAAGCCTTTTCCACTTAAGAAAAGTGAAGGGGAAAACATCACCAGATGCTGTAGTAAAACACTGGGAAGCTCCGGGTTCCTCTCCTACTCTACTTTTTTCTCCCCATCAATACCAACTCCGGAGCCAGACTGAAACTCGGTTGTTGGGGCACAGCGTCTCTCCTGAGCTCAGAGCAGCTGCTGTTTCCTTTGGGACAGAAGAGTTGCGTTCCTGGCCTTGCAGTCTCACCCCTGGTACTGAGTTTGGTCACCAAAAGCTCTGCTGCTGGTGCCAGCTGCGCCTTCAGCATCGCTACTTGTCTTTTCGCCTCTCTCCCTTCCAGTTTTTGAATAGGGAATTCTTCTCTTGAGGACTTCAGGGTGGCTGTTGTAGGGGTGCAGGTTAAACTCAAGACTGAAGAGCTCTCCCCTTTTGGGGTAAATCAAAGTGTTCAGTCCTGCAGGTTGAACAGCAGTAGATATTGCGGCCTTGCCTCAAGATGTGTTGGAGAAGGGCTTGGTGTCAGCATGAGCAACACAGGATTCATATTAGCAGCAAATATGTGTAAAGTCTGATCAGCACAACCGCACTGCTGCTGTCCAAACCTCGCACCCGCTCAGATGTCTAATCGAGCCCCCTGTTTTGATGTTCTGGTGGTAAGGAAAAAGAGAAACCATCCAAAAACTTAGACACACTGATGTTCTGGTGGTAAGGAAAAAGAGAAACCATCCAAAAACTTAGACACACATGCTGTAGCGACTGTTCCTCCCATCAACCCTAATTTATGATGTTCATCTCCATAGCGTTGTGTGGTAGCAGCTCATCTCCAGTATCTTTCCTAGCAGTTTGACTGTTGTAGCCATTGCTGCACTGCTGTTTCTCCCTTTCTGCACTACTGGGCTTTAAATTAAATACATCTGGAATGAACATGCCTGCTTCTGTGTTAACAAGTTAATGAGTTTAGAGAGTTGTCTCACTTGCATGCTTTTGTTGGTGTATTAGCTTGGAGTTCCTTTTCCTGCTCTGCTGTTGACCTGAGCTGGAAGGGGCTGCAGCTCCAGCACAGACAATTGCTGATAACTTGATACCTCCTTTCCTGGTAGCTTGCCCAGTAACACGTTAGGTGGGGACAGTGACAGAAAGAAAAGTTCAGTCATGTTCAGCTGGGCACAGGCTTTGCGTTCAAAGGCAATGAGGATGTTTAACTTGTTTATGAGTAAACAGTGGAGCAGGGTGAGGAGGGGCGGTGAGAGGGAAGCTGCCGACCAGGCTTTGGGCTCAAGCCCTTGCTGAGGACCTGCTGTACGGCATGGTCTAGCAGCTGGGCTTGGCAGTTGCTGATTCCTGGGCATAAATAGTGATACAGAATGAGAACTCTGCTTCAAACCATTTTGGTACCTCTGTGGTGGGCAGCCTAGCGTCTGGCCTGAGATCTCCCAAAGAGCACTGGTAGCCTTGGGTGTGCGACACTCTGCTGGTTCGTCTCTGCTCGGACATACAGGCTCATCCTTAAGGAGCATCAGAGGCTGTACAAGTGATTCCCTGGGACGGGGTTTGCCTTAGATGCGTACTTGGGGTTTGTGTCACAACTGTGAGGTGGCAGTTCCCAGGATTCCCTTCCGCTCAGCTGTTGCCTGCCCATCTGCACATACCATCCGTAATGAACCTTTCTGGCTGATGTTTGTGATGGGGGATAGAAAATGAAAGTTGTGCTTGAAGCCGGGCGTCTTCCTTAGACTCGTGACTGTGTTCCTGACTGCTGCTGTTCAAGGTCAAGAAAGGGGGTTGACTCCTCTCTGACGCTGACACTGGGAGTGTGTTGTGATGCTACCAGTCCTGGCCAAGGACTGGCAGGCTCCTTTCTGCAGGAGGCATCAGCAGGGCCTCAGGAGGTGGTGGGCAGGAGCTTGCCAGCTTGAGGCGGCCAGACCTGCTTCTGAAGGTCTTAACCTGTAACAGATAGCTCATGCAGGCCAGCAGGGCAGGATGCTCCTAGGCGGAAATGCCTAGCTTATTTTCGTTCTATAGTTTCATTGCAGTGTAAGAAGAACAACAGGGAAAAGAGGATGTGGGATGGTTTGTGTTTCTCAAGAGGTATATACGCAGACTGGATGGAGTCTCCCTCAGTGTAGCTGTAATTCTCTGTTTTTCCCTTTCTCCTGAAAATGTTGCACTTTATACATAAAAAAAGTTCTTTTCAAAGGGTGTCTGAGCCAGTCTAAACATAGAGCTCTCCCTGAGATGAGCTGAGGCTGTACCATGTCCTGTGCTGTGATGGCACGTCCTGGAGAAAGCAAGTCCACACTTCGTGCAAAAGAGGAGGCTACACAATTTGGATGGATGCACAGGATGCTTTTATGGAACTGTTTCTGTTCCTCACACAGGACGTCTACACTGGATTTCTAGTCTCCAGCTCCATCTTTTCATCAGAGAGGAAACTTCAGGACAGGATCCCTTCATACCTCCTCCTGTGCTGCTTTTACACCCCTGGTTGTAGCAGAACCTGCCTGTCTGTTTTCTGAGATGGACAAAGTTATTGCTTCTTGCTGACTGTGAGAACTTCTGTTCCAGATGTTCAATGCAAATAGTAATGGATAAGTCACTGCATGAGTCCATGGAAGATACAAGTCAGAGTCCAGAAGCAATCTCAGAGCTTTGGGCTAGCAAAGACACTAAGCTGACATTAGCTTTGTCCTCCATGTTTTAAAGAGTTTTTGACTTACAGATTATAAAAATGTTGCTAGTTTCTTTCAGCAGTTCTCAGAGACCTTAAAAGATTGGACTGAAACTCCAGAAGTCTGGACAGCTTCACAGTTCTGAGATGGATCAATAAAAATAAGTTACTTCTCAGTTTAGGGTTTCACCCGTGCATGGAAGAAGAAGAAGAAGATCTGCTTACTCTTCAAAGTGGTTGCAAAACTGAATTCTGTGACATTTGCCATGTGCTTTTCAATCCTTGGAAGGGAGAGGCAGAATCTCTTCTCATGATCTTTCGCTCAGGTCTTCAGAGACAAAAAATTGTCCTTCTAAGTGCCAAACCTGCAAGGAGAGTACTCCCAACTGTACTGCTTCTTGCTGTGACCAGACTGTGACCAGATGCTGTGACACGACTGGTTAGCCAAAGCAGTTGCAAAGAGAGAAAGCAAACATGGGAGAGCTTCTCCAGAGCTTGCACGCTCGGACCTGTAGCATCAGCACACTAACGTGCCGTCCCACTTGGAAGGTGACTTCGAAGCTCGTTGCCACTGAAGATGCTGATTTGGGGTTACAGTGTAGGCTTCGTTGCCCTGTACAAGAGATCCATTTGTAAAAGCTGATGTGAGTCCTCAGGGTCACACTCAGCGCTGGAGAACAACCTGCACCTTTCCTCCCTTCAGGGAATATCCCTGCAGAGCATCAGTTCCTTTCCTGTTTCTTTCTGTATTTTCCCTGTCCTGATTCTTTCATACTTCATTCTGCTGCAGGAGCACATGTTTGATGGTCTTTACCTAACTGGCAGGGTGGGAGAAGGAGAGTGACCTAAACAAAAAAGTGCTTTGAGATCCTTGTTCTGAGGAGGCATTGTGTAAACCAAATGTATTCTCATCCTGCAGCTGTTTGTCAGGATTACAGACTTCATTGCAAGAAATACAGAGCTTGGTTTCTGAAATTGATTTTGTTTTTCTTTAAGAGCCATAGGCAAAATGAGATTGTATACGTTATCAATGGGTAGATTTGTGAAAAGGGATTGTACAGCAGCTGGCACAGGGCTAGACGTAGCCCCTGGTCTTACCCACCCCAGCTTTTTCACCACTGTTAAGCTAATTCAACATGTAAGTCAGGAGAACACTCTCCTGTGTACTTGCTAGTGGTCAGGCATTTGCCTGTGTTTCTCAAATATACTTGCTTCCTTTTCCTTCTGTAAGGCCTGCCAGCCCTCTGGTGATGCTGTTAAAGTCCTCAGAGCTGCCCAAGAAGGAGATACCACACACATTTATTTTTCTGCTAAAAACTTGAGGTTGTTCAATAACATGTCTGCCAATGCCAGTGTCTTGCTGTAGCTGCTTCAGAAGGAAATTTGAGGATCCATAAACAAATAATAACCTACCTCAAATAAAGGTTGTATCCTTATTCCTACTGAAATTTAGTTCATGCCCTTAAGCAAGGGGGTTTCTATTTCTTCCAGATAGTCAGCTTGCTTTCCTAAGTTGTACATCTTGATGCCCTCGCCATATATTTTGTTTTGACCTCAATGACTTCTCGAGGCCATGGGTTCCAAAGGTTAATTGGGAGCTGAACGAGTAAGTATTACCCGTATTTGCTTCAAATTTGTCGTTTTTTCCATGTTCATTGTCAGTCCTCCAGAGACCGGAGGATGAGAGGAGCAGTATTGGTTCGGCTCCCTTGAATCAGCCTTCATTTGGATGCTCCTGTCAAGGCCGCCTTATTTCTTTCCCGACCAAGCAGCTCTAATCATCTCCTCCTTTTCTGCATAGGTATCTCTTCCTACCCCTCTTCTCAGCCTTCTCATTCATCTGTGGCCATTTCATTAGATGACAGTGTTTAATTTTTCTGTCTGATTCCACACGTGTCCTAACATGTTGTTCCTGTCCCGTGCCGATGTCCTTTGGTCTGCCTGCAGGGATGTCCTGGCCTTTCTGGAGCTGGCACAGTGCGCCACATACATCCCCACTGAGTGCCCTCCCTGGTCCTGCATTGGGCCCCGAGCCCTTAAATCTCAACTTTCTTCTGGAATGGTGCACCGGGGCCCCTGCGCGGCCCCCGCTACCACTCACCAGGCTCAAAGGGACATAAAGTGGGGATGGACCAAGCATGACTTGCAAGCGTTTTTCTTCACTTTTCTGATTTGCCGGTATTCATGCAGGGCAGACGCTTCTGCTCCTTTTCTGGGAACTACTCTCTCATTTGGTTACCAATTAAGCTGAAGCGTTCTGGCCTTTTCCATCCTCCTTTTTATTGTTAGGAAGGGTGAATTAGGGCTTGGTGTTTAGGATTGTTCTCTGGCCTCTGCTGCTACTTTGCTGCCTCCTTTGTGGCAAAACAATGGCATTAATTTTGGCCTTTGCAGGCAGGCAGGCAATCTGGCAGTGCACAGTGCCTGTCCGTTCCACTTCACTTGTGCAGCCACCTCTCCTTTCCACATCACCTACTCACTTTTCTCCTCCTATTCTTTTTTTTACTCCCCTTTTGTGCGTGCGTGTGTGTGTGTGTGGTGTGGAGGATTGCTCGGAGTTTATTTTGTTTCAGTCTGGAAGAGGTTAGAGGTCGCAGCCTGGATGCCGAGAGAAGGGAAGCAGGCATGTGGGTGACACGGAGCGAGCAGACCTTTCCCTGCTGTGCCTCGTTCCCTGAGCCAGCGTCTCGCCCCCCCTCGTGGGTCTGTTAAGTTTCAGGGTCTGGGAGAGGGGTCGTGTCCTGCCTGTTACCCCATCACCAGACAGTCCCTCTTCCAGGCCGCAGGCAGTGTTGTGAGGAGGGGAGGATGGAGGGCTCCTGGGCAGGGGACAGCAGGATGCCGGCAATGCCCAGCAGCGGCAGGATGCTGGGTGCTTGGTGGCCCCGTGCAGCGTCAGCATGGGAGAGCGAGGCTGCAGCCGGCAGCCAGGCACGGGGTCCAGCTGGTCTCCTCCACCGTGCCCCTGAAAGCAGCAGGAACCCAGGTCTGCCACAGCTTGGAGAGGTCCCTGTAGGTGGCCGTGGGCTGGGTGCAGGGCACGGGTGCTGTCTGTGCCCTGCCACCACTCTGCGGCCCCTAGTCTCCCAGGGCATTGCTTCCAGGTGGCCTTTGCCTGAACCCAGGAGGGTGGTTGAAGGAGCAGGCAGCTGCTGGGCAACCAGGTGTCAGGTACCCTTGCACTGGATCCTGGAGCACTCGGCAGCAAGCTGGCTCTGCTCTGGATTCTGCTTTTCCCACTGATTGATGGCAAGGGAGGACATATGTGCGAGGTCAGGAGTATGGCAGCAGCTCCCCAGGGCCACGGAGCACCTGCTCCCCACCATGGCATCCTCTCCCTCCCAGCTGGGCGCATGGGGAGCACAGGGGACCCCTCGCATTCTCCCCTTTAAGTGGAGGGCGCAATCGCAGCCAGCCAGCCCAGGCCTCTGGTGACAGCCTCGACCACTGGTGTGTGAACCAGTTATGGCAACGACAGTCTCACCTCCCTGGAGGTTTTTGGTCACTGTTCAGCTTTATGTTGACACTTGTATTACTGCTGTGCCAGCTGCTGAGGGATGCAGTGTGCCGCCCCATGCCCTGTGGCCACTTGGCAGGTGCAAGGAGAGCAGCGGCGTGGGGTGCAGGGCCCAGGGCTGTGGGGATGGGGACAGGGACAGGACGGCACCAGTTTTGGACTGTCTCACACAAGGGAGCAGGATCATCCTAAAACAGCAGGAATAGGAAAATGCTGAAAAGGCAGGAAGCACCCGTATGTCAAGGATGTGCTATTTGAAAGGGTGCATTGGAGTTTTGCAGTGCCTCTCACTGCCATAGAGCTTCCAGCCCTCCAGAACTGGGTACCGTTAGAGGGGAAGGACTGAGAGCTAGGGCAAGGGAGAAAATCTACTTCTAGCCCCAAAAGGTAATTAGTAGGAAATAGGAGGCACGTTAAGCTTCTGTCAGACAGAAGGCTGCTTCAAATGGTGCAAGTTTCAGAAAGAAACACTCATGAAAAGAATGCCGAGATGAAAATCAAGTGGAAGAGCATAATGCTTTTCAAAAGGGTGAGAAGGATGGTTCTGAAATGAGCAAGGTGATTAGTTTGTCTCATTTCCTACAGCAGGAGGGATGATAGCCCAGCGCCCTCGCAGGGAGCTGCAGGGCGGAGGAATAGTGTGGTACTGGGGCCAGTGAACCCAGGATGGAGAGCTTGGATCTCACTGGAGAACTTAGGGAGCTGGCTGGGGACTCGCCCTAGGGAAAGGCAAAAACGTGAAATAGAAGCCTCATGTGTGGCAGTACCCTGACGTCTGCCATGCTTCTGCTGGAGTTGAGTCGCAGCTCCCGGGGAAGTGGTGACCCCATTGCGGTCTGAAGTCTAGATCCTATTTTGTTTTCTTTTAAATAATGTAAAAAAGAATAGAGGAGTTGGAAGCCGTACCCGCAGTCTGTTGTTGTTGACAGCGTGAGGCAGTGCTTTCCCTGGCTCTGCGCAGAGTAGCAATTCCAGCTCGATATGGCCAGCAAAGTGATGAAAGGAGGACGTTCTCCACAGCCTGGCTCCAGCCCCGGCACGTGCCCACGTGCCCCTCGCTGCCTCCCGGCTCCCATCGGTGCGCTGGCAGAAACGCGCTCCAGGTACCAGGGCTGCTTTCAGCCCTCGGGAGAGCTGCTTTGGGCTCGGCGCTCTTCCTCTCTGCGCTGAGATTTTTGCACAAGACGGCTCTCGCCTGTGGCCAGCGGCCGCCTTCGGAGCCTGGCTGAGTCTCCCTCTGGCCCGCAGGCGCGTGGCTGGCGCGGTGGCTGCCCGGTGTCGGGAGCCCGGCCCTCGCCGTCCGGCGGGCAGAGCCAGCTGCATCAGCGAGGCGCACGCACGCAGTCAACAGTTTCCTTTCTTCTGCACAAATTGGCAAGGACTAACCTTGTCATATCTAGTGCAGTGCTAACGGGCGCCTGCCTCCAAGGGGTAATCATGCAGGCATAAATTCGGAAAGTTGCTAAGCTATGAGCAGTCTTATGAGCATTAAAAGTGTCCTCTTTGCCAGAAAGGTCATTCATAACTTGGCTGCGCTGCTGATGTACAGTCAGTGATATTGATTGATTAATGTATAAAAAGCACCAAATCCATTTGCTTCTATGAAAGAGAATAAAGTGCAGTCGACTCTCTCTTTATTTTCACCTCATCCTTTTGTTTGAAGGACGTTTTTTTTTTCTCTTTTTGTTTTGCCAGCTAGGTTTAAGGGGGTTACAAAAAGCCAGTTTCTGCCAAGTAATGCGTTCACAAAGGGAACATTGATTCACATCAGTGTCGCTCGAATTACCCTTAAAGGTTTGCCAAGGAGTTGTTCTTATATTAACCTCCTGTTCATCAAAGACGAAATAAATAAATAAGTCATAAAATCAGCTTCACTGCCCGCGCTGGCGTTGAATGAAAAACAAGAATTTCTTCTGTTAGGAATTTGTGCTCCAGGTGCTGCTGCTCAGCCCCTCTCCCCCATGGTTTAGGCCTTCTCCCTCCTGCAAAGCTGTTCCCGAGCCCCCGAGCCCCCCAGCCGGCCCCGCTTCTCCCCCGTCCCAGTGCGAGTGGTCTGCCGCCCGCCAGCCCGCTCCCTGTTCTGGGGCGGCAGGACGGGCCCTGGGGCTGCCCCGGGGCAGCAGCGGGTGGGAATTTACTCCAGCGCAGAGATGAGTTCTGAGCCGCTGCCACCCCCGCTCGCACCCCCCAGCCGCCCACAAGGCCTGGCGCTGGGGACGGGTGACAGGGTGGCGATGGAGCTCTGCCGGAGCCCTGCCAGCAGCGGGGCGAGGGTCCAGCCTCGCAGGGTAGGGCCTGGGCTCCACGGGGCCCTGAACCTGCTGGGGCTTGGCTGCCTCTGCGGTGGCAGTGTCCTCGTAGCTGCCTTGGCCGCACGGGTGCTGGAGCTGTGTGCTCACCCCGGGGACACCAGGCAGCATGCGAGCGCAGTACTCGCTCTGTTCTGAGCTTGGACAAATGTTGACTGTTTCGGGGAGGGGGATTGCTGCAGGGTGTGTTTTCTGAAGGATTTTGTATAAAATGTCGATTTAATCATTGCAAGATTAACTGGAATGATTTCTACAGGGAGAGATAGCCTCCTGACAACCCAGGGCATTCTGCCCCGTCTAGTTTTAGCATTCTTCTAGTTCACTGCAAGTCTTGTTTGTTTTTCTGCACTTACTTGGCCACTGGTAATTAATTACATGTTGTTCTCATTTCCTTCTGGTTAATTCTGAAATGAGAGATATTCTTGTGCCTGTGGAGCTTTGTGCAACAGCATCTCACCTTTCCCTCCGTAGGGTGTGTTCTGCATTGTCTGTCCCAAATTATCCCCTCCACAAGCGACTGCAGCGCGGGTGTTGCAGTTAGATGTTCCTTTTGGGACAGTGGCTGGGGAACGTGACTCCAAGCAGTTGCTGTTCTCTGCAGCAGGAGCTGTGTTGCTGTCTGGTAGAAGTGTTAAACTCTAACCAAACTTGTGTATTTTCACTTGGTCCCTATTCCAAAACCAGTGAAGGACCATTTGGTGGCATTTGTTCCCTTGAGCAGGGAGTTTCTTTGGCGTTGTTCTGCTTGTTGGGCACCTGTGCACATCACCCCAGTCCATAAAACGCAAAGCTCAGGTATCAGCCTTACTTGGGAAGGTCTTTGCGTAAGCCATCCCCACCTGGCTGTCACAACAGGCAGTCTCCCCAGCGCATGAGCTCATGCCGGCCCCCAGGTTCTCTGTGCCATTTCAGATAACCTGAGCCACTTGGCCGCAAGCAGTGCAGAAGCCTGTGGCTTCCAGCTCGGCTGCGCACTCGTGCTGGTGACCTCCCTCTGCTCCTGAAGCACTGACCAGAGCAGCAGAAGAGCTCAGCTCCCAGGTTTGCGGTTGTGTCAGACCCCGGTTCCTGCTGAGGGCTGTGGAAGTGCAGCGCTGATGCTGCAGCACGAGGCGCACAGTGCCTGTGCTCACAGGTGCCAGCGGGCCGGGGCTGGGGCTGGGGCTGGGGCTTGGTGGTGGTTATGGTGGTGCTGGGCACTGGCCTGCGAGCCCATGGGTAACTGAGGTACCACCAACCTCCGCAGCGCTGCCCACATGATGCTTTTATTTCAGTGTCTCTTACCCGGCGAAGAAGAACGATAGGGATAATCATAGTGAGTGTTGAGGGTGCACGCTGTGGCGTACACCAAAAATGGCAGAGAGCACCAGATCACCACAGGACGTTCTACCCGTGTGTATAACTGTCCGCGTGTTTGCTTGCATGGTGCAAGCGCTGTGGTGAGCCTTGGACCTTGCGCTGCCAATTTAACCTCCATCCCCAAGTAGCAAACCCCTCAAACCCCTGCACGCCGCCCAGCACGGCTGACAGCAGGGGTTGATGCCTTGCATTCCCAGGAAAGGCTTTTTCCTGTGGCTGCTGCAAAATCCAAAAGGAGAATCACCTTATTTTTTAATCTTTTCCTCAGATTGTGGGAGAATTGCAGAACACCGAGGCCCCCTCCCCCTCTGGTGAGGCGGTAGGGATTGGATCAGACGATACAGAGTGAGCATGCTGAGAGTGAATCCATTTTCTCTCCTCCATCTCCCCAGAATAAATTAGAATTTGCCTGATTTAATAAAATGGCTTCATCTCTCTGCCATCTTTTCTATCTCCCATGCGTTTCATCCCCACCCCCACTGCAAAATAATAGATCTCGCCGTATAGCGTCCTGTTATAGGCTGGCAATTTAACATGTAGGGTACGTATGTGAGCATCTGCATGCACAGCCCGCAAAGGGGTCCGGCCACTGAAAGTGCACAGAATTCGTCCCTGTATCTCAATTTCTTTATTGTCAACTGTGATAGTTATAATTGCTGTCGAGGTCAGTGTAATTTACTGTCCATCTGTCATTAACCTGACCTCACGGGTGGATGTGACTGCCATGCAGATATTGTTTGGGGACTGGGAGTGGTTAGTGATAGAAATTTTACAGCACAAATTTGCCCCAGCCACTTTTCTCTTTAATTGGCATGTATTTGTCTGTGCATAGAGTGGAACTGTAGCTCTTTGCCACAGACTGAGAGGAGGGGTTGTTGTTAGAATTTAGATGGTTTCGCTACAGCTGAACCTTTTTCTCTCACTTGAATTTGGTGTTTTAATTTCTGTTTCCTAGGTTGATTTTTTCCTTTCCGTTCTGACACTAATTATGCCAGGCGCATTGGGAGCGGTTGCTGCTGAGAGGTACCCAGCTAAGTGTTAAGAAAGGTTTTAAAAACAGACTGAACTCTTTCTTAATGAGGCTCAATCGTGCTCTCCATCGGGTGGTTTTGTTTTGCTGATCTGTCAGTTTTTCAAGGATTTAATTGCACTTTTTTCATATTAGTCTTTGAAATGGGGCTAAGCAGCTTTCTGTAAAATAAAATATAAAAAAAGGAGATATGTTACTGGCTTTACTATTTTCTGGCTTTGCTTTCATCACTCTAGGATCATCATCTGCCACTGACTCCTGGGACACAACAGTAGTAAAGAACAAAATTTATGAGTGCAGCAAACGAAATGGCAGGCTAGACTGCTATGGCAGCTCCGAAATTGTAAACCCTTGCAGGCAATTTTCTTTGCCTCCCTGCTCTTCAGTCTGGCTCCTGTCATGTCGCTGCTCAAGCTAATCTTAGAAGACCTTCCAAACGTTTATTTTGGAGGAAGAAGCAGGAGGCAAAAGAGGGTTGAGAAGCGCTGGAGTGGCTGGTCCAGCATATAGCTTCTTTCCTGCAGATATGACACGAAAATGGTTCAGAAGTGAGCACTGCTGTGAAGCTCCAGAGCAGTCGGAGACTCCCAGAGCAGCAGAGGTTGGCGGGACCTCTGGAGGTCACCTAGCCCAACCCTGGCTCAAAGCCAGGCCAGCTACAGCAGTTGGCTGGGATGGTCTCCACCGGGGTCTGAAGTGTCTCCCAATGATGGAGACTCCCCAACCCCTGTGGGCCCGCCCCAGTGTTCCAGCTCCTCAAGAGCCGGGAGTCCAGGGGAAGCGATGCAAAGTGGATGATGTTGGGATGGGAAGAGTCAGGAGAGAGGAGGTGGATGTATTTGTGATGCTGTTATCTTTATGGCATAGAAAAGCATGTTTGAAGCAATCAGCATGGAATTCTTAATTGCTTCACTTACTTCTGCTCTCCTCGTGGGACAGATTGAACAAATGCAAGAGCTGCCAGGACCCTCCTGTTAGCGTGCTGTCCCTGCTGTACATACTATTTTTAACTAGCACTTTGTTTTGCAAAGATGCACAAAGCTGCAGCTTTTTTTTTTTTTCCCAGGGATGCTAATAAACAGCAGAGGCAGTAAGAGCTTTCTGATCCGCCTGACAGTGACTCTGCTTTCTTAGCCTGCAGTCCATTTTTCCTTCTCTTTGCATTTACATTTCTTTTCTTCCACTTTCTCTTCCTTTCTTTTAGCCTTGGTTCTCTTCCTCCATCTTTCTTTTTTTCATGTTTATCCCTTAAATATTTAAGAGTCTCTTATTTCTAGTCTCAGCCTAACAAAAATCCTGTTTTCCTTTCCTGGTTCAGATGTGTGCCTGCCTTCCTCTTTCAGTTTCCTGCATACCTCTCACGAGGATGTAAAATCCAAGAACCAGATCTTTGAGATTTCAAAATAAAATAAAAGTAAACTCTGCTTTAAAAACACTTTAGCAGGAAAGCCAGGCTAATTGTAAATCAATGAGTCTTAAAATGCAGCATTGATCTCCAGTTAGAAGTTTGAAGGGGAAAGCAGTAATTACTGCACTGAAGGTAGATTTTTTTTTTCTCTTAGTAAGTTCTGGGCAGAAGGAAGGCTCATTAGGGCAGCACTTCGGAATCTGAGTAATTAGTTTAAAAAGTACTTTTGTGGTGTTATTCCCATGGCTAGAAATTATCGGAGTCTTCACAGATTTATAGTTCAGCTCTGATAAGGTTTGATTTATTATTGTGTTTGGCGGGGAAGATCCTTCCTACATAATCACCTGGGTGAATATCCAGAGTGGGGATGAGTCCGGGCAGGATTGCTGTGGGCGCGCAGGGCTGCCACGCGCCAGTGGGTGCCGGTGGGTCACCCCAGCGTTCCGATGGAGCTGCCAGCCTGGCACGCTGCATCGCACCTGCGGCACTGCTGCCGGGGCTGTGTGACAGATGGATGGGATTTGTGCAGCAAGACGGCACCGTGCCCACAGCGAGCAGCGCCTGTACATCTCGTGCATTTGTGCAGCTGTGCGCTCAGGTTTTGTTTCTTGGCTGGCCACCTCTCCACTGTGGCTGCTCCTCAGGCCTCATCCTTGTGCTTCCCAGACTCAGGAACCACGTCTCACGCTGCCCCGTGCCACTCTCCCTGCCATCCTGCCTGCCCGGCGTGCACCCTGCCTGTGGGCCTGGCTGTGGGAGCGCAGGCAGGGTGCTGAGCTGCGGGGCGGCGGGGAGCCCCGATAGAGACATGCTGCGGTGCCATGGCCTTGCCCCTTAGGCTGAGCTGTCACCCCCGCCGTGTCCCCAGAGCTGCAGAAGTTCTAGGACACACAGAGCGGGTCAGGGTGTGCACAGCTGGCCTGAGGGACCAGGAGGTGATGGCTTGCTGGAGAACCAGGGCCATCAGCTACAAGCTTGCCTGCTGCCAGGACAAGTGCCCATGTGAACCCTAGCAGCAAGAAGAGGTCATGTGTGCCCTAAAGCTTGTAGGTTTATATTTTTTCCAAATTCTTTCATTACTTTTAGCATTTATATCTCTAGATATTTTCATTAACCTTAATTTTCTAATCCCTTTTGTGAATATTGCTGAATTCTTGGCCACAACAACATCCTGTGATGGTGATTTCCACAATCTAATTACCAAGTCTAGTTCTGTAGGAAAAAGTGTTTGTTTCATCTATGAGGTCCTGTGGACCTACTAGCCGCTGGGTTTCCTGCACTTACACAGCTGCACAGGCAGAACCGAGGAGGTCAGCAGCTGGGGAGAGGGACGGAGGTCGGGAGCATCGAGCGACATGCTGATAGTTCCATCTGCCTCTGTGGCTGTGGGAGTGTTTACCAGGCTCACTGCTACAGTGCAAATGCTGTTCCAAAGGAAAGCAAAACCTACTGCAACAAGACAGTTGATGTGGCACATCTTTGAGCCCTTTGTATCCTCTCTGGCAGTGAGCTGATGTCTGAGAGCACCGTTGTCCTCCTGGGCTGCTGGATCCCACGGCGTGGTGGGCATACAGGGTAACTGCTGGCTGTCCAGTTGCATCAGCTGGTAATTCAGCAGCTGGATGCTGAAATCAGCTACAATCACTACCAAGTGTGGCCTCTCACAGGCAGAGAAAAACTAAACCCAGGTAGGATGGGGTTTGAGCTCTTTCTGAACGTGTTCTGCTGTTGAAACCTCTTTGGCCAATAGACCAGTGGAAAAGGGAGAGGACAAAGTCTCTCTAAGTCAGAACAGGGGCTCTTACTCCTTGTGCACATCATTTGCCTCCTGCCAAGATAACTAAGTCCCTTCTACTCGCTAGTGGGAGAAATGATTCGGAAAATCTCCCTGTCTTCAGACCACTGCCAGTTTGTGCTCTTCTGTCGGGTTCTTCCCTTTGCCACCTTTCTCAGGGAAGCAGGGCTGGTCTCTTCAGTTTCTGTCCAGGGGAGGTTTAGGTTCAGTGTTCTTTATACACTGCTTTTCCCCAAAGATTTGGGCAAGGGGTGTGTTGTATTACCCCCAGTACTGTGTGTAGCATTGCAGCTGAGACTGCCAAGCTCATGCGAGGCCGTGTAATGTTCTCCATTGGTTTCCCAGCATCGGCAAACTCCGCATGTGAGCAGCACAAGTCCTGCTCTCCTTTTTCAGGTTGAGGTTGTCAAAATGGATGCAGGTACCAACCGGGATGTGGATGCCTGCAGACCCATGTGACAGGGCTGTGTAAAGATGCAAAATGGTCCAGGTTCACTCTGGAAGGTGGGTTAGGGCAGAAATATTAAGGGCTTATTGTTCTCTGACGAAACGGTGCTAATTGTGGGGAACTGACCCCGTAATTAAAATCAATCTTGTGTGCAGGGAGGCTTTCTGGCACAGCTCTTGAGCTCCTGCCTGTTCTTTGGGAGTGGGTTTGTACTCCTGCTCATCTCTCCAATGTGTTAAATTGAGGTAGTTATACAGTCTGACTTCTTAATCTGACACCTCTAGCTGTCCTACTTGCGTAACTCGATAAATATTTTTACAGAAATGATTTTGTTTGCAGTGACTGTTATAGATCTGATTCTGCAACGGGAGGAAAGGGGAAGGTCTCTGGAGGCAGAAAACCCTTGTGTGGCGGAAAGCCTGCTGGGAAGTCAGCTCAAGAAGAATTAGAAACCCTTTAAATAAATGCTTACTTGACATGACTCTGTCTTCCACAGTCTAACAAGCAGGGAAGCGAATGGCAGCCGCTGGCCAGAAATTGATTGCATTAATTGATATGCCAATAAGAGAGCTTGTTACATCCGCCATTGGTTAGGAGGCCAGCTAACAAGTCCCGCTGATCAATGGAACCAATAAAGATTTCATCCATTAATGAGCAACATGGTAATTAATGTTATCCATAAACCAATTAGCCTGGGTAGCTAATGTGCTGGTTAGCACAGTGAGTGGCAGAGCCGTGGGTGTGCGCAGGCTGGCCATCCGGTGCGAAGAGGGCATCTCCTCTCCCGTGCGACCATGGGGTTCAGGGAAACAAACGGCTCCCTCTGGGCCTCCCGGAGAGGAAGAAAGTTGGGAGGATGGCTGATGGGTTCCTTTTTCTGGAAAGGGATGCATTTCTCTAGATCTACGAGGCAATTTCAATGATTTCTTTATTTTTGGTTTTTTAACCTTTGTGTGACACACGTGAGGATCTTTTCCACTTGTAACGTGTTTTCTGGAGCTGTGCAGGTTTCCGTAGCTTGTGTTGAGGCGGCACAACACAGTGTTTGGTTCCCCTTTCTGTGTCACTGGAAAGCTGTTTGCATGCTCCACCTAGACCCCGACCTCTCCTGTCCAGCCAGCAGGAGCCGTCGTGCACGCTGCTGCGTACACTTTCTCCATGCCACCTGCATTAATAACTGCTTTAGTGCAGCAGGCTCAGTGTGCGTGTTGAAGGCTGCTGTCTAAAACCACTTGCAGCAGGGTTGCCTTACACTGCTAACTGCCAGCTGTTTGTCTGCGTGGCTGCTGGTGTCACTAGCGTATGTGGGGTGGGTGACCTGGCTCACCGTGGGATCCCTGCAGAGGTGCAGGGGCCTGAGCAGGGTCCCAGCAGCTGCTCAAGCCATCCCCTTCTTCAGCCGGGGGCCAGCAGTGCCCTGGGGAGGGCAGGACGCCGTCAGGGGCTGGGCTGCCTCACCAGAAAAGGGGCACAAACCGACCGGACAAAACTCCTGCCACCGGCGGCTGTTGAGGGCAGCCCTCTGCCTGCGGTGCTGCCTGCGGCAGCCCAGAGGTTGCGAGGTGCTGACCTGTGCGCAGGGAGGGCAGCAGGGACATGCCCCGGCGAGGCGGCGGGTGGCAGAGGGGCCTCGGGAGGCGGCGTGGGCTCTGGCCCCTCTGGGGGACAGCGATGTCCAGAGGGATTGGGGCCAGAGGTGCGGGAGCAGCCCCAGAGGCACTGGGCAGCTTCAGTCCCCCTGTTCCGCTCTGGAGTTACCTTGCATTGTTAGATATTGACCCTGGGAGACCCCTTGTGGATTCCTTAATTGAAAATTAATACCAGATCAATGCCACGGGCAATTTGCATATTGATCATAAACAACTTTGAAGGCACCAAGTGTGTGTTGGATCAATAGAGCTCTTGAGCAGGCTGCAGTGGGAGAGCATCCCCGCGCGCCGCTCTCCAGGAGAGGTTAATGCTTGGGAAGTTTGGTGACGGCCCCGTGCCGGCAGCGGTGGCAGCGTGCCAGCCGTGCCGGGGCGGTGTGTGCCTCACTGGGCTCGTAACTTTTTCTTATGGTTCGCTTTGGAAGGGGAACTATGGGAAGTGGTTTTGTTTACTTGTTTATTTTAAACCAAACAAAGCTCAGAGGCTTCCCCCCCTAAGGGCGAAGCTGCCGTGCCTGCTGGGCACACGGGCCTGGTGGGAGCTCACGGCCGCATTTGGCATCATCCCTCCATCCCTCCTCTTCCACGATGCTGTGCTTATTTTGACTACAGGTTTTCAGAAGCAGGAGTGTTACTTTTCTGAGGACACCAGAAGAGATCTCATCAGTGATTTTTTTTCTGGCATTTTTGTCCTGTATTTGCTTTTCAAGGGCAATGTTTAGTTTCCTTCTCTGCCTACTTGGGAAATTCACAGGTTATTTCAGAATCGTCCTGGGTTGAAGGGAACAAGTATTTCAGATCAAACTCCGATAAAAACCCAAACACCTCATCTGAAAATATATAAAGCACCCTTGGAAGCTTTCTGTTAAAGAGGGATGTGTGTGGGCTGCAGAGATAAGGCATATGGATGGGCACTGCTTCGCCTGCCCACTCGCAAGCACGTGTGCCGGTCATGTGGAGCAGAGGCAGCGCCACAGACCCTGCAGGGAAACTGCACCTGAACTGGCTGTAAAGCCAGAGTCAGCCGTGGTTTGGGAGTGGAGGGGTGGGCAGGGCTGGGGACCTGCTTCCCAAAGTTGCCACTTGTTTTCAGAGTGGTACCGGCCGCTTGTGCGCAGCCGGCGGCTCCGGGAAGTCGCTGTGCATCTGATTAGCGCATTACTGAGCTTTCATTGACTCGGCTGCGCCGCGCTGATGAACTGAGACTGGGGACAAGCGCTCGTAATTGAGAGAAATAAATTCTTATCACAGGCTTCTGCTGGAGCCGCCACCTGTGCGTGCGCCTTGGTCTGGGTTTCAGGAGCATCTTGAATCCCTGGAGCACCCGGCGTGCTCTCGTTAGTTTTTGAGGAAGCAGAGCACAGGGACTGCCAGCACCGAGGAGTGGCCCAGGGTGGCCGAAAGGCTCCGTCCTCCCAGCCCACCGGTGTTACCGACCCAGTGCTGCCTAACTGGTGGGCTGCAGGCCGGGCAGCTTGTGAGCCACGAGTACCTTCAGTGTCTCCTTGGGAGCCTCTCCATGCTCTTCCCTTTCCCTTGGTCCTCTGCATTTCACTCAGGAGTTGGAGCAGCCGTTCAGCACCCTCCATCTTTATCTTGGATTTGATGGAAAGTGAAAGATCCTTCCCTGGTGTATGACAGAGGACATGGGCATCATAGGGGAAAGTACTCTGCCTCACTGCAAAAAAAAAAAAAGGATGAGTATACAGTTTCTTTGAAAAGAAACACATCTCCTGTTTTAAACTAAAAGGAAAAGAAAGAAAAAAAAGTCCAGGGGTCAGCAGGGCTCTGCAGTTTGGATGCGGCGTGGGGTTGTGACTGGTAGCCCTCCCTCCCTGCTGCGGAAAAGCTGTGTTTGGATTTCCTTGGCTGTTAGCAGCCCCCGTAATTTTGTCCATTCCTCTGGGCTGTGGAGCAAGCTGCCTCCATTAATGCAGCACTGGTGGTGGGTGAATGGAAAGGCTTCACTTGACATCCTCTGACCTCCCTGGTGCAGCTGAATATCGGAGTCAGGGCTGAGATTGCAGTCGCTTTCAATTACTCGAAGCCAAGAGAGGTGGAGAAAAAGGGCCTGTTGGCTCCAGGAAGCTGAAATCTGCTGCTGCTGAAAGCTTGTTAGTACAAGGGGAAAAGCAATTACTGTCATTCTGCCAGTGCCACTAACCCAGACCCAGGGAAGGGGCAGCTCAGCCCTAGGACATGGCCATCTCTGCTTTGGTGGGTGATGTGGGCTCCTCAAGTGCATCCTCAAGGACAGATCCAGGGCTGTAAAGCTGTGAGTTTTCTGGGGCCCCACTGCCTGTTCTCATCAGCAGGTGTTTGCTGTGCGTACGAGAGCTTGTGTATGTTATCTACTCCCTCTGCTGCACCAACCCAACCTGCGTTTGGTATGGGAGAGCTCTGCCTGTGGCTGAGCGGGACTGGCGGAGGGGTCGAGGCGAGGAGAGGATGGCTTGTGGGCTGTTGACTGGCAGGGCTGGAGGCAAAGCTCTGTGTTTGAGGGGCTGCCTCGCTGCCATGGCCTCTGTCCTTCAGCAGAGAGGTGAGACCATAGCTGTTCACGCCAAGAAGCTTTGGTATTGCACCTTCATCTCGGGCTGCTTTTTACGGGTTAGCCTGTGGAGGTAGCCCGCTTCTGGTGACCAAAGTGTCGAGAACCCCTCAGCTGCCTGGAGTCCGTGTTGTCTCTGTGTAGACCTGCTGGGTATATCTGCTCTGTCCTTCCTCGGAGTCCCAGGGGATGCTCCTCAAGTTTTCACTTTGAAATCCCCTTAAAAGCCCACAAGGCTCTCTGCAGAAGTGTCTTTGGTTGCCACCACCAGCTGCATGTCTGGCCTTTGCAGCACAGTTGCACTTCTCATCTGCTTCGGCAGAAATAACCCCATCTGTTCCCTGATTCCGGTGGTTCCAACAACCCTGCCAATTCCCTCCCGTGCCTCCACGACCACCTCTGCCTTGCAGGCAGCAGCACGCCCCACGGTCATCCTCTCGTATTCTTTATTCTACATATAATTTATGGCCATTTATGATTTCCCATGTTCACATATATTGTTAGTTCCTAGAAGTAAGTTTCAGGAAGAGCCTGGCAACACAGCACTGCAATCGACATTACTGTGGTCTAGTCAAGAATGAACTGACAAGACCACACGCTTCAGACCCCTTTGGATTCACCCCGTGTACAAACCATCCTTAGGTACATTTGCTTAGAACCACTGATCATTTTTTTCCCATTCTGTGTTACAAAAACCTTCCTCACCAGGGACAAGGAATGATGATTTGCCGCAGACCTCCACACCACAGTCGCCCAGGGGCAAGCTGGTCATGCTCCCCTGCTGCCACGTCAGCCCACCACTTCCCCTTCACTGCCCTTTGTCTGGGTCTGTACCTTATGGAACAATATGTTGCAAGAATGTTTTAATTGTCCCTAAACCAGGGCACTATAATTATGGCTTTCCCAAGTTTTTAGCTAAGCTTAAAAGAACTCCAAACATGCTGAGGTTGGGAAGCACTTGGGGAGGGGGAGAGAGAAAGGGTCGGCAACATACTTTTTCTTGGAGTGATACCATGAGACTGAGAACAGAGTGGGAGTTCTAGGAGTTGTATCTTAAAAAAACTAAACCAGAAAAAGGACATTCTAGTATATAAGTATGGTTTCTGATGAAGTTACAGGGCAGAGTTAAGGTTGTTGGGAGTGCTCGTGTGCGTAGCCAACACTTAAGGCTAAGCATGAATTAGTTATAGCTCATTTTTGTCACAGATACAATATTCTCTAGATGTATGTTATCCCAGAGTCACTTCCTACATTTTTTCTGCTAAGTTTTGAAGTCAGCTTTCACTTCAGCTTGGCTTTAGTACTGGTTTTGTTTGTGCATCCAAAGAGTTTTTCTGGAGTGAGCTTCTTCACACTGAGCACACAGCACCTCTTACTTTGAACACCTTGCTCCCTGGTGTTGCCAGCTGAGGACATGCAGATGCGTGGCGCTGGTACATTTTCTGAAAGGTGGAATATGAATTTCCTAAAGCGTCTTGGCCTCTCTGAAAACACGTGTTTGCATCCATGTGACTGCAGCAGGTCACCAAAGCCGCTCCCCAGCACAGCCAAGCCTGGGCCAGGCAGTGCAGAGTGCCTGGGACAGCTCAGCGCCATTCGCAGCCTCCTGTCACTCTCTACAGCTGCCTGAAAGGAGGGTGTAGCGAGGTGGGGGTCAGTCTCTTCTCCCAAGTAACAAACAAGAGGAGGAGAGGAAAGAGCCTCAAGTTGTACCAGGAGACGTTTAGATCGGATATTAGGAAAAATTTCTTCCCCAACAGGGTTGTCAAGCCCTGGAACAGGCTGCTGAGGGAAGTGGTGGAGTCACCGTCCCTGGAGGGACTGAGAAGACACGTAGACATGGTGCTTAGGGACATGGTTTAGTGGTGGGCTTGGCGGTGTTAGGTTAACCGTTGGACTTGATGATTTTGAAGGTCTTTTCCAACCTAAACAATTTGGTAATTCTATAAAAACCCATCGTGTTCTGCTCCGGCAGTTTTGCTGTGTGTTTTTAGCAGAGGGAAACCGAGCTGGGGAGGGGGCGGCTGACAGGGAGGAGTTGCGAGGAGGGAGGTGAGCAGGCGGAGAGGAGGGGTGAGACCAGAGAGGATGAGAAGTGGGTGGCGGGGCAGGGCCGCTGGTAGGGAGCAGATCTCTTCAGAGGCGTGAGGAACTGGTAAGAATAGCACGGTGTTGATGTACCAGCTACAGGCTGGGTGGGGGGGTGGCCACGAGAGAAGCCGTCCCAAGGCACCCTGGCAGTACCCAGTGTGGCTGGTCCCAGTAAGGACACCTGTGGGGGGGAGTCCCTTCCTTCACAGAATGTGGGCTGGGCACCACATCCCTGTCCCTGGCAGCCTTTGCTGCACTCCTGCCTTGTCACCTCTGCCACCCGGCCTCCTCCAGCCTCTTCCTCCCCGCTGGTCCCCTTTGTCTCCTAACCCTCCTCCTGCGGGTCTCCGCGTTGGAGAGCACACGTCCTCTCCCTCCAGACCTGAAGCTGGAGATGGGTTTTCTTTTGTTTTGCTGTTTGATTGCTGTTTGTGTTTTTGCATGAGTCTCCTTTCCAGCTGGTTCTGGTTTGGAGCTAGGTTAAACTGTGCAAAATACTGTTTAAAAGAAAAAAAGAAAGGAACTTGTCAAGATGCATTTGTTAGATCACGTTTAAAATGAAATAGAATTGAAGGTAGGTTTTGTCCAAAGAAGGGGAGGCTGAAAAGCCGTCAAGCCGCAGGAGAAAGCCCCTCCTTTGTTGTCCTCCTGACATTGAAGTGTAATTTTTCATGGTTATTTGGACTGGAAAATGGGGGGAAAGGGAGAGATGGGCTTGCGATTATTTCCCATAAATGACAACACAATCACATCACGCTCCACTACAAACATGCTCAAGGAATTTGCCTTTTTTTTACATTTCATGTGTGAAAATAACAGCAACCTTTCTAGTTCTGCTGAAATTCAAGGGGGCAAATCCCTGTTGGGTTCCGCTGACTTCAAATTTAGCCCAGTTTACAAGAAAAAATGGACAGCCTTGTTTCCAGGAACAGGGAGAAGTTGGTGCCATGTCAGGGAGGGGGTTCTCAGATTTGTGTCTCTTTGCATGGAGAGGCCAGCATCCTCCGGAGGTATCTCTGGCAACGGCCACAGTTGTCCGAGCCTCTTGGGAGGTGCGTGAGGAACGGGCACTGCGAGGAGCCCTGAGCGCATGTAAACGTGGCACGAATCCCCGTCTCCCTCTTCCTTTGCCGGATAAACCTGGCCTCGGTCGGTGACTGTCAGGTGGGACCAGCTCGTAGCCGGCTCGTTTGTGCAGAGCTGTTCTCTGGTGACGCTGTTTTCTGCAGAGCAAGGCTCTGCCTGACTTTGCAGGGAGGTGAAGGTTTCTGGAGCAGTCAGGGCCTTTCCCGAGCTTGTTCCCGCCACGTCTGAGATCCAGGTCTGCTGGAGTGAACAGGACTCTTGCACCCGTAAAGCTTATGGCAGTGACTGTGTGCTGCCACGCAGACGGGCTTTGGCTTTCTGCTTGGTGTCCTACTCTTCTCTTTCTTTAAAACAGATGGTGGCAGGTTTCACCGCCACTGGCTCCTATGTTTTTTTTAAGACAGAATTTGGTTTTTCTTCTCATTATCTGTTTTTGATAACATTGTTCTCTTTCCTAGTGCTGCTACATTTTGTAACCAAAAGCACAAAAAAAAAAAAAAAAAAAAAAAAAGGGTTGCACGATTTATCAGCCCTCCCTGCTTGCCCCCTGACTGCAGGTACTTCTCAGCTGTGTGGGGCCTCTGGCTGGAGCTGACAAAGTGACCAAACACAAAAATAAGAACTGTGTGAAAAGCATTCATATTTAAGGAGAAGAGGTGTTAACATCTGGCAGAGGGTCATCTCATTTCTGTGGATCAAGAAGCTTGTTTGTGAGATAACCAGAGACCTCGATGCTGTTGTAGGGTTTTCAGATCTGTTCAGGGAAACCAGCCAAAAATTCTGAATTTTCTCTTTGGAGCAGAAAACAAAGGAATAGAAGCTAAAAGTTCACAAACAGTTCTTTAGCCGTTGAATTTCTTGTTTTATTTATCTTGCCTCTATACTTAATTGCACAAAAGCCCAATAAACTTTCCCTGCCTGGAGAAGATAGGCAGCTGAGGATGGCTTTATCAGCGGGGGGCACATTCATAGTCAGCATTTTCTTTTTCGTCAATGAAAGCAGTGCAGATATGCTCTGACCATGGTCCGAAGCAGGGCCATCTTGGAAATAAGCGTCATTAATTCAAGATACAGGTAGGATTATTATTGCTTTTCTGCAGCCTTTTTTCAGGTGATAGGACTCACCCACCAGCTTTTGCATCAGGGCTGGAGCTCTGTGACATTCCTCTTGTAAGCTGTACCTGGTGCTTTCTTTTCATTGTTTGGAGTTCTGTTTTTTCCTTTCAGGAAAACAATAGGAATAAACAAGTTTATGTAGAATAATCCAGTTAGGAGCTGGCACAGGGTGTATTTGTGCATATATATATATGTATGTATATGCATCCTGAATCTGAGCTGCAAGGGCAGTGACTGCCTGGTAGCCAAGGTTACCCTAGGTGACGTGCCCCAGATGAGCTTGAGCTGGGTGAGAAATACAAGACGGCAAAAAAAACCCCTCTGAAAATGGATTTTACCTACATTTCCATGTGAATGGGTTTTCTTGTCTTCAAATACAAACAGTCCGCAAGTCAGGGAAAGGTGGAAAACTTTTTTTTTCTGTTGAGCTGGTCACAAACAGTGAAAATGTTTCCAGGGTGTTGCTCTGTGTCCTGACCCTTGCCAGCTTCTCTTCTTCCAAAAAACTGTTCCAAGGCTGTGCTCTCGCTCAGAGTTCAGCACGCTGAAGGGCGAGTAGCAGTGAGTAGGGTTTGTCACCACTCTGTTCCATTGTGGGCCACCGACAGCTTCAGCAGCACATGTGGCTGCTCACCTGCAGCCTTGTGCTCTAAGCACGTCCCCGGGCAGGGTGTGTTCAGAAATGCAAGGGGGGAGAGAAGACCAAAAGGCAAACCACTGTTTGCTCCTCTGGCTTGGGAAGCTTTGTGTGCCCCAAACAAAAGCCATGCTGCTGGCTGTGGGACAGGTGCCCCACAGGACTCATGGCCATCACCAGCGGTGCAGAGACCCTATGGCCTTTCCAGTTGCCCGGTGGGAGCGGGCATAGGTGTGCGCTGCTGCTGCTGCAGCGATTTGCCTGTGGCTGGGGGCAGCGCCCTGCCTCCTGCTGCAGCGTCTGCGGGATGCCCGGTCCCTGTGCCTGCTGAGCCCTGCAGAGAGATGCCACCTCACGCGCATGGGGCTGCAGCAGCAGGTTGGACGGGCATGTGTCCTTTTGCACTAGGGACACCGGCTGATGCTAGAGCTGCTTCCCAGGCTCTGCATTTGCTCTGTTCCCACAGCTGAATGTGCCCGTCCCATGTGATTGCTGTGGTGGGACCACCCTCCCCATGCCTCTGCCCCATTGGGGTGAGCGACTCTTTCTGAGCCAGTGTCTTAATCCCACATGGGCACAGTTTTGTGGACAGCTGAACAGCAGAGCTGTTAGGATGAGCTGCATCGGACTGCGCTCAGTGCCCTGGCACAGCTCGGGGGCAGCTGAGCTCCTCGTGAGCTTCCCGGCGTCTGGGAGGGCATAGACCCTCTGTGGAGCACCTGAAGCCCCTCCTGCTTCCATAGGGACCTAGACCTCAGCACATCTCCTCCCAGGGCCCCAGGACCTCACATCTAAACTAGTGTAAAGCAGTTGAACTTCTGAAGCGTGCTGGGCTGCAGCCCGGTGGTGTGACCCTGGGGGAAGCTGCCCCTCGCCAGCTGGCAGCTCTCAGGGAGCCAGCACGGTGGTGCCAGCACGCGTGTCTGTGCGTGTGCAGCCGTGCAGCTGACTGCACACAGGCCATCGCTGTCACCGCTCCTGACAGCGTCAGCTTGCAGAAGTCAGCCAGGTCTCAACCCTGTCTTTCTACAGGCTCTTTTGGCTACTTATCCTGAAAAAGGGAGTATCAAAGATTCTTTTTGTTTGAAAGGAGAGACCCTGTGTACAATTAAAACTTGTTTCTGGTAAACCTCATTCCAGGAAAGATGAGCTTTTAACAAAAGGCTTTTGACAGCTGCAGGGTATTTCATTTTTTTAATGCCAAATGAAAAATCAATACATTTTTCTAGGTTATACATATTCAGAACAGGCTTGATATTTCCATTATAATGGAAAATGGGTGTCTGCACATCTCGCCTGTCAGAGCTGCACCACCGCATTTTCCAAGCCACTGCTAAATATTTCAAACCTGATTTGATTGTGGTTCATGACAGCTAATGTTTCTCAGCTCTTGAGCCTGCCGGAGGGTGGAGAGGCAAGCACACGCTCTTTCTCTCTCATCCCTACATTTCCACCACCCCTGAAATGCCCCTTATCCCTTTGGATAAGAGATCAGGGTTTGTTAAGGAAAATCCAGCTGAGAGAAGGAGAGGTGAGAGGGCTGTTCAAGCTGGCCTGGATCCAGTTGGGATTTGCTGACTCTCCAACCCTCAAACTTTCTGGGTTTTGAAAGGGGCAGAAATGTGGCACCATGGTCCTGTGCGATAGCGTGCAGGGATTCGGGCACTTTTTCAGTGTGCAACTGAGTCAGAGATTCCCTGACATCTGCAGATGTCAGATACTCATGATTTTCCAGACTCTGCTCCCTCTCTCCCCCACCACACCATAGTGAGTGGTTTAATTTTAAATTAAAAGGAAATACCACTATCTAAAATGATTTATTCATGAAGGAAGAAAAGACTCTTCCTAGGATTTTGCATGGGGCAGATTTGGTACAATGGAAGAGAGGCTCCTTGGACTCTGAGTGCCCCACAGTTACACTGGCTCGCTTTTAGTATTGACCTGAACCCAGGCAGCTGGAAAATTCCTTCAAGAAAATATATTAATAAAGCATCACAGCCTCATGCATAGCACTCCAGCACGGGGACCCGTGTGCAGGTTGTGTTCTTTGTATTTCAGTGGGACACAATCCCCCCTGCCATGCAAATCCCACAGCAGCAGCCCTTGCACCTGCCCTTGTGAGCTTCCTGCAGAGGATGGAGCCCACTTATCCTTCCTGAGCTCATAAAACCTGTGTCGTCGGTGTTTCTGGAAACCACAAACACCAATCTGACACCTAAGTCCTCTGGGCATGGGCTGCAGCAGCATCTCCGGCCTTCCAGAGCGCCATACTAAGGTTCCCAGGTTGGGAGTCAATCAACCCCCGTGCCTCTTACAAGACATCCCCTATGGCAGGACCCTATGACCTCCACTGCTCAGCATCCACGCTACGCTCTACAAACATCCTGGTCAGAGTCCTTGACTAGCAGAGACTCCCAGTACCCTGCTGAAATACTGCAGGGACTTCAGACCCTTTGGATATCTGCTCTGATCGGGAGGGATGCTGCTGAGAGTGTACGGTTTTAAGCTCAGTACCTTTTTTAACTACGGGATGACTGGTGGAGTTTTTATCAATTTATTTGAGGAAAATACCGTCAAGGCAGTAGGTGAACAAGCACCAACAGTGCGTACAGTTTCAGGGAGGTAGGGTCATACAGTAACAAAAGGGTCTTGTTGGTTTGGAAATAAATTCCCTACGTCTTGCTGCCCACAGCCTTGTTCAGCCTTTGGGAGCAGGTGGTGAGGCAGTCTTCACACTCAGCTGCAGGTCTGTGCTATGGGCTCTTCGGATGTTAAGCCAAAGACAGGGGTCAGCTCTGCTCAGATGCGCGTGGGAGCAGCATGGCACCAGGACTGGCAGACAATGAAGGTGGAAGCTCAAAAGGCCCTTGTTACGTGTGCAGCGATTGAGGAGAAAAGCAGACCTTTCCCTACCAGGTGTGATGCTGGCCCTGTCCTCTCAGAAGGATGCCTCAAAGCAGTGCGGGAGGATGGATGGTCGGGTGCGCTGCGCACATGCGTTTGCTACCTGGACCTGCTGTCGTGCCTCAGAGCTGCCACGGC
Source organism: Falco biarmicus (assembly GCF_023638135.1). NCBI lineage: Eukaryota > Metazoa > Chordata > Aves > Falconiformes > Falconidae > Falco > Falco biarmicus. The sequence continues at coordinate 1,221,256 of NC_079302.1, read as the reverse complement.
GACTCAGCAGCTGCAGAGCTGTCATCAGAGAGCGTGGGTGCAAATCTTTCGGGAACAGGAGCTCTGCTGCATTTTATTTTCAGTGTTGGAGGATCTCATTGTTAGAAGCCGTGTCGGATCACATGCTTGAGCCCTGCCTGGAGTCTGTTGGAGTTCTCAGCAGTTCAAAGCCCTCTGCAGTGCACATAGCCGGCTGAGAAGTGGTGTAGCTGAGGATGCTCTCCCAACCATCCCTGGGATCAGCTTAAACACTGGGGCTGCGAGACAAGTTAGGCTGAGCGTAGTGAGAGGAGTTGCATCCAGCTTCCGAAACAGTCTGCTGGAAGAGGATCACAAAGCAGCCAGGAGTTAACACTTCCCTGAGTCTCCGTGCCAGGTGGCTGCATCCCTGGTGGGTGCAGGAAGCTCCCGCTGTGTGCCAGGGAACGGAGCAGGATTGTCCTCAGCAAAAGCCCTGGGAGCGAGGAGCTGCATCAGGACGGGACCAGGGCCTTTCCCGGGTGATTTGGAGCCTCCCTGGGCCGTTGTGTCTTGTACTTTGCTCCCTTCCCATCCTGCTTTTTAAAAAAAATGCTCTTCAGAAAAACCCGGCTCCTCCAGGAGTGGGGAGGAGAGCGGTTGAAGCGTGCAGATGCTTTTTGCAGCCTGCCTGCCCAGCACGGAGGCGTTTGAGCCGAGGAGGCAGATCCTGCCCTTGCAGAGAAGCCGTGTGCAGGTCGGGGCCGGGGGCTGCCGGGGCCGCCCGAGGGGTGGGCTGCGCTTGCCAGCACGGGGGGCTGCAGGCCCGGCTGGGCAGGAGGATTTGCCATTTGTAGCCTTGTTTTTCATCATGTTCCACCGCTATTGGTATTCATAGCTCACATTTTTCCGGTTACTGTCAGCCTGGGCTTTCATCCATTTTAAAGAGCTATTTTTTCCCCTTGTTGATGATGGTGATGGTATAAAGACAGATGGTGTAACTGCTTATGAATGTCCTACTTTATTCCCTGGAACCAGGCGGAGCGCTGAAGACGCGCGTGGCTCCGCAGGCCGGTGGGCGCGGGCCCGGCCGTGCCGCTGCTGACCCCTCCGGGCGGCGGGCGGCAGCGCCGGCACCGGGCTCGGGCCGCGGCTCGCAGCGGGGCCGGGGCTGCTCCGAGCCTGCCGCGGCGGCGGGGACCAGCTCCGAGCCCGTCTGCGCTGCCTGAAGAGCCCGGGGAGCCGGCAGAGCGAGCTGCGTCCAGAGAGAGGTTAAAATGAAGATTTACATACAATAATAGAAGCCCTGTCGTGAAGGTTTTTAATAAAGCCAGCCGAAATCTGCTGCCTCGGTTGAAGAGAAGCTGTCTCGCCCTGCCTGGCAGCATTCTGAAGGCACCAGGGTGGCTGGGCCTGGGGGGTGGCAGGTAGCGGTTTGTTGGGTTTTTTCCCTAGAGAGGAAAAAAAATATTTGAATTTTAATTTCTGAAATGAGAATCCAGCTGCTGATCTCACAGCCCTTCTTTCCAGCAAGACTGAGCACTCGTCTCACAGCAGACTGCTCATCTCACCCCTGCATCAGTAGCTTCTGTCTCCCTACGTGTTGGGTGCCTTCGCCCAGCGATGCCGCCTGTTGCACCTCTCACTCTGGGGTCCTCTTTTCCCAGGTGAAGACCACTGGCATCCCTGCAGCTCTTAAGACTTACCAGCTTTAAAAGAGTGAAAATCACAGTGCTTCCACTTAATATCAGTGCTGATCTCCAGACGCTTTTGCAAGTTCCTCCCTGATTTAGGTTGTCACGTTCTCAAAGGGTACTGCTGAGTATCTGCGGCCTGCTAATATTTTTAATCTTGATTTCTAGCCCTGTCTTTGTTAGGGGGAGGATGGGGGTGGTGCTTTAACTGGTTAGGTAGTTCAGATAAAACCTCAGGATAGCCTAGGATTTTCCATGACCAGATAATGCAAAAAAGAGGATATAATGAGTTAAAAGTGCCCTTTCTTCCCAATGTTGATGTAGCCCCCATCAGTTACATGGTAGCTGTTGAGCTGCACACATTATAGGTAAATACCCAAGATACTAGATGATAAAGTAGCTGTTAATGCCCTGGTATAAGAGATCTGGGCTGCAGCTCTCTTCCTCCCAGCATCCCACCTGATGAGGGTGCCTCTGCGTGGAGCCGTGCTGTGCCGTGCAGTGTCGACATGCTCCATGCCGCTGGCCTCGACGCACCGCTGCTTTAGTTCACGGGTGGGGCAGTGGCACTGCGTGGTTTGTTCTGAGCTTTCAGTGCTTCATTGAGTACTTTTTCTCCTTCGTGCTTTTGCACCTGTGTGATACTGCCTGTGTGCTCAAACTCTTCCCATGGGTGGGATGAAAATAGGAGCCCCAGCAGCTTCCTGCCGTGCCTCGTGTCAGGGCCGTGTCTGCAGGAGACCACGCTGCTCCTTGCTTTGTCTTAGCAGAAGTGAGTGGCAGTGTTTCTGAATTTGGGGGTCTCAGTGACCAGGGTCAGTGATACACAGTGCCATTTGGTCCCAAGAGCTTGAAATGGGGATGGGGATGAGGAGGAAAGCTGAGGCTGAAGGTGGTGGAGGCTTCGGTCAGTCCGTGATGCTTCTCTTATCCATGGCGTGGTTGGATAGAACCTTCCCATACCAGGCAGATGTTTTACTGTACATTACACCACAGGGGATGTTAGTAGCTGTAAAGTGGTAGAAGTGGGTGAGAATCATGATTTCATCTAGCAGGTAATGTTGGGAGAACGCTGGGTGACACTGATATCTGCCACTCAACACTGGTACTTCAGCGCTGGCTGTTGCTCTCGCTCAATGGCAGTTACTTGCTCTTCTGTTTTGACTTCCATTTTTATGTTACGCTTTCTGCTTCTCTTGTTTCAGAAGAATCTATTGAAGATGTTGAAGGGCCCACCAATGAAACAGCCGGTGATGCTGAAGAGCCTGCCAAGGAGCAAGAGGGCGGAGGAGACAAGGACCAGAGTAAATGGACAGGTGGGTTTTGGTCCCTCTTTTTCTTTAAATCCAGGAAAGGAAAGTGAGAAGAGCAGCGAGCTGTGAAACTCTTTCCCTAAAGACCGCACCATGCAGCACTGTCAGCCTGATGTAAGTGTTGTCCCCTGTGAAGTCTTTGGGTGTTGCTTCATGACACACTCGCATAGTTTGAGCCACGGTCAGTCACGTGTCCACACTCCCAGCCCTGGGCTCGTCCTGGTGCAGTGGGTCGGAGCTCCCTGGTGCTCAGTGGTACTGGACCTGAGCCCCGGGCAGTGGGAATCAGCAGCTGGGAGAGGAGGAGAGAGAAGGGAACACTGCTTCTGGCAATAGGTTGGATTAAGCCTATCGTGAAACCCCACCCTATGTTGTTAAGACTTGAGAAAGTGTTAGCCTACTTTTTCATCATGGTCCTGGCTGTGTTAGCAAGATTTTGACACAGAAAGGCAGAGCAGAGAGGCAGACCTTGTGCTTGTGCTCTGTTAACTGCTCGCTTTCTGCTGGAGCCATGGCATCCTGAAACAGAGACTGCAGATGCACAGCAATACTTGCGTTGGTGTAGTAGAATCTGAAAGGTTTCTCTGCAAAATCCTTAGATGGATTAATTATGAAGGTATTAGGTTACAGTGTCTTTCCCAGAAGATGGTTGCTATCTTGCAGAGGTGAGTGGGAGGAATCTTAAATGTTCCTTGCCTTTGAGCAGAAAGCAGCTGCAAGTTTGTCCTCCTCTGCAGCGGGCCTTTCCCCTCCTCAGCCGACCGCTTCAGCATAGATGTGGAAGGGGGAGGCGCTGGAGGCGGCACTTGTTTTCCTTGCCCCAGGACAGAGCAATTCTGACCCCCTGTTTCCGTTTCTGCACAGTAGCCCAGTCGGTTTGCAGGCTTAGGGCTTGGTACGATGCCTCTCAGTCTGCCCAGACTCTTCTTCCAGGCAGCCTTCTCCTGCCGTGTTGGTGGCTGCCTCTTGGTGAGCCACAGCCAAGAGGTATTTCAGCTTACACAGTCTTCAAAAGGAAGAAATGTGGTCTTTCACCTCAGTACAGTTTTAATCTTAACCAGTCTCAGTCTCTGGGTCATTGTATTGAGATTGATCAATCAATCAACTGGAAGATGTGTCCCAACTGGTGAAGAAAGCAAGCTGCATTTTAATGCTTGTTGAAGCTCCTGTTCTGGGTCTCAACTGCACTCACTGAGGTTGCTCTGTATATTGCTCCCCATCACATACCTGTAGAGGAGTGAAGGCGGAGGGTTGATCAGCATTGATAACATGCAGCTGTGGCCTTGCCTCGAGGGCAGTGGGTTGATTGACATGGATGATGTGCAGGTGTAGCTCGTTCCAGCTAAGTGGTTAAATGGCACTGAGGGGTGGGGGATGGGTGGTCAGATGGGGGGGGGGGGGGGGCAGGGCGGCGGCGGGGGCGGGGTGAAGAGTGCCTGGCCTGGCCTGGCCTGGCCTGGCCTGGCCTCGCCTCTGGAGGAAGGACAAACAGCATGGACAGGAGAATCTGACCAACAGTAAAAGCCTTGTTGCAGCCTGATAGCTTGTGCTGCAACAGTGGGTGCCCCGTGTGAGGCTGACTGAGTTGGGCCCAGCTACAACAATGGGTGCCCAACGTAGCTGAGACAAGTGGGAGAACCTGTGCCCTGTAACAGACACGGTGAGAGGTGAGCCGTTGCAACTAACTGATACGGGTGTATTGTGATATTTGTGGTCCATCTTAACTCAAATTGCAACTCATACCCATTCTTCTACCCAGAGATGCAGATTTTGTTTGGCTGTAAGTGATTTTTAGTTTCTTGTTGTGTGGGATTGTGTGATCCCAAGCAAAAGCACACTTTGTGAAGTGTCACAGAAAGATGTTGGTGATGGATATATATTAAATCTTCTAAAGGGTAAGTAGGGCCCTTTGCCCAAACCTGAAGCACTTACAAAAGCTGATCTACGTGAAAAGATTATTTTTATGTGTTAAAACATGTAAGGAAAAATGAAAACCCTACTTTTTAAGCCCTTCACTATCTAGAAGCTCTAAATGCAGATGGTTTTATGCCTTCATCCTGCCTGTGAAATTCCTAACCCATTTTTGGTGTTTGTCAGTCAAACAGCAGATAAGAACCAGACAGCTTCATCAGGTCTTCAAAGGAAAACACGCAAAGGAATACACAGGCAACGTGTGTACGCCCACAGAGCTCTGGACAGGCCTTGTCTAGAGCTGTTGCAAGGCTAAAGAGTACAGCCTCAGCAACATGTATGCGTGTGCTCTTGTTGAGTTCAAGTCCTGCTTTCAAACATGCAACAATATCACCCTGAGCTTCAAAAATGTTTTCCACAGTTTATGTACAGTGGATACGCAAGGCAAGTGCCATCATGGTCTTGCACTGTTCCTGCTTTCGAGCTCCCTTGAGGAACGTGGCTGTGTTGCCATGTCCTTCTGGACCTCAGACATGGAAAGGAATGGAAACTAGGTCAGGTTATTCATGATGGCCACAGAAGAGCAGTGTCCACATGTGCAGGAATATCCAAATGCCATGGTACTAGTTGAGTGTAACCAGGGAGGGAAACTGGCAGTATCAAGGAAGGACTCGCTTGCTCTAAGAGGAGACTGCAAGAAAAGAGCCAGTCTGCAGCTCAGCAGAGTGGGAAGGCTATCAACCACGACATCCAGAAGGCTGAAGAGCGTAAAGCCCTCTGCATTCATCCTCACTAAACAGGCTGACCACACGAGGGACCAGAGCAGCCTGTGTCAGCAGCGCTGTGGGGAGAGCTCATCCTCCAGCGGTGAAGGGACAGGCGGCAGAGCACTGGTTAAGCTACGTGTTGTCACACGAGTGACCTGCTGCTTCACACCTGGGCATTTTGAGAAAGTGACTGAAGGCACCCTCAGACCTGTCAGGTGTTCTCTCTTGTGAATTTACAGAGAACAGGGGAGGTACTGTGTGGGGACAGACGTGGCGCTTATCTTTGGTTAATAGAGTAGCTGGGGAACCACACACCTGGCAGCTCTGTTTGCCCCAGATTTTCCTGGGAATTGACCAAACAACTGTTTGTAAGTACTGATGGGAAGATAATGAGATGAGTAACAGTCGACACAGATTTGTCAAGAATAAATCATGTCAGCACGACCCAGTTTCCTTCTGTGTGAGGAAGGTCCTGTTTGCAGTCAGTATCTCGTATCTTCTCCTTAGGAAGGCTTTTGATGCTGCTTTTCAGGACAGTCTGAAAATGAAGCTCAAGCATTATGGTGTAGGTGAAAATATTGTGGAATGGGTGTATTTCTTCGGCACTGGAACACTCTCTATTTCTGAGCTTGGAGTATCAAGAAAGTTGAGCAAAATCAGAAAGCCCAAACAGCAAGAATGACCCAGAACAGGGCACAGTCTGCATAGATGCAGCTGCAAGGAAAAAATGGAATGAAAGGGCTTATTTGACCCAAAAAGAGAAGACCAAAGGGGAGGACAAGATAAGTCTTCTTGTACATAAGATGCTTCTGAAAGGAAGAAAATTATTAGTTCCTCATGTTCAGGATATAGATAACAACAAGCAATGGCTTAAATTGAAGCGAGAAAGATTGAGGTTAGGTAATACTTTTTAAAGAAAAATTCTCCTGGTACAGCTTGTGAAGCACTGGAGTAGATTTTCTGGGAAGGTTCCTCAGAGGTCTTTCAAGAAGACTGCATGAGCTGCTGGTGGGAATGAAGTAGGCACAGTTTATCCTGCTTGGGATGGACCAGGTGACCTTGGAGGTGCCTCTGAGCCATGCAGTTCTGTGGAGACAGACGAGAAGGAAGCGCAGGCTCCAAGCCAATACATCGTGTGCTGAAGTGGAGCTTGGTAGATCTGTTTTCTGTTCATCGTGCTGCAATTTGACATTCCTCAGCACTTTACTCACTTTTTGTCCCTCGGTTTCTGAACTGCGCCCTGGGTGACTCTTTCTTCCACTTTCTTAAAGACTTGTGAGGTCTCTGAGGAGGCGTGGCATGTGCTTCCCAAACCCCTTCTGTGCAGACATGAGAGTGATGAGCCAGGGTTGTTTGACTGCTCTGCAGTGTGTACGTCCACGTGTGGCAGGCTGCTCCGGTGTCGATGTTAGCGCTGAGAGGAAAAACTTCTGTGCTCTTGTTGTAAATTTTTCAGAATGTCTCAGCTACAAAATAAATATATCAGTCTGGGGTTTTATTTATTTTAAAACAGTGTAATCTTAAGCAGAAACACTTCAATTTTTTTTTAGGTAATGCTTTCCTTTAAAATATAGATGCGGAAAACTCCATCCTGAATAAGGATTCATTTCACCGTGATTTTCATTCATGAACATCTTTGTGACTCCTGAAAGATCTCTGTGAAGCGGCAATGCTGTCTGCTCTCAGCAGTGCTCATGCTGCCACTGTTGCCCTCAACTCCTAGCAAGCAGCAGTGCTTCACTCTTCTTTCCCCTCAGTATTTTAGGGCTCACATAAAAGGGCTGCTGTTCCCTGCTTCTAGACAGGGCCTGTTTGCTTTCTCTTTTTCCTCTCTCCAGCAGTGGGATTAAGCAGCTCCCATGTGCCGGAGCTGCCTCTGCCCTGCCTGCTTTCCTCTTTCTGCTCCCAGAGCTGTCCATCCCTGTGCCAGAGAAGGGTGATGTTCCTTGCCTGATGGCTGAGCATTAGAAATTATCTCATCATGACTAATGTGAGATTTACCACAAGCAAACATTCAAGGAGGGAAGGAATCGTGGCTATTCCCGACTCCATTTTTAAGGCAGGACGTAAATCATTAGTATTCAACACATTGGTTTCCAGCAAAAGCCTGAATCAGACCAGGGTAGATCAGTATGAGACTTCTGAGATTTGGGGTGGAGCTTATATGTATTTTCTGACTAGAGAGAAGCACTTCATCTGCAGTGACCCAGCTATGAAAGAGACTTTCTTAATGCACTGTCAGTTGTATAGATGTAGAATATCAGCATTTTTTTTCCACAAAACCAAGAAACAAAGTATACTTAAAATATAGATTGAAATGAAATATTTCTAGAGGACTAGCCTGAAGGGCTTTTATTTTTTTTAATGATTTTTTTTTTTTATCTATGATGCTCACCTAACAGAGCAATTAGTGCAATGGAGCGTCCCTGATTCGAATCCGTGGTAGATTGCTATTAAAGGAGGTATTAATGGGCTGCCGAGAGCTGGGAAATTGTTGCAGAAAAGTGTGTTTATGGAGTATGGTGCTGGCAGGCATGATTTCAATCGGATTTGACATGTTTAACATAAATGTATACTGCACAGCTCCTGCAGTTTATGAATAATTCCTACAGGCCTACTGCCTTTCTAATTACTGAAATTGAAAAAAACAGGTCAGGCACATCCTGACGGAAATCTATTACTGCCCTTCCCCCCGCTGCTGCTTTTTTTTTTTTGTTTTGTTTTTAATATATGGCGTTTGTTGAGCACTTAATGGCTGGGATATTCTGTGGACCAGAGTAAAGACAAGAGTGAGGGTGGGCTGGGAGGAAGGGGGCGAGGGGGGCGATGGAGCAGCTCTCAGCCCTGCCTTCTGTGTGAAGGAGACCTAGGAGAGGGCATGGGAAGCCTGGCTGTAACTGTGCTTTTTTCCTGAGGATTTGTGAAGTACAAAAGGCTCCTGGGCACCAGGAAAACAGCCAGGCTCAGAGCGTGCCCGGCCCCTGGCAGCACCCACAAGTGCTGGGTTCCTGCCCTGCGTGGGGCAAAGGGGAGGCAGTGGCCCAGCGGTGGCTCTGTGGGGACCCCAAAGGCCCGTCGGCCCATCCCCAGGGCAGCCCCTGGGATCTTCCTGGGGCTCTGGCTGCTGGTTGGAGCCAGCCGGCCGCAGGTGCTGCTCTGAGCATCCCCGGGCCCCTCCGCTCCAGCGGGGCTGCAAAGCCCAGCCACCCACCCACCCTGCGTCCTTGATTCTTCCTTGCGGCCAGCCTGATCATTTTTATGACTCTCTTTGAACTTTCTTTGTCTGTTTATACCTAGCGAAGTATGGCTACTTACAAAATAAAAAGCAGCAAAATTACCAGTCTGGCCCAAATGGAAGAACTGTTGACTCCTCACAGGGAAAGATGGTCCCGCGCACCCCCGGAGCGGCGCTGGCCTTCCCTGCCTGCATGGCTTGCCACTGGCCACCTTTGCCGGCTGCTGATCTCGAAAGCACGTGCGTGTTGTGCTCACCGCAGTGAAAGCCAGTTGCTCCCTTCCCAGCAGTGACAACACTAAAAGCCATGGGTGCAGCAGTCCCTGCTTTCTAGGGCGTTGGGGAGCGCGGTGGGGCCATTGCAGTGCTGCTGCCGGTTGGATTGCCATGCTGCAGCGGAGCCACCCAACAGCTACTTTGCTGCTCTCAGATACTTTTTGAGCAGGTTCTTCAGTGAGTGGGTCACTGCCGATACCTCCGCCACCTCTACTCTCCACGTTCACTCTTCTCTCACTGGCAGTTTCTGCTCACCCTGTGGCTGTGAGCTGCCCAGCAGGGGTGGTGATCCCTTGCTGGTTTTAAGGAGTTACCAGAATTGGTGTTTCTTAGACCATCTCCCAAGCTCAACATGTTGATTTAATAAATTAGTTGATATGGACTCTCTTAGTAGGTTAGCCGGAACATTTAATCGGTTGAATTGGACAGTAACAGTAACACAGGTTGATAGCTGGCTCAAGAACCATATGAAATAGGTAAATATAAAAGATTATTGCTTGCTTGCTTTCAGCCACATTGTAGTTCAAGAAAACCCAAGATTTCCTATGGTTTTCAAAATACCATCTTAGACACCATTTCTGGAAGAAACAGTGCAGTATGACTTTGCAAAGGTGGGGTCATGCTGGGCACAAGACAGGATGATTTGCTGCATACCCTGTCTTCTGCTCCACACGAATCTCTTGAGCAGCTGTCAAGCTGGGAGCAGGGAGGCTTCCCAGCTTTGGTCCAGGCCTTTCCTTTCAGGTGCTTCCTGGAGCATTTTGCTACTTGTGTGTCAAGGTCAGCTTCTGCTGTGGCCACTGCCACGTCCACGTCTGCGAGCTCCTGGACCCTCACGCCAGCACGGCAGGGCTGCCTGCACCCGTGTTGCTCTGTGACTCTCCTGCTGCCCGGGTCAGAGTCAGGATTCTCATAACCTTTGGGATTGATCCGTAACTTAGTGCCATCGCTGCAGTATTTCTCACCTAGCCTGCTCTTGGTTCTCTAGGCAGTGGGGCTGCAGGTGGGTCCCAGGGCCGCCCGCGGCAGTTGGCAGAAAAGGGGTTTATCTGCAGGGCCACAGGGTGCATCTGCGGTGCTCATGATGGCAAGCAAAGCACTGCCTCCACGTGCCCCGTGTGCTGCTTGGTGTCTCACTGCGATGTTTTCTGGGTGCTCTGTGTTTGTACCAAGTGTGGCAGCTGGGGCTTCTGGGTACTGTAATATGAATATTTAATAGTAATTCGGTTGTTCATACTCACTGCAGGCTGCAAGGTATGACACAGCATTAGAAAAACACTATTTGACCATTTTCGGGACCACATTTCTGAAAGGCAGCAGTAAAGGTCTGGGTACAAAAGTGTGCTTGCAAATCTCTGTGTATTTACTTCTGTCTATCATGCGATCATGTTATTTATCAAATACGGAGTTGAAAAAATACTGTAGAGCAACAGGCAATATACAGGCCTGTTAGTATGGCTACAACATCTTATTAGAACGAGTGGTACCTTCAGGGAATAAGGAACGTAAACAGACAGTGTTTCAGAAAGAAACATTCAACCATGTATTATTAAGACAGGAGGTAACAACCGGGCGGCGCGGCGGCGGTGCTGCATGCCTGGTGCCTGGGCATGGGGGCCAGCAGGGCTCTGGCCGCTTTTTGTGTCACTGCAGTCTCTCGGTGGGGTTACCTGCTCGGAGGTGTTCTTCCTGAATTAATACAAATTGCGTGTTTCTGTGGGATAGCGACTGTCTGCCAGAGAGGCTGAGAGTGAAACTTTGTGCGCCCTTACTCTGTGCTCCGAGCTGCTGCTAATGGAATGGCACGGGTAGGTCTGGGCTGCAGGGCTGGCCTTGCCCCTCGCCCGCAGGGAAGGCTGCAGGAGCATGAAAACAGACAACACAGTCCACTCCGGTCTCTGTTTCGGGGGGGAAATTGCAGCTGCTTTAAGGATGCTCCTCTGCGAGCCCCGTGCAGAGGTGACGGCATGTCCAGCCGCAGGGCTGTGCAGGCAGGTCCATCTGGTCCAAGGGCTCGTGATGCTGAGTAATTGCTCCAAGAAAACGTCCAGGGATGTTTGTGGAGGGAGGCGCCACCAAATATGGAATTTTGTTTTCCATCGGGCAGTGAAAACACCGTTCCATGGTCCTGAGAAAACTTTTTCCCAGGCCGGCTGCAGAAGTGGGTAGGAATGGAGTTTCTTCAGTAGGCTGGGGGCAGGGAGGGTGTTGTTTTCTAAATCGATGGAGGTAGCAGAAACCCCACTGTAAATTTCTAGGGCAAGTGGCAAGCTGGTTTACGGAATGCAGGGAGATGAGAACCTCTGGCTTACGGAAAGCAGCATGAATTAATAATCATTTAATTGGCTTTTCCATTATGTTGCTGGGTTGGGAGATGGAAGTTTAGATGAAGGGGCTGTCAGTGGTGCTTTAGCTAAAAGAATCTGATGGTTGGGAGGTGGGGTGGCGACTCCCTTCCCACCAGGACGGAGAGCAGGCAGCTTTGGGGACCCTTGCCAGTTTTGCCTCTGGAACTAGCAAAGGAATGAATCCCCACTTCCAACGAAGTGTCCCATCCCACCTCTGAAATGACACCTGGGAGGATTCCTCCTCCTCTGAAAAGCAGAAGCTGCTGAGGAAGAGTGAGAAGACAAGTATGTCTCCAGGGCTGTGGTGGGCCAGCGTGCCTGCAGCAGTGCCCATCCTGTTGCACCCGGCTGTCGGCTGCGCTTGTTGAGAAAGGCACATCTGAACTAAATCCATTTCAAGAGTCAGAATAATAAAAACGCTAACTAATACATAGTTGTACACCGTACTTTAGAGCTAGATTCCTTTTTCCTTCCTGCAAGGCCTGGACCAGTCGGTGTGGTGTTAGATGTGGTCAGGGCACCGGCACTGTGCCTCACCTTCTCTGGTGCTGAGCTGCCATGTGGGGCTGAGGCCCTTTTGGCATTTTCAGCCGAGGACATTTTGTCCCATCCACTCTGTGCAGACACAGAGGTCCTGCACAGCTGCTGGAGGGTTCTGCAGGCAGGCACCGAGCTGCGTGTCCTCATTTCTCCAGGCAGAAAAGAGTTCTTAATTCCTCTGATCTGTGATGTGGACTGAATGTGTCGCTTTGTGTGTTCGGCTGTTTATCAACAATAAACTTCAGTCTCAGTGTTAAAATTCCCCGTGGAGCTGTCATCCCAAAAAAATAATACTTGGAACAAATATTCCATATGCGTTTTTCAGAACTCTGCAACAGACCAGTTCTTCCAGGTATCTGGACATTCGTTAATAATTTTGGTTTTGAAGGATTAAAGTTATGGGTTACATCAAGTGCATTTAGTAAAACTGGGCACTTCAGAGATGGTAAGTAAAAGTAAATTTTAATTATCTTTTACTTTTGCCTGATTCTAAGCAGGCTGCTTCCCAGTAGAAAGGAAATAAGAAAATACCCTGCCGTGACTCCAGAGGTTACAGCTAGCGTTCAGCAGCTGCAGGGTAGTTGACAGTTGGGTTGCTGAATTCAGTCACCGCCTCCAAAACCACCACACCGGGGAGCTGCTCAAAGCAATGCAGAGTGAAGCTGGTGGCGGAGGGTGAGGACCAGGGGCTCCCTGAGCTCTTCATGCCTCGCTATACCTGTGCAGATCCTGCTGCCGGTGGGGACACACCGGTGCTTTGTAAGTGTCCAGAGCTCGTGCTGTAGAAGCTTGCCTGGGTTTATTAATAGGGTTTGTAGGGTTTTTGTGGTTCTCACACTGTTGCCAAAGGTGAAAGTGTTGTCATCCTTTCTTTGGAAAGGTGACCTATACATATGAGCAGAGGTTTCTCCAGCCATCCCTTTCCTCCCTCACGTCCCCTGCCCCTCTCCCAGGGCTGGCAGTGCCAGCATGGCTCGCTGCAGCGCTTGTCAGTAGTTTTGTGGAGCAGATGACACCCAAAGGTTTAAAGTGGCAGATGACAGGTACAGAGCCCAGTGAGACCCTGTCTGGACCATGCAGGAGACACAATTGACATCCAGGGCAGAGAAGTCTAAGGGGACCTGAAGTCATGGCTGGTGGTGTCAGCCCAGCCTGGTGCAGGGCTGGAGCAGAGCTCGCGTTGCTGCGTGACCACACTGGCAGACCTGAGGTCTCTGGACACCGGTCCTGACGCCTGACTGCCTGATTGGGGCTGACACTTCAGTGTCCAAGGTCACACTGAGAAGCGGACAACGTCAACAGCAATTAGCCTTCATATCAGGGCCACTCACATCACACAAGGCTTGGGCAGGGCATTTTAAGGCAGGGTTGTCCTCTGCCTGCCACAGTGCTGGCTCTCAGTGGTGGTCTCTGCCTCCCCAAACCCACCGGGAGGGACTGCTCTCCTCGGCAGAGGAGCCGCGCAGGTGGGTCCAGGGTAGTGCCATGTTTCTTGTGCTCCATGCACGTTTTATTAGTAGGAAGTAAGGAAGTCCAGCTTTGGTGCTGTAGACCTCTAATGACTTTCCAATTCTGAGCCCCAGGGAGGGTCTTGGGTTCAAGTGAGCAGCCTGACCTGAGAAGCTGCCCATCGTTGTGTGCAGGGGCAGGGCAGGTTCTGCATTGGTGTCCGTAAGTCGGCACTGACCCTGCAGACTTGTTCTACAAAGAAGCTCTAGGTTTGGATGTTCTCATGGAGTTGGCAGCGTGGCGGGGTCCTGTGGTTTTGGTTTCAGATACAGCCAGAACTTCACATCTATGCGTGGAGGATGTGTAGCCAGCCAGGGTTGAAATACCGGGCGTGCTGTGGGGAAGGAAATCACCTCTCTACCAGGAGAAACTGAGGAGTACCAGAGCTCCTCCAGTCCCTGCCTCCCTCTGGCAGTGTTGTTATCTATTTGCAATACGTGTTTTCCCTCTCCTGGAAGTTACTTTGCTTCTATTTAACTGAACACGTAGAGATGGGGTCTGGCAGGGAGGGCAGTTAGAAATGGGGATTCTATTTCTTAACGTGATGTGGTGCCTTTTGGAACACAGCTCATGGCAATGAACAGACAGACCTTTGAAAAGGAAGCAGTTTGCCTGGATCTTACTCCGACAGCATCTTCTGAAACAAGGAATGGATACCAGTGGGTCCACAAAGAGAATAAGAGACAAGGGGAAGAGTATGGGGGAACCGGTCTCAGAATGCTACAGTGCCTTGTTAATCGGCAGCCGATCCATCATATTAAATATCCAGCTGTCATATATTACCTTTCAAGTGAAAATGAATAACTCCCATTAAGGGCGAAATGGGTTTGAAGTCGATTCGAGACAGATTAAAGTACTGTTATGAATGTGTGTTCGGGGAGGAGGAGACAGGGGCTGTGTATAATATACTTGTCCTTACAGTTTTTAAATAATAGATGTCCCACAAATTTATGTACTGCAGGCTGCCAGGGTTCGGGGGGAGGAGGTAAAGGTCAGGCATGTGCTTCGAGTGCCACAACTTGCAGAGTGTTTCGCTGTTGACTTCTGGGCTCATTTGCCTTTTTCTGTTCTGCTGGAATAAAATCGCCTTTCCTCAGCTTGTTACGGTGTGAGGATGTCAGAGTCCCACCCCAGCACTGGCGGTAGGCTGGGTCTCTGCCATCGTGGTTTTGGTGGGGCTGCTTGCTAGGAAGCACCCCTAGATGTACGCTTGTCCCCGAGGCACGCAGGCCGAGCTGGCCGGTGCTGTCCTGGCTGTGTGCCGCTGCCGCTGCTTCCAGCGCAGAGTGTGAGTCACTTGGGTGACAGACACAGCTTCCAGCCATCTCCAAGGCAAACACATCCTAGAGTGTTCATATGCAGAACATCCTAGGTGAGCTAGGAGTATCAGTTCTGCTTTGTTGGGTCAATCCAACTGCTCGTGGAGGTGACACATTGGCCTTCACATCTGGCCAGGCATTTGTGTGTCCGATGTAAACACAGGACAAGACTTTCCTGCACCTGACAGGTTGCAAGCAGCCCACAGAAGTAGCTGAGATTTCTCTTCTAACTATAAATGACACAGCTCCCTTGCTACGGAACATAATCAAGAATGAACATTTTTTGGCCAGGCGTACTTTGTAGGATGTAAGTTAGTCCACAGACTGACCCCCCTCCAAGTCCTCAGTATGTGTTTCAGGCAACAGCAGCAGACTAAACGGAAATACTGTCTTAAGCCTTTTTGGAGGTGTCCTGATACAAATCTCTTTTTGTTGCAGCACCAACCAGCCAGGCAGAGAAGGAGCTGACAGAGCCTCCAGCGTCCTCTAAACGAATATCATTTCCCAGCAGCTCTGAGTCGCCTCTCTCCTTTAAATGGTCAAAAACTTCAGAGGAGACAAAGTCAGAGCAGGTAAGGAAGAACCATCTAGCTTTTTGTGCATCTACAAGCAGGTAATTTGTTTCCTATGTGCCAAAAGCAAAAAATAAAATAGGAGAAGGAGGATGAAACGTGATAACTGGTGGTAGGAGAAGGCATCAAATTATTACAGTGTAGCTGTAAGGAAAGAGGAAAGCAGTAGCTGTAACAATTACGTGATTCATTTGTCGTGCTTTGCAGATGTATCAGTGTCCATATTGCAAGTACAGTAATACAGACGTGAACCGGCTGCGGGTGCATGCCATGACCCAGCACTCAGTGCAGCCCATGCTCCGCTGCCCGCTCTGCCAGGACATGCTGAACAACAAGATCCATTTGCAGCTGCACCTCACCCACCTGCACAGTGTGTCACCTGACTGCGTCGAGAAACTCATCATGACGGTAAGGGGCTGTGTAGTCAAGCATGTCTGCTGCTTTCCTAGCAAAGATGAGGAGTAAAAGGATGGCCTGACCTGCATGGGCTGACTTTGCTGCAGTGGGCAGCTCCTTCATCTGTTAGGGCTCCGTCATCTGGGTTTTTCCCACCCCTGTATGTTTTGACTGCAGACACTATGTTGCCCGTGCTTGAGCACTGTGGAAACTGGCAGTGCATCGGTGTTGGGTAATTTCCCTGTGAAAAGATTGCAATAAATATTATTTCCTTTAACTACTGAGGTCATTGCATGGGATCGCGTTTTGCACAGAAGCTTCCAGGAGGTGCGGTAGCTGATGTGCTGTGCCGCTCCTGTGGTGGAAGGAAAGTGCTTGTGTGTTGATGAGCACTTCCCCAGAAGGACAGCCAGGGTGATTAAGGTAACATTACAGGAAATTAGGTATCACGTTTCTGCTTAAGATACAATTTTAAGAACCAGTAGAGTAACTTCCCTTGGCGGTCTCGTCTCATGGAGGGGAGACAGTCCTATTGTGCAGCCCATGTTCTGTGCTTCATTCACTTAATGATCCTCATTGTTATGTTGTATGAGGTAAGTTGGATCTGTTGCTTCTGTGAGGAGTCGCTCCATCCAAAACTGCAATGCTTTTGTTGTGTAACAGTTCCCTTTTTCAGGGTAACTTGAGCAAGCAAAGGATGTGCTGCTGTTGACCCAAGGCAGGTGGAACCTTACAGGATTGTTGAATACTAGAGCTATAGTTTCAAGTGCTGTTTCTAAAATGTTTGGAAACCCCTGGTTTTAAATTAAAATTTAAGCAGAGGCAGTTAAAATTACCTGAAGTAGGAAGTTAACCACTGAAGTATAGAGTGAAAGTTTGCTAGATAAAGTTAACTGTCTTCACGTGGAGCTCAAAACTTGTGACAGCTCCTCTTCTCAAGCTGTTTGTCAAACAACATTGTGCCCATGCATGGGCTGTGATTGCTGCTGCTTGTGCAGCTCCTGATGGGGAGCAGAAACTTCAGACGGCACATTGTGGTTCAGCACAAATGTGTTTGCACCAGGCTTTTCTTCTGCCCTGCATCCTTGTTTTAGCATCTAGTGTGGGATTCCTTCTCCAGCACCATCTCCAAGGAATTAAAATTCATCTAACACGAGGGCTAGTACTTGGTGAGAAGTAGCGAATTAACAGCACAGTGTTCAAGTTCTCATTTGTGAGACAGACCTGGGTTTGTGCTCTGGCTTGCTTTACCCCAGAGCCGCTGACCCAGAGTCTCTGCTGCTGCTGTACTCGTGGAGTCATGTGTGCAGCTGCTGGACCTCTGCCATGGGACTTGTCACAGTGCAGAAATGCTCATGAAGGCTTACCCCCCTCTCCAATGCCCAGGCATTTGCTTCAGTAAATAACATTTTGAGTCCCAGAATGTTTCTTTCATGAATTCCCTTTTCATAGGTTTCACATGAGTGTGCCTTTCCATTTGCTAGCATCAGTTTAACATACAGGTAAAATTAATAAGGCACATTTTCAAAAACCCTTCTAAATTCACAAATGGGATGTGTTGTCATATTCCTACACTGTTACTTCTTTGGTATAATCTTCAAGACAAGGTTGTGTCTGCATTTAAGAACTTGTCATCAAGTATATGAAATAAGTGTTTATTTTGATTCCTGTCAGTTCTTTCTCTTTGTGATTTTTTTTTTTTCCTTACACCCTGTTTCTGCTTGTTTTCTCCTTTCTTTGCTGTTTCCTGACAGTGGAGGTGAATAATACTGTGTTTGATGTAATACTCCTGTGACACATCGTCTGAGCAAGCACATGCAGAGTCACCCAGCTTTTCTCGTACAGTTCTCTAGTCTTCTCTTTCTGTCACCCTTCCAGTCCTCCTTTATGCTTTGTCCTTGTCCGATGCCTTTATGCTTTGTATCTTCCTGCTGTGCTTTACCAACTGCCTGTCCTCTCATGTTTCTGCCGTCAGGCTCAGCCGTTGCTGAAGCTGTGTCCCGCGCCCCGGCAGGCTGCAGGGTGTGCGCTGGCCGCTGTAGGACCAAGCACTCCCGACCAGCCGTGAGAGCTGTGTGCACCCCAAGTAGGTGCCACATTGCAAAACCCATTAAAAATCCAGCAGGGCCAGCAGGTCCCAGCACTCTCTGAAGAACAAAGTAGAGAGAGGTAGAGCGAAAGAGCACCAGCAGCTCCCTAGCCCTGCGAAGCTGCCCGTGGGCTCTAGGCATAGCTCTGCTCTGCTGGCCACTCGTGTGCCTGGGTCGAGGGGCAGTCCTGTCACAAAGGCCTTGGTCTCCTGTGACCTGCATCCGTTTTGATTGATGGTGCTTAAGTGTGTAAATACCTTCCGAGGACTTGAACGAATCTTGTTAGCTTCTAACTAAATTGATGGAAGACATTTTGACCTTATAGGAGCAGTGAGCAGAAGCTGAGCCCCATTCTTGGCCCAGCAAGCATAACCAGTTTGCTAAGGGTATCTGTTACGCTGATGTGGAATGGTTGGCTCCTGAGCTGGGCTCTCGGCAGAAGGTGCAGCCCGGGACAGGTGCAGCTGGGCTGGTCCATCCTCTTGGCCTGAGCCTGTCCCTCCAGGATCCAGGGGGACTGGCAGAAGCCACTTGTTAAGGAGCTTGGGACACACCACAGAGGACGTGGCCAAAGCAACTGCAGCACTGTGGAGGACAGTCCCCTTAGGTGAGCACATTGGCTGTGCTGGCGCAGGGCCTCATCCTGCTGCTGTGGAGCACAGGACTTCTGCTAAGAGCTGTGGAGAATGGCTTAGCCATGAAGCTCATCCTGTTGCTTCCTTCTGGTTCTTCCACCTTGCCATTGCCACTGGCCCTGGGCAGCTGTTCCCTCTGGTACCCAGAGATACACTGGGGAGGAAGGCTGCCTCTCCCGCTTTAAGTCCAAGAGCGTGTGGGTCAAGAAGGCGATTCTTTTTTGCATTGTGGCAAATATTTTGAGATATCAGTATGGCTTGTGCATAATGCGGCAGCATCAAAGGTTCCTAATTTTGCTCATTCTAGCTAAGATTCCCATCTCAGTCTGACACATGAATCGGGTCTTGGTGCCACGGTGAGGGAATTGCAGCCCAGTAAATGGGAGCCAGGTCCCTTTCGACACAGTGTCTTTGCGCTCGGTATTTGGAGGAGGCTCCAGTTAATAATACCTTATCAGACGCCTTTTAGGAACCTGCAGTGTCTAATATGTCTGTTGCCATAGTAACGGCTGCTTGCTTGTGCTCAGCATCTCAGAGCTGGCTGTTCCATGCGCCGTCCTTTTCATATCACAAGCAGCCGGGCTGGCTGCCCCATGGGACACCCAGGTCCTCCCCACCAGCCCAGGCGCTGGGACAGGGACTGGCAGGGCTGCAGCCACAGGCTGTGGGGAAAGGAGTGTGTGTCGTGTCCCTGCACAGCGTCGGGGTCGGGGAAGCACCCGTGGGGCAGGAGCAGGGCTCCCACCATCCCCCACCGTGTCCTGTAGCTTCCCGTCCATGGGGCTGGTGAACGGACGTGCCCAGGTTCATTCTGTGCGGCATTTCAGCCGCTCTAAACAGATCTAATCGTCATCTTTCCACATAACAGCCTCTTTGCTAATCTTGGGCCTGCACCGCTTCAGCAGAGAGCCCCTTAATGAGGGTGAAGTGCAGCGCGCCTGCATAGTCGATTGACAAGACTGATGGGCTCAAGCCGGGAGAAGGGACGGCTTCCCGAGAGCCTCCAGGAGCTGGGGGCTCTCCCTCCTCCCAGGGCTGGCTTTATCGTTCTGCACATTCCTCTCCTGTCATTTCTGTTGTCAGTTTTCTCTTCCTCAGTTTAGGGCGTCTTCCCAGTGTTTCAGCCATCTTTCCATCTTTTTCTTTCCTCCCTTGCTCTAAGAGTAATTCTTGCCTGTCCCTGCCAACCTCACTTCTCCCTCTTGCTATCTTTACATTTTTTTTTCCTCTTTCCCATTGTCTTTTCCTATTGCTCTCTCCCTTTTGCTGTCATTCAATTTTTCTCTCTCCCTCCTTCTCACCCCCTCTCACTCCCCCCTTTCCCTCTCACTCTGTGTCTCATTCTCCATCTCGGATGAAGGTAATGAAAATAATCGGGCTTCATTAATTCTGAGCCCTGTGAGATGATAGCCATTTGGAGCCATGTTTGCCAATTAGATGGTCTAAATTAGAAGTGACCTTGGTATACTGCCATCGCTTTGCCTCTCTGAGTCTAATGAAGCTTTTCACTCCAGCACCCTCTCTCTCTCTTTGTAATGGAAATTACCTCCTTTGTCTGGTTCGGGAACCTTGCAATGCATGTGTATTTCCCCCTGGTTGTGTGGACATAAGGATAGTAATGTATCTCCTCAGACCCCTTCTAGAGATTTTCTTTTCAAAAGCCGCATGATTTCAGCATTTTGGTGTGTTAAAGGGGGGAATTGCGTAGACTGTCCACACATTTGGTCACTCAGTCCGGAGGAAAGTCAGAGCAGGCAGATCCAGCGTGCATGGGGAGCTGGCCGCTCACACTAGCCAAGATTAATTTTTCAGACGTGCCAAGAATATGCTTGTGTCACACTGCCAGGGCTCGCGTGGGAGGGGTGTTGCAGCTCTCAGCCTCCGGCCTGTGTTGATAAGCTGCTCTGCAGTTCATAGTCTTAACAATCTGGTAGATCCAGTAGTGGCAGGAGCCACACTTGTCACTGCTGTAGGTTGTCACCGGTGAGGAGTGGACCTGCAAGTTCTCCAGACCAGTGACAAGTCTGTAGGTGTCAGGGCATGTGCCATCTGCCGAAGATGCTCGTGGGGCAGGGAGGCAGGAGACATGGCGTGTCAGCCCTTGGGGTTTTTGTAATAGTTGCTCACTGGACCACATTGTCTATAGAAATGGCTGTCACATCAGGGTGCCCATGCGTGTCAGTGAATCTCATCATCATAAAGAAATTTTATCTGCTGAAGGGCATCTGAATTTCATCCAAAAGGGAGGGTCCTTGGAAGCGGAGGGGCTTGTCCCAAGAACTTTCCATCTTCTAAGGCAGATAATTGGCTTCTCTGCAGTCTACTGTAGAGGGAAGTTCTCCAGCCAGCCTTCCAGTACAGACCACAGGGAGGACACTGCGAAGTGGGGCACAGGAGGGGCTGCCACAGTCTCTGGCCCAACCTTCCCCTTCCTTCACTCTTTACCCAAGCAAGTTCCCTGCCCCACTGAGCAGGATGGGGATGGGGACGGGGCAGTCGGAGCAAAGTGTGTGCCCTGAGTGCCTGCCCCAGCTTTAGGGATTTTCTTGGAGCCACTGACCCTGGTCGTTGAAGTACCGGTAAACAGAACCTGATCCACGTATTGGTATCCAAATGCCGGGTTGTCAGAAAGAGCGGGTAGGAGCAAGCTGCCCATCCCTCCTCCCCTCCTGGTTTCATTTCGGCAGGAAGATCAAGAGCAGCACAGGTCAAGGAGACCGTTTGCTTTTTGTGCAGTAATGTTGGGAGAGCAACCTAGAGGAGACCTTGGATGCAGGAGCAGTGAGGGGACGGGCGCTGCCAGGGCTCCACGTGGAGGCGGGTCGGCTGTGACAGGGGGTGGTGTTCCCAAGCTGGGTGGCTTTGCTGGTGGCTTGTGGGCCAGAAGATCAGGGCTGCAGCTGCGAAGGGGATACAGTTTAATGTTAGACAGAGCAAAGCAGGTATGTACGGAAGAAGGAAAGGGAGAAGACAAATCATATTTGTCAAACAAATCTGTAGGGTTGGTTTTTTAATAACAGTTCACAATGAATGATATGTTGCCGTTGTGAAAGAATTGGTGTTGAATAGACATTTAAACAAGGAGATGGTTGAGCAGAACTGAGGGTGGATGCCAGGTTTACATGCCAGGCATTGCAGGCTCAGGTGAAAGGGAGGTGGAGAGCTTTTTACAACTGCAGACACTTAACACAGGCAGTGCTGGAGATAAACACTTTCCTCCCTGTCACTGGAACAGTTAATGCCATTTAAATACATCCAAAGTACAAACCACCGTGTCGTAGAGCACCGCTCCGTGTTTATCTGTTGGGTGGCTGTGGCCTACTAAACCTTCCTGCACCCTTGGTACTTCCACTGTTTGTATTAAAAGCAGCCGCAGTGTGCGAGGCATTTTCTGCACGTACCAGGAAACGCTGTGCCCTCGGACTGGTTTGCACTGTGAAGGGACAGACAGTTTGAAACGGGCAGTCTGGAATTCAGTGTAAATGTGAAATGATTGGAGACGTGCAGCCTATTTTCACTATTTGCATCTTTGCTATCTGGTCGGGGGTGGTCTGTGAGGACGAAGATATAGGCTAGTCCTGCCCTGGAAAATGGCACAGCAAACAGGCAGCGCTGTCAGGAGAAGCCTGAATAGTGCCGAACAGGTGGAGGACTGAAGCGGGTCCAGTTGCTGAAGCACGACCATTTAAAAAGCCTTATTTTCAAGGTTCTGCTTCCCAGGCCCAGCCCTGTGTGGCTGCCTGGACTGTCTGCAGTTGCCCTACATCCATATCCAGAATTTCTAGTTCCCTGCACTTTTTTCTAAGATTTTTTCTGTTTGCATTTTGGGATTTTGTGCCTGTAGCAATTTAATGTACCACAGGCTTTTTTTTTTTTTTTTTCTTCCCACCTTTTTTTTTTTTTTCTCTTTTTTTATTGTGGAAGGAAGGGGTAGAAGTAGGGTGAGAACTGTGGCTATGGAGATGCAGGTAGATAAAGGTAATTACTTAAACACATATAGGGCAGCACTTACTGGTTTGGAGACCCAGATTAAGATGCAGAGGAGCATGTGAGGTTGATGATTATATTTCGGGGAGAGTTAATTGACGGAAGGTGAAGGCAGACAAAGAACCGCTGCTTACTGCCTTCTTGAATCCCAATCAGGAATTATGATTAAAGACGCGGCGAGACAACAGAGGCCTGATGAATTGGTGTCTTTTTTTTTTTCTTTTTTGCCGTCATTCACACTTGATTGACTTCAACCTTTCAAGTGCAAAAGTCTCTCTTTTCCATTATTATTCATAGCCATCTGAGTTTTTCTAATTAAAGTGTATGAAAACAATTACTGATCCGTCGTACTGAGTGTGGTAGTGGGGATGGCTGCCTTACTGTAACGTGTATAAAAAGCCCACAGTTTTCTATAATGATGTGCAGCTGAGGTGTTAGATAATTTTGTTCTTTTTCTACTCTGTTGGGGTTTTTTTTAATTTCTCATGATTTATTTTTCATAATTCCTAAAGATCCTAGGAAAGCACTCTCCCTGCTGATAAAGCTGAGAGGGGTGGCTCCTTCCTGCCTTCCCTCCTCGGCATCCCTGCTCATTCCCCTCCTCTGAGCCTGGCTACCGGGAATTAACCAGTGACCTTTCACGTCTCCAGACTCACCACCCACAGCCATCAGATACTCCTGCTTAGAGTAGAAGGTGGAATGAATTTGGTGTGCTCAGCTTCCCTCCTGGTGATTTATCAGTGTCATCTGCCTTTCCTGCCAACATCTGTGGGACCTGGCACCCACCTCCATGCACCGGCCATCCCAGTAAAGGCAGGAAGCTCAGCATCCCTCCCCAGTGCTGTTCAGATGTCTGCAGCCACTCGGACACAGTTTTTCATGGACTGCTTTAGCTTCACTTAGTGAAGCCAAGGTCTAGTCTATGTTTGCTTGCATTTGACATCTGTCTAGATAAGGAAGATTTCATGTCCTGCACGTTGGTTTACCTTCAGCTTCATCACAGGTTTGCTTCTGCAGTTGAATCGGAGCCCTGTGGTCCTTGACTCCCCAGAAAGCAAGGTACACTGCATGCAGATAACAGCCTCACTCACTCACTCTGTTCTGAAATCCAGGGTGCAAATGCCTTCTTAGCATGTGACAGAAGGATGGAGAGACTTGTTTTGCTAAGAAACTTACCTGTCTAGGAGTGTTTATTTATGCCTCACTCTCCCAGCAGTCAGAGGCTGGGAGCAGACGCACCACAAGCATTGCAAGTCAGTGTTGGTTTCTGTGCCTTCGAGTGCCGTGGCCCTGGTGTATAGGAGATGCTCCCTGAGCATCAGCGGGGTGAAACATGCAGCTGCTTGGAGCTGCAGAGGTGTCTTCGCTTGCCACAGGCATCTAACTGGTGCTGGCAGCCACGCGCTGGAATACCACACGGATGGTGTTGGTGATACGTGTCAGTCTTCCCAGTTGCTGCTCTGGGGAGAAGGGCTGTGAGGCAGCTTTTCAGCTGGTGTGTGAGACTGGCTCTGGACGTTCAAAAAGGGTGTTTGTTGTCCTGCACTTGATGCCAGCCACCTGCAAACTGGTAGCGAGGTTGTCTGTATTTTCTCTGTGTGACCGGATACACCCAAAGAAACAGTTTTCCCAAAAAAAGATGAGCATATGTGTTTGACTCTTTGAAAGAGCGTCTGTAGTTGAAGCATGCAAGCTCTCCAGCTCTTGAAAAATGTTGTTGTTTTGGCACTGCGCTGGTCATGATCATGCAGGTTCTAGACAAACACTTGCAGAGAGGCGAAGGGAACACTTTAGAGCAAGGAAAGGGTTAGCAAAAGCTTTTCATTTTGCAGGCAGTTTGCTGTCTTTTTAGTCTTATTCATCCTTTCCTTTGTCACCTCTCTCCTTATTTGTACTTTTCTTTCTCATGCCCCTCCTTTTCCTGCATCGATACACTTTGAAAACAGTGCTGCAATGCTCCCTAGTTCAAGATTACAGTGTACTTTACGAGGTATGATTTAATTAGGGGCCTTATTATGTTTTCAGCAGCTTAAGGTGGGCCTTTCAACTTATCTACCTAATTGGTTGCACAAGAAGTTTCACAGCCCATGACAAAACATTGTCAGTGATCAAAGTCTGAATTCTACATAAAGGAAAAATATTAATAATAAGATTATTCTTCAAGTGTGCACTGCTAATTATGTCCAGAATGTAACTGTAGAAACACTTTTGACTGATGAGAGCTTTGTCTAATAAATATGAGTCTTCAGTGAGCTATGAAAAGTGACGCCTCTGACTTTACAATACTGGTGTCTAATTTTGTCACTGAAGATGTTTAAAATATTTTCCTGTGTTTTCCTACTCCCCACATCCTTTCCTCCTTGTCTCCAGGTGACAACACCTGAGGTGATGATGCCCAGCAGCATGTTTCTTCCGGCAGCCGCTCCAGAGAAAGACGGGAACTCTGCCGCAGAGGAGCTGGGGAAGCAGCCTGGTGAGTGCGGGTCAATGAGGTCCACAGGTCCCACCGCTCCCCCAGTCCCATCACCTGGTCAGGGACTGTGTCTGGGGACATCTCTGTCCAGGTCACTTCCACATGCCCAGCTGTCCCCTGAGAAACACAGTCAGGTGGTGCCCAGCAGGGCCGTCTCCCTTCATCTGTGCCACGAACGGGCTGGTGCCCTGGGTGTCCCCATGGCAGGGCAGAGCGAGGGGGCTCAGAGCTGAGGAGCAGAGCTTACTGCCATGGCAAGTCACCTGGAAATGGTGTTGAATCCTTGCAGAGGAAGAAGACAAGATGTGAGCAGTGAAAAGCACAGGTGGTGGAGGGCTGAGGGCCCAAATCTCCTCAGCCTTTTTCTTTGCCATGCTGTGTTATGAAGGCATGACTGTAAATCCGTGACTGTTTAGTCTTGGCTTTGTCATGTGATAGGGGGGCATCCCAAGAACATCGTTCTGCATGGGCAGAAGTGTCTGATCGCAAACTTGGCTTGGAAGTCGTGCTGGTCTTCCTTCTGTGCCCTGCTGGAAGGTCTGTAAGGAATGTGGGAATTAAGACAGCAGTTTTTTCCTTCCAGGCAGACGGCCCCAAGGCAGTGGTGCTGGTGGGGCAGCACTGGCCCAGTCAGGGTAGCTAGAGCTGCTCTGGCCATGGCGATCCCTTTTTTGGTCTCTACCTGTATCACAACATCTTTTCCAGCAGGGTAGTGCTCAGTGGCCCTGGAGAAGTGGGAGTGCACTGAGTGTTTGTTCCTTCTTCTCCCATCTTCCCTCAAACAGCACCCTTTGAGCTGCTGCCAGCAGGGCCTGAATTTCATTCCTGTTGTTTCTAGCTTTGATAGGACCGGGACTCAAATACTACGTTCAAATTGATGAACCTTGTTATAGGAAAATAGGCAGGACATCAAAGAAGAGCATCACAGACAGGTAGTTGAGTGGCCTTCACTTAAAAGGAAGAATTAAAGGTGGCAAATGCACTAAGGGAACGTGTGTGTGTGAATAGTTTCCAGATATTCAAAGTGGGCAAGAAAGTAAAGTATATAGGTTTATGCAATGGGCCACGATGAGGGTAATGGGCTGGTATTAAATTAGATGAATGAAGATAGAGGAGAAGCATTAGAAATACCTATCATCTTGCAGAGAAAAAACACAGACGTACTAGAGACAAAAAGAGGATGTTGGTCTGCCCTTGTGTGCTGGTGTAATTTTCAGGTTTGCTCTAATTTTGTTTTCACAGAGATCTCTGAGGACTCGGGAAAGAGTCTTTTGCCATCGGAGAACACAGAGCACAGCGGAGATCCTAAGCCCGTTCCGGCCGATCAGAGCTCTGCCAGGGAGGACTCCAGCTTCCTCTGCTGGAAGAAGGGCTGCAACCAGGTGTTCAAGAGCTCAGCGGCCCTGCAGACACACTTCAATGAAGTTCACGCAAAGCGGCCTCAACTGCCGGTGTCTGATCGCCACGTCTACAAGTACCGTTGCAACCAGTGCAGCCTGGCATTCAAAACCATTGAGAAGCTGCAGCTCCATTCCCAGTACCACGTCATCCGGGCGGCCACGATGTGCTGCCTCTGCCAGCGCAGCTTCCGAACCTTCCAGGCCCTGAAGAAGCACCTGGAAACCAGCCATCTGGAGCTGAGTGAGGCCGACATTCAGCAGCTGTATGGTGGCCTCTTGGTCAACGGAGACCTTCTCGCTATGGGTGATCCTTCACTTTCAGAAGACCACACTATAATAGTTGAGGAAGATAAGGAGGAGGAGAGCGACCTGGAAGATAAGCAGAGCCCGACAGGTAGCGATTCGGGGTCAGTGCAAGAGGACTCTGGCTCAGAACCGAAGAGGGCCTTACCCTTCAGGAAGGGCCCGAACTTCACTATGGAGAAATTTCTAGATCCGTCTCGCCCTTACAAGTGCACGGTCTGCAAGGAGTCTTTTACGCAAAAGAACATTCTCCTGGTCCATTACAATTCAGTTTCTCATCTGCATAAACTGAAAAGAGCCCTCCAAGAGTCTGCTACTGGGCAGCCCGAACCTACCAGCAGCCCAGACAACAAACCTTTTAAGTGCAACACCTGCAACGTGGCCTACAGTCAGAGCTCAACCTTGGAGATCCACATGAGGTCTGTCCTGCACCAAACCAAAGCTCGTGCTGCCAAGCTGGAGGCGGCTGGGGGCAGCAGCAGCAGTAACGGTGCTGGCAACAGCAACAGCAGCAGTCTCTCTTTGGGCTCATCCACACCAAGTCCAGTGAGCACTAGCAACAGTAATACTTTCACAACCACCAACACAAGTAATTCGGGCACAACTCCCATTCCTAGCCTGCTCAACCAGGTATCCAGCGACACTGTGGGAATTCCCCCCTTAGGTAACCCCGTAAGCACTAATATCGCCTCCCCTTCAGAGCCCAAAGAGGTAAACCGGAAGAAGCTGGCAGACATGATTGCATCCAGGCAGCAGCAGCAGCAGCAGCAGCAAGCTCAGACCCTGGCACAGGCACAGGCCCAAGTCCAGGCCCATCTGCAACAAGAACTGCAGCAGCAAGCTGCTCTCCTGCAGTCTCAGCTGTTCAACCCAGCACTTTTGCCACACTTTCCGATGACCACTGAAACCCTTCTGCAGCTTCAACAGCAGCAGCATCTTTTATTTCCTTTCTACATCCCCAGTGCCGAGTTCCAACTCAATCCAGAAGTTAGTCTGCCTGTCACCAGTGGTGCACTGACATTGACTGGTACAGGTCCAAGTTTGCTGGAGGACCTGAAGGCTCAAGTTCAGCTCCCTCAACAGAGCCATCCACAGCTCTTACAGCAGCAGCAAGGTCAGCTGTCCTTGTCACAACCCCACTCCGTCCTTATACAGCAGAGCCAGCACTCTGAGAAGAAGAATAAATCCGTAGTGAAGGAGAAAGAAAAAGAAACCTCCCGGGAAAGGGAAAGTGCAGAGAGGGGAGACAATAATGGAGCATCTAAGGAGACTCTGCCTGATAACTTGAAGCCCAAAGAGAAGAAGGACTTTGTACCAGGCAGTAGTACGGAGCCTTCCTTGCTGCCTCCACGTATTGCCTCTGATGCAAGAGGGAATGCCACAAAAGCCTTGCTGGAAAACTTTGGCTTCGAGCTTGTCATTCAGTATAACGAGAACAAGCAGAAGGTGCAAAAGAAAAATGGGAAGACAGAACAAGGTGAGAACTTGGAAAAGCTCGAGTGTGATACATGCGGCAAGTTCTTTTCAAACATCCTCATCCTGAAGAGCCACCAAGAGCATGTTCACCAACATTACTTTCCCTTTAAGCAGTTAGAGAGATTTGCCAAACAATACAGAGAACACTATGACAAACTGTACCCACTAAGGCCTCAGACTCCAGAGCCACCACCCCCACCTCCGCCACCCCCACCTCCGCTCCCTCCAGCACCTCCTCAGCCGGCTTCTACTCCTACCATTCCTACTTCTGCCCCACCAATTACCTCTCCTACAATCGCACCAGCCCAGCCGTCTGTGCCACTCACCCAGCTCTCCATGCCGATGGAGCTGCCCATCTTTTCACCACTTATGATGCAAACCATGCCACTACAAACACTACCTGCGCAGCTGCCACCCCAGCTGGGTCCTGTAGACCCTCTGCCTGCCGACTTGGCCCAGTTGTACCAGCATCAGCTCAACCCTAGCCTTCTCCAGCAGCAGCAGAACAAGAGGCCACGGACACGGATCACCGACGACCAGCTCAGAGTGCTTCGGCAGTATTTTGATATTAACAATTCCCCAAGTGAGGAGCAGATCAAAGAGATGGCGGACAAATCTGGATTGCCCCAGAAAGTGATCAAGCACTGGTTCAGAAACACTCTTTTCAAAGAACGCCAGCGCAACAAGGATTCCCCATACAACTTCAGTAATCCTCCAATTACCAGCCTGGAAGAACTGAAGATAGACTCACGGCCTCCTTCTCCAGAACCTCAAAAGCAGGAATACTGGGGAAGCAAGCGATCCTCCCGGACACGCTTTACTGACTACCAACTCAGAGTCCTGCAGGATTTCTTTGATGCCAATGCTTATCCAAAGGATGATGAATTTGAGCAGCTTTCTAACTTGCTGAACCTCCCAACGCGTGTTATAGTGGTGTGGTTCCAGAATGCCCGTCAAAAAGCTAGGAAAAACTATGAGAATCAGGGAGAAGGCAAGGACGGGGAACGACGGGAGCTTACAAATGACAGGTATATTAGAACAAGCAACTTGAACTACCAATGCAAAAAGTGCAGTCTAGTCTTTCAGCGCATTTTTGATCTCATTAAACATCAGAAAAAGCTTTGTTACAAAGATGAGGATGAGGATGGACAGGATGATAGCCAGAATGAAGACTCTATGGATGCAATGGAGCTCTTGACTCCAACCAGTTCCTCCTGCAGCACACCAATGCCCTCGCAAGCTTACAGCACACCTACATCTTCAGCCAATGCAACCTCCTCAGCTTTTCTGCAGCTCACAGCAGAGGCAGATGATTCCTCCACCTATAGTTCTAAAGTAGAAGCTACAGATGAGAAACCAAAGCAGTCTGAACCTCCAAGTACACAGCAAAACCAAACTCAAGAGAAGCAAATGCAACCAAAGCAAGAGTCTCAGCAGCAACAGGACCAAGGAGAACAAAAGACAAGTTCAGCACACCAAAAGATTTCACAGTTATCCTCCCCCTCTTCATTGCAACAGCCACCTCCCCCTCCTCAGCCCCCTCAGTGCTCCTTGTCACAGTCAAGCCCAAGTCCATCGCAGCTGTCACATCTTTCCCTCAAACCCATTCACACATCCACCCCTCAACAGCTGGCAAACCTACCTCCTCAGCTAATCCCATACCAGTGTGACCAGTGTAAGCTGGCATTTCCTTCCTTTGAGCATTGGCAGGAGCATCAGCAGCTTCATTTCCTGAGTGCACAGAACCAGTTTATCCACCCCCCGTTCCTGGACAGAACGCTGGATATGCCATTCATGCTTTTTGATCCCAGTAATCCCCTACTGGCGAGCCAGCTGCTGTCTGGAACGTTACCACAGATTCCAGCGAGCTCAGCCACTTCACCCTCAACTCCAACATCCACAATGAACACACTGAAGAGGAAGCTGGAGGAAAAGGCCAGTGCAAGCCCTGGGGAAAATGACAGTGGGACTGGAGGAGAAGAACCGCAAAGGGATAAACGTCTAAGGACAACCATTACCCCAGAGCAGCTGGAAATTCTTTATCAGAAATACTTGCTCGACTCCAACCCAACACGGAAAATGTTGGATCACATTGCACATGAAGTGGGCTTGAAGAAACGTGTGGTGCAAGTTTGGTTTCAGAACACCCGTGCACGGGAAAGGAAGGGGCAGTTCAGAGCTGTAGGGCCTGCCCAAGCCCATAGACGGTGTCCCTTCTGCCGAGCTCTCTTTAAAGCGAAGACAGCTCTTGAAGCTCATATCCGATCCCGTCACTGGCACGAGGCCAAGAGAGCCGGATACAACTTGACGTTGTCTGCTATGCTCTTAGATTGTGATGGGGGACTCCAGATGAAGGGAGACATCTTTGATGGAGCAAGCTTTTCCCACATGCCACCAACTAGCAGCGATGGGCAGAGTGTTCCTCTTTCGCCAGTGAACAAGAGCATGGAACTGTCACCTCGAACTCTGCTGAGTCCATCCTCCATCAAGGTGGAAGGAATAGAAGACTTTGAGAGTCCCTCCATGTCCTCGGTCAATCTGAGCTTTGACCAAACAAAGCTGGACAACGATGACTGCTCGTCTGTCAACACTGCAATCACAGACACTACAACAGGAGATGAAGGGAATGCAGACAACGATAGTGCAACAGGGATTGCAACCGAAACCAAATCAGCATCGGGACCCAGCGAAGGTCTGACAAAAGCTGCCATGATAGCAATGTCTGAATATGAAGATCGGCTGTCTTCTGGCCTGGTCAGCCCAGCTCCCAGCTTCTACAGCAAAGAGTACGACAATGAAGGTACTGTGGACTATAGTGAAACATCCAGCCTTGCAGACCCCTGCTCACCCAGCCCTGGTGCAAGTGGTTCAGCCAGCAAGTCTGGAGAGAGCGGGGATCGACCCGGACAGAAACGCTTTCGCACTCAGATGACTAATCTCCAGCTAAAAGTTCTTAAGTCGTGCTTTAATGACTACAGGACACCTACCATGCTGGAGTGTGAGGTCCTGGGCAATGACATTGGACTGCCAAAGAGAGTTGTTCAGGTCTGGTTCCAGAATGCTAGGGCAAAGGAGAAGAAGTCCAAACTCAGCATGGCCAAGCATTTTGGCATAAACCAAACAAGTTACGAGGGACCCAAAACAGAGTGCACTTTGTGTGGCATCAAGTACAGTGCTCGACTGTCTGTACGTGACCATATCTTCTCTCAACAGCATATCTCCAAAGTTAAAGAAACCATTGGAAGCCAGTTGGATAAGGAAAAGGAGTATTTTGACCCAGCTACTGTACGTCAGTTGATGGCTCAGCAGGAGCTGGACCGGATCAAAAAAGCCAATGAGGTTCTTGGTCTGGCAGCTCAACAGCAGGGCATGTTTGATAACACCCCCCTGCAAGCTCTTAACCTTCCTGCTGCATACCCAGCACTACAGGGCATCCCTCCAGTCTTGCTCCCAGGCCTCAACAGCCCATCCTTACCAGGCTTCACTCCATCCAACACAGGTGGGTACAGATATTATCACACTGCTTAGACGCACAGCTTAACTTGATGCATCTTTAGCCCAAGCAGGTGTTTCCTTCAGAATGACTAATAACAGGATACCCAGCCCCTTAGTTGAGTATATTTGTTTGACAGCAAATAAGCAATAGGTATCTTATCTTTAATTCCTGAACTCAGATTTTCTAGCAAAGTCTGAAATACAGCAAGGTCTAGACATGCTGTGTATCTCTGTTTCATTAGCACAGACTAAAATTTCCAAAGCACCTTCCGGAAAACGGTAAATAAAGGATTTATCAAACAGAACAGGAGTAGGACTAACATGCTGAATTTGTTGTTCATTATACCTTTCCTGTTGTTACAAATTCCATTTACGTAGTGCCATCCCAAGTTTTAAATAACTCTGAACCATTTCTAGGGAAAAGTGTGATGTGCCTGGTAGCACTGGTGACAGACACCTGGAGCATCTTTACGTAACACCCTTACGGTGACCTCCAGGACAAATCCCAAGGCACCTGTGGATTGGGTTTTGAGTAATGGCTGGACACAACCTGAAAGTACCTGCTCAACAAACAACAGTGTAGTTATGGGACAGATCTACTTGGTATTTGAATAGGATTTTTCTTAACAATACTACATAAAAATGAAATTTGGGATAGCCCTTTGGGTGGCCTAATCCCAGATATTGGAATTTGGTCTTTGAGGATGCTCCTTTCTCTTGTACCTGGTGGACAGATGGAAAGTATGAGATGTGTAGCAAAAAATGACAGTGGACAGTACTGCTCAGTAGACTAGCAGTGACATAGAAAACTTGATCCAAAGGCTTCATTTCACCCCTGCTACATCCATGACACCCCAGAGACCTGCCTGTATCTTGAGTTGCCACTCTTGACAGAGCAATTGATGTTCTCTAGACTTGCTTTCACTTGGCAGACCTCTCTGTTTACTGCTGATGATCCCTCTTGAAGCTGACTTTCACCAGGGCCGCTCTACATTTCCGGAGATATCCCAGGAACCAATTCCAGTGTCTTGTCTTGGCAACAGGCTGAGTCTGTCCTGGGCTGGAAAGCCTGTGACACTGTAACGCCTGGTATGGTTACACCGTACACCTTTGTTTTCTACACAGCAGCAATACAGGTCTACCACTGTTAAGACAGTGTCCAGAACAGTTAACTTTCTCTTATTGTAGTGAACTGATTGGCTAATGATGAGTTATAATCCATGATGTGAAGCCTAAATAAGATCTGAGTATCTACCTGTCTTCTGGCTGGAGTGCTATCAGTCTCCAAGAAGGCTTTCTGCTTTTATTCAGCAGGCTGACTCTGAGGTTCCTTTTTCAACAGATTGAAAAACTGGGTGCAGATGCTGCCAGGTAACATGGTTGTGTCACGTTAATAAAATTGTCATCATCTTTTGTTATCCAGGAGGTAAATCTTCAGATAAGCAAATCAAAGCCTTAGACAAAAGGATAGTAGCTGGTGTGAGCAGCTCTGTGTAACTTGACCAACTCATAGGACATTCACAGGGGGAACTGGCTGCGAGCTGCGAGCTGTAAGTCATATCACTAGCACCCGAAGTTTGTGTGTAGTTGCAGTGGCATTGGGTGTAGCACCCTGAAGAGAGCACTAGAGACCCTTGACTCAAAATAGGCATCGCTCTTTCCCCATGGAAGTGGCTGTGTTCACCTTTTTCTCCGTTAATGCTCGTCTCTGAAAAATGAAAAAAAGTTAAATCTCCCTGTATTTGTTGGGTTCTGGCCTTTCCAAAAATTACACACTTTCTTAGAGTCAAGATCCTTTTTCCCATGAAAGCAGCAGAGAAGATTACCTTGTAGCATGGTTGCTGATGTCTGTGTCAGAAGGTCCTATCAGAGCAGAGAAGATCAGTTTTTTGGGGATCTGGAAGAGCTTTCTGCTGGGAGCTAGGGCCTCCGCAAGGCTTTTTTTGTGTAGTTACAGGACTCTTCCCATGACCCCCAAAGCGAAAGTAAAATCATTCTTAACTATAGCTGTAGTATAGGTCATCATAATTAAACCATTTTAAAACAGGTGCTGTTAGAATTTATTCTGTTCAGGACTATTGTCCATTCCTGCTTCTTGAATCTAGTCCTAGCTACGTGCCTGAAGGGGGGGTGTGTGCCAGGGCTTTTTCATGTGATACTTCTGTTCTTACTGAAGATCTCGTTTCAGATCAGAGGCCAGAACCAAGCCAAGAGGATCTCTTTGGCAAATTACATTGTCAGCCTACCACAGATAGCTCTGTGCTGTTTACTTGGTACCCCAAATTTACAACAACATCTAAATTTATTTTTTTTTTTTTTTACTTCAAAGACCAGTATGTGTCCTGGGGAGATGGGGCTACGTACTATGAATGTTAAAAGCGATCAGGGACTGCCTAGGCAGGACTAAGCTATTCAGAAAGTCAAACAGACAATTTGTGGCCTTTAGATAAAGCTCCAAAGGTCAGGCCATCTCAGCTCAAAGCCTGTCGAAGCAGATAAGGCTGTGCATCCAGGAATGTTATGAATTAGCTGCTGCTCCTGCGCTTGAACCTCTCGGGGACTGTTCAGCTAGGGAGCACAGTTTCAATGGCATCTATCCATAATATACCCTTATCTGAAATCTATAAGGCCGCTGCATGGAGGTCCACTTCATACCTTCACAGATCACTACTGTTTCCATACCACATCAGGAGCAGATGCAGGTTTCAGAAGGGCTTTGCACCAGCCATTGCTGTATTCTGCCGGCTCTGGCCGCCCTCCCACGGGGCTCCTTCCAGGCTGGCCTCTGCAGAGCCACAGTGGCTTTGTCTCCTGCCCTTTGCTGGGAAGACCAGCACCGGGTGCAGGGTGCCAGTATCAGCGGATGAATGCAGCACTGCAGGCAAATGAGCTGTTCATCGCAGGATGCGGTGCGGCCAGCTTTTGGTGAGTGCTCCACTCACCTTGGCTACCTGCTGCTACTCAGAGCATGGAGCTGCAGGAAGGCAGTTCCTGTGCCGTATGTTCACAAGTGTGGATTCCTTCTGGGCTATGCCAGCTTTACAGGGCATGGTGAAGTGATAGGCTCTTGTGATACAACTGTACAGGCAGCAGCCAGGGCCGTGGTGTCCAGAAGCCCGAGGAGCATGTGTCTGCACAGAACTTGTATGTTGTGCTCCCTCCCACAGCCTCTGCCCCTGGTCCTGCCATCTCCTCTGGTCCAGGACCCAGGATTCGGGTGCCTGCTAGCAGCAGGGATGAGATGGTTGAGGGTGCCCACACTTGTTCCTCAGAATTGATTTTGATGATTTGAGACCTCACCAGGATCCGTGGGGCAGCTGCAGCTCAGAGCTGTTGGCCCCAGCCCGTCTTTACATTGCCTTCACAACGCAGAGGACCCCACGGCAGCTGGATTTACCTGCCAGGAGTCACCACCTGCCCTATGCACAGCGGGTCCCTGCAGGCGTGCTTCCCCTTGGAAAACACTTTAAGCTGCCACCATGCCCCAAGCCACCGCCGAAAAGGAGCAGTTTCTCCTCTCCTCTCCCACTGGGTATTTCACGGAAGAGGGACAACCTAAAATAGGAGTTACCGTGCCCCTGCGTCCATTCCTAGTCCTGCAGTCGTTCGTCCTCAGACTGCCTTTGAGCACTTACCGTCGCAGCTGTAAGGGCTCGCGCTTTGCTGCTGACAGGTTGGACTTGTTGGCTGGTTTTGCAGCAGGGGTGGGTGCTGCAGCAGGTTCCCGGCTCCAGAGCCTCGGAGCGTATGGGGCTGCACCGGCAGAACGGTAGAGGTTTGTTTCATTTTTATTTTCCCCAAATGTCACTGAGGGACTTCCCAAGCAAAATGTTCCTTTTTAGGAGCACGTTTGCCAACTGCAGTGGACATGATTAATGGATGTGACTCTACGAGCCACACTCCTCTTGCCCCAAGCTGCTGTCAGCTGTGAGAAGAGAAATCGGCACCAGGGGACTGTGTTGTTACTGGCTATTCCTGCTGTTGGGAAGATGGGCAGACTTCACATTCCACCATTAATCCATCTCCTTTGTAGAGGAAGCATCACGATGCTTTTAATTCCACCCAAAACATGACGTTCATGCCTAGGGGAGATGTCTGAATACCATGTAAACTCTGAAATTGCTCAGAAGCTGTGTACCCAAAGCCTCATGTTGGAAGGAAGGAAGGAAGGAAGGGGTTGCATCAGAGATTTGTGAGCATCAGCCTAATAAGGACAAAATAGCTTAGATTTAGCCTGTTCAGTCCTCTTCAGTTGCCATCAGCAGGGCTTTCTGATCTGTGGAGATTTTAATGAGATTGACAGTATCTAGCATTACGGCTGTTTGCTTAGCCCTTTCCTTCTGCCGGAGTCCTTTGACCAAAGGACCAGTCAGTGCAGATGTGGGAGAGGTGCCTGTCCCTGACATCAGCTGGTGATCATTCAGGAATTTCAGAGGAGTCAGTAAAACAGCAGCTGTGCAGAGCATCCCAGTTGGACGGTGGGTACCGTGTTTGGTGCTGTCAGGCAGTGTGGCCAAGCGGCCGTGGGTGGTGGGACCTGACGAGGCACGTCCCCGTGGCACACGGGGCCCTGGGGAGCGGGGCGGTTGTCCCAGAGGAAGCAGGAGCAGTGGATGGGCTCTCCCACCCGCGCTGCTGCAGTGCGTGAGCACGGCCCAGGTGTTGCCTCGTGCAGAGGAGACAGCGGCTCGGGGGCAGTTGTGGGGTGGCCTGGGGTCACCCTACCCGGTGCTTTCTTGCCTGCCAAGTGACTCCTTACCTCTCTTTCTTCCCTCTTGCAGCTTTAACTTCTCCCAAACCTAACCTAATGGGCCTGCCCAGCACAAGCGTCCCTTCGCCCGGCCTACCCACCTCTGGATTACCAAATAAGCAGCCCCCGGCCGCACTGAGCTCGCCCACCCCGGCACAAGCCACGGCGGCCGTGGCCCCGCAGCAGCCACCGGCAACGACCCCGCAGCCGCAGCAGCCGCCCCCGCCACAGCGCAAGGAGAAGGAGAGCGAGAAAGCAAAAGAGAAGGAGAAGGCACCCAAGGGGAAGGGGGACCCTCTGCCAGGGCCCAAGAAGGAGAAGGGGGAGGCGCCGGTGGGCGCCCTCTCGGCCCCACTGCCCACCATGGAGTATGCGGTGGAGCCCACCCAGCTCCAGGCGCTGCAGGCTGCCCTGAATTCGGACCCCACCACCTTGCTGACGAGCCAGTTCCTTCCCTACTTCGTCCCTGGCTTTTCCCCCTACTACGCCCCGCAGATCCCTGGCACCCTGCAGAGCGGGTACCTGCAGCCCATGTACGGGATGGAGGGGCTGTTCCCCTACAGCCCCGCACTGTCGCAGGCGTTGCTGGGGCTGTCCCCCAGCTCCCTGCTGCAGCAGTACCAGCAATACCAGCAGAGTCTGCAGGAGGCATTGCAGCAGCAGCAGCAACAGCAGCGGCAGGCGCAGCAGCAGCAGCAGAAAGCGCAGCAGCCCAAAGGAAGCCAAACCCCCGTCCCCGCGGGGGCTGCCACCCCGGACAAAGACCCTGCCAAAGAACCCCCCAAGCAAGAAGAGCAGAAGAACGCACCCCGCGAGGTGTCCCCCCTCCTGCCCAAACCCCCAGAAGAGCCCGAAGCGGAAGGCAAGGGCGCGGACTCCCTCTGCGACCCCTTCATCGTCCCGAAGGTGCAGTACAAGCTGGTCTGCCGCAAGTGCCAGGCGGGCTTCGGCGACCAGGAGGCGGCCAGCAACCACCTGAAGTCCCTCTGCTTCTTCGGCCAGTCCGTGGTGAACCTGCAAGAGATGGTGCTTCACGTGCCCACCGGCAGCAGCCAGGGCAGCGGCTCGTACCAGTGCGTGGCGTGCGAGAGCACGGTGTGTGGGGACGAAGCCCTCAGTCAGCATCTCGAGTCAGCCCCGCACAAACACCGAACAATCACAAGAGCAGCAAGAAACGCCAAAGAGCACCCCAGTCTATTACCTCACTCTGCCTGCCCCCCCGACCCCAGCACCGCATCTACCTCGCAGTCGGCCGCTCACTCAAACGACAGCCCCCCGCCCCCCCGGCCCCCCCCGGCTTCCCCCCACGCCTCCAGAAAGCCCTGGCCCCCGGCGGCCCCCCGCGCCCCGCCCGGGAAGCCGCCGCCGCCGCCTTTCCCTCCTCTCTCCTCATCTTCAACGGTTACCTCAAGTTCATGCAGCACCTCAGGGGTTCAGCCCTCGATGCCAACAGACGACTATTCGGAGGAGTCTGACACGGATCTTAGCCAAAAGTCAGATGGACCGGCGAGCCCGGCAGAGGGGCCCCGGGACCCCGGCTGCCCTAAGGACAGTGGTCTAGCTAGCGTAGGAATGGACACCTTCAGATTGTAAGCTTTGAAGATGAACAATGAAAATGAATTTAAATAAAAAGTTAATAACAAACCAATTTCAAAAATAGACTAACTGCAATTCCAAAGCTTCTAACCAAAAAAAGAAAAAAGAAAAAAGCGTGGGTTGTTTTCCCATATAACGATGCCGGTGGGTTTTACATTTCTTTTTTCCTTTCCTTTTAATAAAATAAAACTTAAAAAAGAAAAAAAAAACTGTTACATTTGTCCTTTCGAAGGTACTGTTGGTCTGGGAGACGAAAGCCCGTGCTGCCTCCTTACTGTCTTCGGAGCTTGAGCCCCTTGTATATTGCCCCTTTTCAATAACGCCCCACGTCGATAGCACAGCAGAGGCCGGCATGCACTGTATGGGAAAGCAGCCCACCTTGTTACAGTTTTAAATTTCTTGCTATCTTAGCATTCAGATACCAATGGCTTGCTAAAAGAAAAAAGAAATGTAATGTCTTTTTATTCTCAGGTCAATCGCTCACACTTTGTTCTGTTTTCAGAATCATTGTTTTATATATATATATATATATATATAATTTCTTTCATTTGTTTTGGGGTTTTTGTTTTGGTTTGGTTTGGTTTTGTTCCAGAAAAGGATTTTTTTTTCTTTTTTTTTTTCCTTTTTTTTTTTTTTTGTTTTGCTTTGATAATTTAAAATGGGCAGAAAGTATTCAAGAGAAAAACAATGTGAACTGCTTTAGCTTTTCGGGGATTTTAAGGGTAGCTTTTCTGCTGAAGCCAATTTCAAGGGGAAAAGTTAAGCACTCCCACTTTTCAGAAAAAAAAAAACCACACAAAGAGTGTTGAGGACTCGGAGCTTAAAAAATAAGTTTTAAAACAACTGACTTTCTGTATTTATGATAGATATGACCATTTTTGGTGTTGAGTAGATTGTTGCATTGGAAATGAACTGAAGCAGTATGGTAGATTTAAAAGAAAAAACCCTTTTGTGTACATTTAGCTTTTGTATGGTCCAGCTGACGGCTTCTCATTTGATGTTGTCTTGTTCATTCCTAGCCAGATAGATTGCAATCCATTGACTCGCCTAAGCTTTTCTCCCCTTTGTACCTTTACTCCCCATTCCCCCATCCTGTAATCTTCCAATTATGGTCGCTACCTTCATTTCTTAGAGGGTGGTTGCATAATTATTTTATAAAAACTAAAGAAAGAAGTTCAAAGGGTTTTGGGGGGTCAGTAGGATCCCTTGCAGAATATTTTTTGTTGGGGGTTTGAAACTTTTTAAGGCGTATACATACGATTTACCTATGTCTGTTACCCTTGTGCACTTATCTCTTTCTTATTTTCCATTTTTCCTTGGTTTTTTTTCTTCCCCTCTTCTTTTCCTCATTTTGTAAATGCTTCAAAGACTCTGTTCCTAAACTATAAGCATTTGTTTCTGTTTGTGTAATTAGGCTGCACTCTGTTCCTTCTTTTAAAAAAAGGTTTTGTTACATTTTTTTTCTCTGAAGAAAATTCATGCTTTAAATAAAATCCAAAGACATACCCTTTCACCACTGGTGCAGAATGAGCAAAAAGGATTCTTTTTACTTGAGAATTTGTTTCTGATTTAAACAAACAAGTCTAAGTTTAAATAAAGAATAAAAAAAGTATCCAGGTTGTTATCTGTGCTTCTTCTGCAAGCAGAGAGACAACTCTTAGCGAAAACCCAGCGCACCAAAAGGCAGGTTTCTCTTTCCAAGTTCTCTCCCATGGTAGGCAACCGGAGCGGCGAGCGCCGCGGCTCAGAGCCACGTGCGGGCAGGCAGGTAGCCTGCCAGGCTCTGGAGTCCCCTCCAGCTCCGTGCCCTGCCCCGGGGAACGTGCAGACGCACGCACACACGCATCTTTCACGGTCCAAACTTTGAAAGGAAAACTTTGTGCTGCTAAAATGTAGATTTTGGAGACAAATAGATGCTTGCTGTTTCACTTCCGTAGCCAAATGTCAACAGAATCGATCTCCTGCCCCCCCGCCCCACCCCTTTTCCTCTGCCCCGAAAGTGTGAGAGCCTTCTCCCCATCATCTTCATCCTCCTCCTGCTTCAAAAGGGAACTTCGAAGACTGTGAATGCAGGTTCCTCCCACCGCCTCCGGGCTTCTCCTCCCTGTGTTGAAGCCGTTCGTCGACTCTGCGAGAGACTGGAGCATTCGAGAGACGAACGTGGGGTTCATTTTCTAGGGGGACGCTTTTATTTTTATGGATTTTTGGTTTTAGTTCGATGAAAGACTAGATCCTGAACTGTTGTATATATTTCTAACTAGGCTAATGCACAGTGCAAATTCCTTTTTTAATTGTTTTTTAAGTAGACGATACTAAAGAGAGTACCATCTAATATTCTTACCAGTACCCAGTTGTAGCATAAGGTGTCTAAAAGGAAACAAGTACACAAAAAGCTTTTGCTGTTTTAACAAACTGTTTTCTTTTAACAAAAGTTCTTGTATTTCTCCCCGTGTTTGAGATGAACATTTTTTAAATTCTAAAGTTGTACAGTTTTTGTTTTCCATTATTTTATCTTGTTTGTAATTCTATGAAATATATATATATATATATTTTTTGCCATTTAACTGTTGTATGTTACTCTGTCTGTATCATATAGAAATTTTTTTTGTTCGTTTTGGTTTTGATTCTCTATGTGATACAAGTTAACAATTTAACACTAGCTGTCAATTTCCGCAAGGTCTCTTTTGGAAATCCTTTTGTTTTGTCTCAGTTTGTTTCGGTTTTTTAATTATATTGCTTGGTCATAGTGCAATTTCTCTCTCCTTCTTCCCCCTCCTCCTTCCCACCCACTAAAAGGTTTTATAAATTAATTTCCTTGTATTTTTTCTAAATGTTTCTAGAGACTTTTAGTGCAAGGTTGCCTCCTCCTCTTGCAGCCCGGCTGCCCCGGGGCTGGCGCCGGGACCTGCACCCCCAGCCACCCATCCCTGCCGGCCATGCTGGGCCTGCCTGGGACCCCTGGGACCCCAGGCCCCGGGACCCCTGGCCTCACGCCCCGCAGCGCTGTGCCGAGCCCCGAGCCCCACCGGCCGCCCCGGACGCTGCGGGACGTGGGGGCTGAGGACCCTCTGGGTGACCCCCCGAGCCCACCCGTGGCCTTTCCAGCAAGTGTCTGAGCAGGGCCGGGCAGGGTGCGAGGAAAAGATTTTAAACTTAGCATTGAGCGGGTTTCTGTTTTATTTTTAATAAAAAGCTTTCTAAGTGGTGAAGATGGCCAAAGTTTCATACAATTGAGAATAAAGAGAGGCATAAGGGGTGTCGGGGCCTCCCACGCCCAGGGGGGCAGGCGGGGGGTGAGGGAGGCGCTGACACAAGCCAGCACACTCGCTGTTCATGGAAATATATTTTGCTTTAAAAAAAAAAAAATTAAACTTTTAAATAGAAACAGAAATTGGGTTGGTTGGTGAGTCAGTTGGTCGGTTGGTTGGTTTGTCGGCGCTGAGATACTGCCCACTGTGAAACACAAAGCTTTGACTATTTTTTTTGGTTTTATTTTTTGGGGGGCGAGTTTGGGTAGAACAGAAAGCATAAATAAGGTGAAGAGGGATATGAACAGCCTTTGCAATGTACAAAAAATAGAGCAAGTGAAACCAAAAATGATGTTCTTGGTGTTTTTCTATAATGTAGTCTTGTTAGCTTTTTTTTGTTACTGTAACAATGCTGATCTCGAACTGTACCAAAATACATGGAGACTAACAGAAACAGAAACCACATGGAACTTTCAAAACTTTAAAAAATTTGTCACAAAAGACTTTGTTGTCATAGTTGAGTTGACTGTAGATGGTAATTGAATATACTCCTTTGGAAATATTTCATCACGTATGTTTCCTGCTCATTGTAATACATTAAAAAAAAAAATGAGCAAAAGCTCTCGTCTCCGCTGTCCCCGCTTGTGCGGTGCAGGGTCCGTGTCGGGTGGGTGTGTGCTGTGCGGCTCGGCTCGGCGTGACTCGGCAGGACGCATGCATCCGCCTGAGCTCTGCGCCCCGCAGCAGGTGGGCACTGCCACAGAGCCGCATGGCCACACGCACATGCCCTTGTGCACCGCGTGGCCGCGTCCCTCCCCGCACACCACACGGGGGGCTGGGCGCCCACCAGGGTGAGAGCACTGGGGCTGAGGCTGCGAATTAAAGTTAAAGTGGAAGTAATGAGCCAAATGGCACAATTCATATTATGGCTTCAGGACGCATTGTGTATGAAAAAGACATTATAAGTGCATTTAATTTTACTAAATGATTGTATAAGAATTCCAGGCACACTGCTGTAATTAATGGGTAAAGGGAAAGCATGATGCCTTTCTGGGTTGAGGTCATCTTGAAACCTGTAAACTAGAAATAAAAAATTACCATCTGTTTTCTTCTACTGATGCAGCCAAAAGGAGACGAAGGTAAGAAAGGTAAGTGGCTGACTCACTGCTCTTCCCTTTGCTTGCTCAAGTGCCTCTTGAGCAGGGAGGAAAACTTGGTGAACTGTTGAATGTTAAATACATTCTTCTCTTACCAAAAAATGCCCCTTGCAGCAGCAAATGCTTGAAATTCATTAATAAGGACCACATCCAAAAGAGAGCCGTGGGGGCTACCATTCATCTCTTAATTTATAACTGCAGCAATAAATAAGGCGGGGGGGGGGGTGGGGGGGGTGGGGGCAGGACACAACACGCAAAAAACCAAAAAACCACAACATTGCAGGTGGGATGAGCAGTCTGTTTAGTATGGCTGTCCTGGGCTGCCCTGCCTGACGGCAAGGGGCTTCCTCTGCCTCCCTGGGGAGCAGGACCCTGAGCTCCACAGGGTTGTCCAGCCAGTGCAGAGGTTGCGGGGAAGAAATCATGCAGCTAGCGAGGGTACAGGAGTGTTATTTAATGAAGCAGGTCAGGACATCCACTTGCGAGCCATTAAGGTCAATAATCAGGTTGCTGGTGCACCTTCATAAGGAAAAAAGAAAAAAATCGAAAACATACACTTGTACTGATTCAGGCTCCAAAAAATCATGAATTGTGAAATAAAGTAGCTCAAAATTGCCAAGGCTCCGACGACTCCTGGTGATACGGTGTAACCAACCCAAGCCAGAGAGGCCCTGGCCCCAGCACGCAGCCCTGACAGGGGACAGCCAGCGCCTCCGGTGACTGACGCGGTGAGGGCGATGGCACTGGGTTGCCTCTTGGCTGCTTGTTGGCTGGGGTTTTTTTTAATGGGAAAAATCCATTCTACGTTTTCCAGAAGCTGACGGGACTGTGGTAATAATGGGGTCGCCAGCGTCACCTTTGCACCA
This sequence comes from Falco biarmicus, assembly GCF_023638135.1. Classification (NCBI taxonomy): domain Eukaryota; kingdom Metazoa; phylum Chordata; class Aves; order Falconiformes; family Falconidae; genus Falco; species Falco biarmicus. Next base: position 1,177,942 of record NC_079302.1, on the reverse strand, counting down.
GTGTTTGCACTGTGCCTCGTTAATGACTTCTCTGTTGTTCGTAGACCTGCAGTTTTGTAAGTTTATTATGTAACGTTGCTATTTATTCCTGGGTTGAATTCCAGTTTAAAACAGCTACGCTTGAGAAAGCACCTCTCTGATGCTCAGAAAGGTGTAAATGGCCTCTAGTAGCTGCACAAGCTGCAAACTAAAAACCTCTGCAAGAGCCTCTCTGTTCAGAGCAGTGCATCAGCGGAAATTGTGCAAACCTCTGACAGAAATAAAAAGGTTTTTCCATGTTGTGATTCTGGTAAGAGGAGACTGGGAGTGATTTTTAATAACCTTTCATTGCCATCACCTAAAAGACAAGGAAGAGATTTAGCTCTTACTCATGCACTCTCACAGGCCAAAAAACCACGTTATTTGTAACAGCAGAGCAGTGCCCAGGTGTCTGCCACAGACAGTAACCTCGCCAGTGGATTTGGAGCAGAGTTCCCAGCTGGAGGGTGCCTCTGCCCTCAGGTGCAGCCTGCGTGGTGCTGTCATCAGTGCAACAGGAGCGAGGGCTTTGGCCAGCGGCCCCAGGGAGGTGGCCAGGGGTCCACCAGGGTCCACCAGGGGTCCACGCCAGGCAGCCTGGCGTGCGGTGCCACAGGACAGCTGGTGCGTGCTGACACCAAAGGAGGAAACACCGCTGGTCTCCCTGTTGTCCCCAGCTGGCTTTTCCACAGGAGATCCCACCCCGGAGCACAGCAGAGGGGAGCCCGGCATACCAGCCCTGCCGACAGCTGGCCGTGGGGCTGGCATGGGCTCTGGGTGCAGCAGCTGGACGCCAGTGCAAGCCACATCCCATAGGACAGGCAGGGCCCTGGGGCACTCGGAGGCTACAGATGGAGTATGCCTTCAGGAGATGCTCTTGCTCCTGCACCCACTGCCAGTGCACGGCCCTGTCAGACGTCGCAGCAGCTGTGGGCTGGTCCATGCCAGGGCTGAGCCACCCTGCTCCTGGGCTACCCAGCCAGCAGCTGAGCCCCTTGCCCTGGCCCTGCATCCCACTGCATGCAGCACCCTGTCCAGGCAGAGCAGCTGGCTCCAGGGGTGCCCCTGGGATGGGGGACGGTGACGGCAATGCCACCGTGCAGCCTGGCATGCAGACACACAGGTCAGTGCTACAGAGGCTCCATTCCTGCGGCAGTAGCCATGGGTATTGGCTTCCTGCACCCACTGCCAGCCGATGCTGGCAGATCCCCACTGTGGGCCCTGGCATCCAACTGAGGCATCAAGGGCACATTGTCAGTGCCACCACATAACAGATGAGCTGCATTTGTAAAGGTGTCCGGGGCATGAAGCAGCAGATCATGAGGACTAAAACAAGACCAGAAGAAATCCCAAAACCTTGCCGGCTGCCAGCTTCCAGTGAGACCAGTTTTGCTGCGTGCTACAGGTGCCTCTCTGCTATGCCCAGGTTTGCTGCTGAAGACCAGCTGGAGCACAGGGCAAGTTCAGTCCATGGGGCAGCTGGTCCTGCAGCCCATGGGGAGTTCGTGCCGGGCGTAGACCCTCTCTCCTGAGAGCAGCAGCTGCAGCCACGACACTTCTGCAGCCAGGTCCCTGATGAGCTGAGCAAGGTCCCGCGATAATGTCTTTGCTAAATGACCTCTGAAGCCTGCTAAAAGAGCTGACTTCTGTAATGCAGACGGATGTTCTGAGAAACTGCCACCAGTCTGGGGCTGTGCCAGCAGTGGTGAAGGGTTAACTCCATCAGCGCTTAAACTACGAGTATGGAGCCCATTCTCTCCTCCAAGCTCGTTAACAATGTACACCTGATGATCTAAAGCACTAGAGAGTCATTTTAATTAACGCTCTGCCAGAGGGGATGTGGTGAAGACACTGATTTCACTCCCAATGACTTTCTATTTTGGTATATTGCAGAATTGGTGCATTAGTTCCCCGGGCTGATGCAGTGAGCTAATCCAACTACAGCAGCGGGGCATTGCCTCTGCTTGGCTCTGCGTGCGGCAGCTCAGCACAGAGGCGCTGGCACCATGCGCGGGTGGAGTACGGGGCTCAGGCAGGCCCGCGGGGGCTGGCGGGGAGGCTGGTCCTCAGCCACCGGCAGGGCGCCGGGGCCGGCGGGTCAGCAGTGCTGCAGAAACCGCTGACAAAGCCCGTGGCCACGGGGGCCCTGCCACGCGTCTGCCAGGGCCAGGAGCGGGACCGCGGGGCCAGAGGCACCTGTCCATGCCCACCGTCCCGCCCAGCCGCGGCAGCCACAGCACCCCAAGGGAAGGCGCCAGCCTGAGCTGCGGAGGAACTGCAGCCAGCGGTGCTCCAGGTCTCCTGCGGCCTCTGCGGTGATGGAGGAGAGATTTCACACTGCGCCCCAGAGAAAAGATAGCGGTACCTATAAATGGTATTGTGCTGTTGGTTAGATGGTAGCATGATGTTACTTAATTAATGTTTTAATACCCTAGGCATCTTCTGTGCCGTATAATTCATATCGATTCAGCTGTGAGCATGTTCAGTTAAAAAGACTCTCTTTCCTAAGCAAACTTTCAATTATATTGAATTGTCACAGCAAAAAAGGGCCTTTTCTCAGCATGGGGGAGGGGATTCTCTGCCAAACGGCTGCTGGCCGGGCTGGGCACACACGTGCGCACTCACACACACGTGCACTAGCCCGGTGCCCACACCTGCCGGCCCTGGTGCTTCCAGCCTCCTCAAGTCACCAGCGCCAGCCCCAGCCTGCGGTGCTGCCGCATGTCCGTTCCTGCTCCACGGAGTCCCCTGCGTGTCCGGGCGGAGCAGCCCGTCCCCTCCAGCTGCTGCTGGGCTGCCCGGCGGAGGCTGCCCCAGCTCTGTGCCAGCCCAGGTGCCCGGGCGCACAGCAGCAGCTCTTGCAGCCCCTCAGCAGGGCTGGCCCAGCGCCTGCTGCAGCTGTTTGCCCCGTGCCTGGGGACCTGTCCTCACCACGTCCAGGGCCAGGCTGCAGATCCCCAGGTTGCCCAACATGCACCACAAGGGCCCACGGATCACTGGGGGCCTCCCTGCTCACTCCCTGGCCAGCCCGCTGCTATGGCAGGGAGCCACGCAGAGACTGGATGGTGGGCTGGAAATTGCAGGGGTTAAAGTCATGGCTTTGGGGATCACTGGTGTTTTCTGAATGTTTCGCTGGTTTGATTGTGTCCTGCGTTTTGCAGGGCGCTGCATGCCTGGGGCAGGTGGGCTTCTTGGGGAGGGTGTTCCCAGTCACTTCTTCCCTTTCCCACAGGTTTCCCGAGCATCCTCCAACACGCTCCTGTCTCCAGGGGTGGTGCGTCTCAGCTGAAAGCAGGTCAGCATGGGGTAAACCCTGCCATGGCTGAGGCACAGGGGCAGCTCCCAGGCACCTCCTGATGCCCACAGCACCAGCAAGATGGGCACACCAGAGGTTGGAGGGAGGTTAAAGTCAAATCAGAATTGACAGAAAATTATTAGCAGGGCAGAGACAAAGAAAAAAAACCCTTCCTTCCGTAATCAGGGTTAATGTGTGTGTGGAATGCCGAGTGTTTTGGCAAAGCAGCACCTTTTCTTTTTTAAGCAGAAATTCAGTTTCCATTATGTGAAGCCTTATCCCTCCTGCTCCAGCAGCACCTTTGATCAGTGCACACAGCAGGGGAAAAGGACAGGATGTGACCAGCCTCACCATGTGTCCCCTGGCCCTGCTTTGCCCCGGCAAGTGGCAATTGGAAGGGGTCCCTCTGTGTGACTGTGGCAAGAGAGGGCCCAGGGGATGGATCCCTTCCCCCAGGACCACCTAGCACGGTCACAAACATCACAGCAATGGGTGCACGGGCCACATAGCATCGGGGGGATGCAGGTGCTGGCAGGGGGCCAGTGGTGCCCCACACAGGAGTGAGACCATGCATTAAAGGTCTTGCCCCATCCTTGCTGGGGCTCTGTGGGGCTGGGATTTGGTTCTGGGCATGCAGGCAGCTTCTTGAAGGAATCCTGCAATGGTCCTCTGTGACAAGGCAGGTTTGCCATGCCAGGGTGGGGGGCTGTGCATGTGGATGTCATGCTCGGGGCTGGGGCAGCAGTGGGGCTCACTGACACTGCAGGGACTCATGGTGTGGCCCCAGCTGTGCCTGAGCCCCTGTCACAGCAAGCGGGGCTCCTGGCTGAGCAGCTGGGAGATGCACAACAGACCCACCACCCTTGACAGCACCATGCACCGCAGCGCCGTCCCCAAGTGCAGCTCCAGAGCCAGGGGCAAACATTTGCTCTGCACCTTTGGTGGTAGCAGTGAAGGTTGCAGCTGTATGCAGCTTGTCCCCTCCAACCATCCCAGTGAGCCCTGCCTGCCCGCCTCCTTGTTGCAGTGCTCCCAGCATGATGGCTCTGCACAGCTGGTTTGGGACCTGCCGTGCTGCACCGGGGTGCACTGGCCATGCAGAGCCGGAGCACCGCTATGCATGAGGTGGGATGGCACAAACATCACAGTCCAGCCTCACCAGGGACCTGCACGTCCTTCTACTGTGCTGCCTGCTTTTCCAGATCACTCTGCTTCTTTGGGCTACTCCTGCTTTCCAACGGCACTGAGAACAGGGTCCCGCAGCAGTCTGGCCCCACATTGTGCTGCAAGTTTTCCCACAGCTGCAGTGGCACAGAAAGGTTCCTGGCCCACACCAGGCATGTTCCCCCAGAGTGCATGGGCAGCCTTCCCACCTGGACTGTGCAAGTCAAAGCAGATCTCAGTCCTCTGCTCCCAAGAAAGCACGTCCCTTTGTCACAGAAAGGTGGAAATTTCCCAAATCCACATGCCACCTACCAGTGTGCTCCGAAGCCCGGGAGCTGGCTCTGTACACTTGGTGCCAGTGACTGTCCCTCCGCAGCCGCCCCCCTCGCCCCGTGGGGCTGTGGGGAGGGTGTGGGGGTGAGCGGAGGGAGAGCAGCCCTGGCATGTCTGCAGCATCGATGCCTCTGCACCTCTCTGGGACAGGATGGGAGAGCAGCGCGGCACACAGCCACCCCTGCCAGCACCACAGAGCTGCAGCACCAGCCCCCGGGGAAGTGGTGCAGGGAGGCACTGGCAAAATTTTTTTCAGCAACAGAGGAGCACCTTGATGTTCTGGAAGGATAAAACATGTCTGGGAGCCAAGAGCCATGGCGTGTCAAGTCAGCCACGTGCACCATGGCAGCAGGCAGCTGCCAGCTTTGTCACCAGCCTCTGCCACTGCACTGCAGCCCTCAGGGCATCCCTCATCCCCCAGCCTCGCTGAGCCTGTTGTCCCCAGGATGGGGGGACATGAAGGCTGCTTGCCGCACAGGCTATCCTTCTACTAGGAAGGCTTTATTAAAGATTTCTGTCTGGTTTTTTTCTTTTTTAAATAATGAGGCAAAGATAAAAATTCTGTATTTTCATTACTCCCTATTTTCACAGCCCACTGAACAAAAACACAAAGCGCTTTTCCTGCTGCCCCTTGCTCCCTGGCCCTGCCTCTTTCTCCCATGGAGTTCAAATTAAAGAAAGGCGAAAATTGAAGCTGTTGTACGGAAGGCGATTGCAACATGCATATTTGATTTTTATGATGGATCTAAATTGCTGAATAAGGCCGTGGAACAAAGGGAGACTGCAGCTTCCTGCCCATCACAGCCAGCCAGCCACTGCAGAACAAAAGCGCCAGCCATTAGGGGCTCAGCAGGGAGACACATTATATAAATGACTTTGTTTCTCTGCCCCTTCCCCCCCACAGGGTGCTCTGGACGGGGCTGGGGGGGCTCCTGATTTGCACATCCCTGGGAGAGTGTACGGCTGGTGCTGAGCCGCCATGACAGCCGCGGGGAGCCTTGCTCACCCAGCACACGCGGCCGGCCCCAGTGGGGCTGGGGGCCTGGCCGCCCCGTCGAGCTGCCCATGCTGCTGTGGCATGGCCGTGTCCTGTGCGGTGGCAGGCAGGGCCCAGATGGGTCGAGGCAGCCAGGCTGGGGGACAGTCCGCAGAGACCCTTCAGCAGCCGCCAGCCTCGCGTGCCGCACTGTGGCACGGGGCCGAGGCTCGGCTGCCTCTTTCCTTGGGCACCGTGAAGCAATAGGGAACAAAGAGAGGCAAGGGCGGCATCCCTCACCCTCCTGCCCCTGTGGCACAGCCACTGCACTGCTGGTGGTTGCCGGGGTGCTAGTTCTGGCTGGTGGCCCTGGGCGTGCTCAGGGACTGTGACCTCCTTGGTCCCCAGGCTCACCCTGCAGGATGGCTGTGCTGGTGGCTGAGCCTCCATGGTGGCCCTGGTGCCACAGGGATGCCCCTCAGGCGTTCGGTGACCCATCCCTTACCAGTGTCCTTTTTACAGCCCAGGCTGCAGCCCTGTATAGCAAGTGGCACTCCCATGACACTGGCCAGTTGTCCCTTAGCAGGTCTGAGCCACAGCAGACCTGTGGCAGCTCCCTCAGCAGTGTCAGTGCAGCAGCAGCTCCATGCGAGCACACGTGGGACATGCCAGACATGACTGCCCTGATGGTCCCACAGGCGTCCTCGTAGCACGCTGCGGTGCACACAGGCTGCCTAGCTGGTTGTGCCGGGCACTGTGCTGCCCGGCCCGGCGTGCCGGCAGGAGGAGGCGAGGCGGTGCCTGGTGGGCAGGGGTGCTTGCACCCATCTGGGGAGCTGCCGCTCTGATCTGGTGCTTGCAGAAACCGCCTTTTGTGTTTAGGAAAAGACATTAGTTAGGGAGGCTTCAGGCGGAAGATCTGTGATTCCTCAGTCTGCAGCGGAAGGTACTTGACAAGGGCGAGATCTGGTTAGGATCAGGCTGGGTCGGGAGCGGGTTTCCTGCTGGTTCCTCAGAGCCACCGCAGAGAAGAGCCGGATTCACGGCGGCGGTGCTTCCAGGGCTACACACAGCTCTCTGCTGGCACAGTGTCTCTGCACAGGCAAGCATGGTGTCCCGGCCTGACACACTTTGGTGGCCCAGGGTCAACCCTCCTGAGCCTGAGCGATGGGCATCACCAAGGAACACCCGTGTCAGCAGCACAGCCCCTGGCTGCCCACAGCCCACAGCCCGCTGGGGCACAAAGGGGCATGAGGGCACCCTGCCCGCTGTCCCCCCAGCAGGCGTGAGCCCAGGGCTGCCCTGGGCTCTTCCCAGCCACAGCCTGTGTGTCATAGCCACCGGCCTGTGAAACACCTTCCACTTGAGCCAAGGTGGACCCGAGGCATTGCTGCTGAGTCCTGTGGGCGGTGAGGCTGGCCTGCGCCACACTGGTGTGTGGGAGGGCTTGGGAACCAGCACTGCCCCACCGCAGGGAAAGGGCTTGGGGCTGGGCTGGGGCTGGCCCCTGTCTTGCTGCAAGAGCTGCTCTGGCTGTGCTGTGGGGTGCCAGCGGGCTGCTTGAACTCATCAACTCCTGCTGCAGATGTGACGTACCGCTGGAGAAAAGAAAACCACAGGCCAGACTAAAAACATGCTTTCCTTCTCTAATGCATCCCCCAGGTCCTCTGCCCTTCATCTCCCCTCTGCACTGCACCAGGGAATTGCATGCTTCCGTAATAGTTCCTAATGGATTTCTCCTATCCCTAGCCCTGTGCTGTGAGAGCGGGAAGGAAGGACGGCATGCCACCATGCCTCCAGCCATGCAGGGCAGCCAGCACTGCTGCAGCTGCTGCAGGGGGTGGGGGGCACAAAGAGCCCACTGCAGCCCCCCATGCAGCACGACTCGCCATCAGCTGCTGCAGACAGATGCAGCTGGAGGGACTCGTGCCTCAGTTTCTCTGGGATGGCATTGGCAAGACCTGCAGTGAGGAACCAGGGCAGCCTGGGGAGGCTGTCCCAAGTAAAATTCCGGGCTGACGGGGGAGGAGGTGGGCACATCACTGCCCAGAGACAGGCCAGAGGGGTGCGGCGGCAGGGGAGTCTGCCTAGGGAGTGAGAGAAAGCTGGGAGCAGCCTGAGAGCCAGAGGGGGGATGCGCTCAGCTCTTTAAAGTTTGATTTCCATGACCTTTTTTTGCTGCTGGCTGCTGCTCCCCCAGTGCCACTCCCAGCACTGGGTCAGGTTGTGCTTTCTCTGCTAAGGAGCTAAACTGAGATGCTGTGTGTAAGAAATGGGAAGTGACAAGATATGACCGAAGCATTGGAAATCAATCCAAACTAAATGTGCTTCTTAACTATAAGTGAACAGTTGAAAACAATCCTCTTTTATAGCCATGGAGATAAATACTCTGTTTTTATTAGGAAAAAATTGCTTTGGACTGAATAAAGTCGTTTGATTAACAAGTCAAAGCAGATGGTTTATTGATGTTTCAGAAAGGAGTTTACAAGGTCTAGTGAAAAAAGAGACCCAGCTCTGAATTAACAAATTACCCTGGTATATGGGACATTGACAGTTCACTGCTAATAGATTTATGGGCTACTGCTGGGTGTTTCGTCCCCATTTGGTTTATTATGATAAAATATTGGGGTAGGGGTAACCTATAGCCTCACTGCAATATACTGTATCGACCCCTGACCCTGAGAACCTGACAGCAAACCTATATATTAGATTCTTAATTTGTCTTAATCTAACAGGATCGTCTTCCATGCTGTAATTATTTTCCAAAGGCGATTGTGTGAGTATGTGAGTGTGTGTGAGAGATGCAGGTGAAGGTGGATCACTTTCTGTATTGCACTGGACACACAGTTAAACTGCTGAAGACCTGAGAGATCACAGTAGGAACAATGCAGGAGCATCAATGGCCCATGGAGCAGGACATGACATTGAGAAATAATAAAATTCCCAGGTGCTGTAAATTACTCTCATGAAAAAATTTACCATGAGGCCCCAGCAGCATCTGGAAATACGCACTATGCACAGGTCTTGACTGGAAATGCAGAGACTTGAAGAAATGGTGCAACAGAGCTGTTCCTTTTTCTGAACGTTATCGCAATCGCTTTGCACCCTCCATGCCCACGGCCACAGCTTTCCACAGGCCTGCAGTGTCCTGCAGGCAGCCACCACAGGTAGGTTGGAATCCACAGCAGCTGAGCCTTCATGTCCGGTATGTCAGGATTAAAATGCAGTAATTGCATGCTTCTGTGTCAGAGTAGCAGTATATTAGCTAACAGTTTAGGCATGTGCACTGTCATCTTTCATACTTCGGGGCTAACACACTGACTGTAATTATAGGGCAGTCGCAGTGCTCAGAGCAGTTGAATCAGGCTGGCTGCAGGTCAAGGAGCGCTCATTCCTGTGCTGAAGCCTGGGTAACAACTACTGACTCCTGAGAATACGTCCAGGTTTCAGACACCCTCAGCCCAGAGTAACATGCAATTTATCACATGCTATGTCCATCCACGCTGCAGGCAGGCACTGCCTGCCCCCTGCCACGGGCCCGGGCAGGAGAGTGGTGCTAAGCTCTGCCAGTCCAAATGTCAGTGACGGGGAGCAGGAAGACAGTCTCCAAACTCTCCTCCATTTGCTGAAGCAATTAGTTCTGAGGACCTTATGTGAAACCTGTACTCCCTCCTCTTCTTTGTTACCTGTGTTAGTTTGCATAGGGCACTGGGGGTGCCAGAGCGTGCTTACCTGTGCTGCCCTCTGCAACGGCTGCTCATTCAGATGAGACAATTAGGGGATGCTGTAGCTTGGGACTTGTCATTTTTTGTGCCCAAACAGGGTAGTTGTGGTGCCTGGATTCAGGGTCAGAGACCCCATGCAAGAGCATGCCTTGCTTCATGCTGGTTCCCCCTGTGCTGTGCCTGCCAGGCACCATCCTGTGCACCCTGCAAGGCTGGGGGAGCGGCAGGGCTGACGAGAACCCCGTAAAACAAGCCGGCAGGAGAGCACCGGGGCAAACCCTCCAGTGTCAGGGGCTGTATTAATTCCCACCCACCCCTATCCCTGCTTAGCAATATCTGCATGCATCTGAAGATGACATGGTGATGAATGGGGGACAAATGCGCCTTTTATTGCCTCCACCACACACACGCATTTTTCCCTCTCTCTCTCTCTCTCTTCTTTTAAAGGGACTGTTGGACTGCTGGATACAGGAACTCATGATTTGTTCTGCAGCCATTTCTCTTTTCTCTCCTGTAGTAGGATCTGCAGAAATAATTTGAAGATCTGGAGGTAATTTAGCGTCTTCTTTACTTCTCTCCCCATACTTCCTAGGAGTTCACCAGATACCCTCTAGATGAACTACTCCTACTGTAAAATATTTTTTCTAGGCTTTGTTCATCTAATTTATTAACTGTCTGAAGCTTTATTTACCATGTTCTGGATTAACTCTAAGACCAGTTACTATTCAGACCTGCTGCTTGTATCATTGCTGCCTTTCATTCTGTTTATCTTTTCTTTGTAGAGGAGGGGCTCAAACATATACAAACTGTCCTGAGATTTAGCAGATATTCCAGGGAATCACAGGGTTGTATCTCATCTTCTCTGTTAATTAGTTACTGTCTCGCGCCTCATAGGAATCACAGCAAACTTTCTTCTACATGCCACTGCTCCCCAGGAAGCAGAAGGGAAACGAAAAGATCATTTTAATAGTTGATATTACAACTCTTAATCTCACCCCAAATGCAGGAGCACCGAAGGGGGTGGGGTTTCTCTGATTTACATCAGTGGAGAGCTGGCCCCAAGCACCCACCTGTGATCATGGGCAGACCTGTTACAATAGGTGATGGGGTGGTGGGTTTGGGGCTGTCAGACTGGATCTTGGTGGAAGAGCTATGGTGCTGCTATATGAGCCAGCTGGGGAAAGCGCATCATCTCTCCATCCCTTATGAAGGTGTTTGCAATGTTCCGGGGGCTTTTAGGGTGCTCAGGAAAGCTGAGAGTTTAGCTGAGGACAAACACGCAAGCGGCTAGAAGGAGAAAATGGTGTGGAGCCCTTCAAAATATAAATGAGCTGCTTCACTGTAGACAGCATGGTAGAAGTGGACCTGTGAGAAAAGAGTGAGGCGGGATGGATCAGTGGTCTCACATATGACCCACAGAGTGTGGCATTTACCAAAGCTGCCCTACTCATGCTTGCTGAGGGCCGTGCAGATCTGTCCTTTGCTGGTGCAGGATGGCTCAGGATGCATTGAACTGGCTGCAGCCAGAGTGCTTCCGCACCCACACTGGTGCTCCAGGTATCTCAGAACAATACAATGGGGTCTCTGCTTGGCTGAGAGAGAAGAAGCCACTAAACCTGTGGCACAGAGATGTGATTGCTGCAGGCCAAAGCCAAGTGAGCCGAGCTCCAGAAACATGCGTTTTAGGATTTTAGGTTACAGCCCAGACAACAATGAAAATGCTGTGCTTTGGCCCTGAAGTGTAACCAGACTCCCATGGGTCGGGGAGCAGTCTGGGACCTTGCTCCTTCAGGACGGCGTGTGCGCAGGGCTGCCTGTCCCCAGCGCCTGGCACATCTGGCTCTGCAGTGTCCCAATGGCAATAAAAGCATAGGCACTGGCATGAGCACCCCAGTTTTTAAATAGACATTATCTGTGGGGATATTTGCAGATCCAGACACTTTCCCTTGGAAATCCCAGCTTAAATAGGCAGTGCAGGCAGTGACTCTGGCTCTTACTCTCAGGCTGTGGCTGTGCCCACTCTGCAAGGGCTGCAGGGCTCTGAGGGGCCTCCCCACCCAGGCAGCAAGCATGCCCAGCCCTGGCTCCACATACCTGGCTGTGGGTGCTCTGCTGCACCAGGTTGTCACCTGCACTGGTGGGAACAGCCTGGGGCTGGCCGTGTGTGGAGCCAGTTCTCTCTCCACCTGTGGGCATTCTCCATGCAGGCCCTGGTGCTCTTTCTGCTGTTGCTTCCTGCATGATGCCTGTTAACATGTGTTGTCCCACCACTCCCCATCCTGCTAACGTGTGGTATCCCACCACTCCTCATTGACCTGGGCTACTGGCAGCTTACCCCAGAGATGTTCCCTGGGGAGGATTTTTCTTTCTAGGGCTGGTATATCTTTGTAACTTTTCAGTGTCCTCAGACTGTAATTTTTTTCCCTCCAATCCAAGCTAGACAAACCTCAGCTGGAGCAACAGGGTCTGGCTGGGGTGTTCACTCCAGGGAAGATACTGATGGGCTGGCCAGAAGGGCTGAGGCATCTCAGAGCCAAGGCTTGTGAGGGAGTATCAATTCAGTGAGGATTATTGTGCTGACATACTGCTTCTTAACTATCCTCTGGTAACCCTCTGTGTAGATGCTCACAGGGAAGTGGGCTGTGGCCATTTTTCCTGGGGCTCACTAGAAACCCTTTGTCTTGCCAGGGGTTCAGGCAATGCCTGTGGTTACTCCAGTTCAGTTGACAAGGAGCAACCACTTCAGTGATGGGAAATTGATTACACAGCCTAATCAAGTAAAAATATCACTTTAGCTGTACGATCAATGTGTTCTTAAGGAAACATTTGAGACTTTAAAAAGTCATTATAAATACATGCTCTGAATTCACACCATCTTTGTGGGATCTTGCAGCCTCAGTGGCTCTCGCTCCTAAGTTTCCTTTGCTTTAGCCATGTTTCACACCTGACATCCCACTTGGCTTGCAGCATGAGAGCTCAGTGTCCTGGGCAGCAACCTCTCCGCATGCTGGCACCTGAGCAATGCCAGGGAAGCCTGACCTATGACAGGGGCCCTACATGCCACCAGAATGCAAGCAACAGTCACAACTGGGGGAAAAAATAAATAATCATGCTTTATATAAAGTACTAGTACATTTTCAGAAACAAAGCATTTAATGTTAGCAAGGGGGATGTTTTGTTTGTTTTACCTTTCCTTTTTTTCTTTTTTTTTCCCCCTTCCCTTTTCTTTACTTTCAGAGAGTGGTACCACTGAAACATAAGGGCTGGTGCTGTTGGCATTACAGTGGCTAATGTGGTAGTCTAATTCTAAACTCCCGAATGTAGTTGCACACTATTCCTCCACACCTATCCTCACTATTATTCTGTTCTTTTACTTCACCAGTTGTATATTGTCTAATTGTGATTTACTGCATATTTTTCACATAAATTACTTTAATGGACTCTTTGTCTGGGATACATTGCATGGTAGAGAGTGCTACAAGGTGTCACATGAACAAGGTTATAGAAAAGATTGAAAAGACTACAAACTATGGTGTGAGCTGAGGAATACCACATGTTGGAATGACGCAGACATACAAGGGGCAGAGTTAAGAGCTCTGTGTACAGTCTTGATGCCATAGCATTTCTCATCTTGAGTGTTTAACTGTGCAACCCTGATATTTTTGTAATGGAGTCTTTCCTAGTGAAGTTTGGAGGGGGGGGATTTTGTTCAAAATTAAAACCACGAAGATTCTGGAGCACTACAGATGGCGGGGGTGTGTGTGTGTGTGTGAAGTGCTTGAAGCATGGTCCTTCCTGAGCTGGCTTAAACTCTGCCAAACCTGCCTGTCCTGCATGAGTTGAGTGCTGCCTGTGTTCACACTGCCAGCCTGCAGATACACAGCTCTTCTGGCCACCATGCAAAACAAGCCTCCCTGCACACCTTGCGGTGCTGTAGGGTCCCTGTTATGGACCCACTGAGACACAGTCCCTGCATGAGGCTGTGATAGCTGTAAGCATGCACACCACAATGGGCTTCACCCATCCAGCTCTTAAGAGGCTGTGCTCAGCATCAGCACATCAGGGCACCTCCTCAGAGCTGGATTAATAACACGTTTGAGTTTGTGCATCCAGCACTTTAGTGAGGAGACAAGGCACGTGGAGTATGCACAAGGGAGAAACAAGCCTGGCAGACAGCACAGCAGCTGCCAGGATTTCCTCTCCAACCCCTCTGGCACTCACAGGAAGTTCCCTGCCCCCACCTTCCTGCTGTCCTGGCCACAGGTGCTACTGTGACTGCTAAGCCTTGCAGCTGGGCTCAATCATGTTGTAGTGGATGAGGCTCCTTTGGCACTGGGACTGTGTGGGGAGAGGTTTGCTGCTTGAGCTGCTGTTGAAGAGCTCAGGCTTAACAAGCATTCCCAGCACACACCTCAGGTATAGCACTGGGACTGTCCAAAGAGGGTTCTGGCTCCAACCTGGGGAGATGGAGTGGTGATGGACACAGCTTGTTGTGTTTTTTGTAGCCTATCAGCACCATCTCTGCCCCACTTAAGGTCAGACTACACTGGTCTCTGCACCTGCCAAGCTCGTTATGCCTCACTGAGGGGACACTGTGGCAGCGGACTCATGTTTCACGGCAAATAGCCAGCATTGTGTGTCACCTGATTACTGCTGGCACGTGGATTTGTGTTGCTACCTCACAAGTTTATCTGGCAGTTTGCTGTGGTTGTTGCAGGACTCTTCCAGAAGAGCGCCTGGCAGGCTGGGAGAGGTGCAGCTCCTGTTGACAACCTATTGGGTGGCTCTGTCCAGGAAAGGTGGGTTTGATGCAATGTCCTGGCATCCTGCCACTTCTCCTTGGTCAGGGTCTATTTTATTAGCATTGCCAAGATTGTAGGTCTAGGAGGATGAGAATGGAAGTCTTCTTGCGATTCATTGACTGGAGCAAATCACTTACTAGGAAGTAATTTCAGTTTCAGGCCTTGGCTTGATTCCAAGCTATGATGGGTCTTAGTCTATTAGTTGCAATAAAATAAACTGGGAGTTGGCCTCTGGCGGGCTTACTTACACCCTTGCTTGGACACTGAAGGTTTGACATCAGGCACAACAGATCAGGGCACATACATGGCGCATTTCTGCAGACCTGGTTGAATTAATGCGTCCTTGAAGGAGAAAGCAAAGGATCTTCCCTGACTGAGGCATTAGCTACATCAACTAGCAGCACATGTCCCCGACTTTCTTAATCAGCTTAGTAAAAACGGTCTGAATTTCTTATACTCTTGAATGGTGAATCAAAGCCAAATTATGTAAAGGCATGTTTTTCTTTTCAGTGTGGATCACTGCTGTGCCTAATTTCAGATTTTTGACCCTTGTACATTTCAGCTGAAGGAATATTAAGAGAAAAAAGTTCTAAATATGTTTTTCAAGATAGGAAAGTTCTGGTTAGAAAATCGCTAGAAATTTATGAGTGATGGGGAAAAGAGTTGTAGTGGAAATTAATATGAAATATGACTGTAACAACCAGTCCTCAGAAGTGGCCATAATTGTGCTCTAATCCCCACAGTACTCTTGCTTTCTTGCTGTCTCACTGGATTTCACACATTAAAATGATATCCTGTTCTGGAAAAAGAACCAGGAATTGGACATCCGTTCCCAATACCATATCACAATGTTACCCTATTCATGCCATATTGCATTTGATCAATACACTTGGGTACAGGAATATTTCACATTGGAGCTCTTTTATATTTTTCATGTGATAGTCCACTGAACTGGGGTCTTTTACTTGGCCTTATGATGAGCTAGACAAAAAGAGAAAATAAGTTTCTTCTGTAGTAGGAACTGCCTTGTTATTTCATAAGCATCTTGTAGGCCTGAGGCTAGTAGGATTAGTGAAGGATTACTACGCATGCGTGCATAGCTTATAAAGCTGCTTTGATTATGAAGTCCAAAAAAAGGATATTAATTTTTTATTGCAAAAATATTTGCGTTTCTTCATTCCTCTTCAAACAGAAGACAAAGTTCCAAGCATTCTCTTGCTTTGTGGTCACACATCAGTTCCAAAGAAGGAAAGGGAAATGAATTTCCATTGCTATTTTTCTTTACTAAGATCACAGCCCACTGCTTTTGTCTGTTTCTCAGTTCCATCATTGCGAGCAGTCCCCTAGACAAGCAAAACTTCATCCTGGTAACAAGGAGCTATGGCTGGAAGAAACTGCAGCTCTGTTATCATTATTTATGCCCTTAGGATTTCAGCAAGCTTGACTCATTCCCTGCTTCTCCATCAAGAGTGTTGGGAAAGCCTTGCAGTTCTTTGCTTCCCGTGATTTAGCATTTCTGTACATTTTAACTTTTTTTTCTTTTTTTTCCTACGGCAATTGGGTTTTCTATGTGGTCTCATGAACAAATGTCTGAATCATGCAGGTTTCCCAGCTCCAAAGCTTGGCTTATACTTCACCTGTGCTAATGCCATCTTTCTCATCCATTTCTGAAATTGGCTGCTTTTCTAACAAGGGAAAGCAAGCCAACTTCAGCATCTCCTGGATTTGGATGCTTTCCCCTATCTAGAATTAGATCTGTGTATGGCTTAGAGGCAGCAGTAACTCCTTCAACTGCTTGTAATAGACATAAATCAGGTGCCTGCCTTGATAGCTCTGACTTGTTTTATAGCTTGTGACATGAATGCTTGTGGGGCGATTTGATGCAGGACCTAGGAGGGCTGCTTTCCAGCAGCTGCAGTGAGGAAAGCCACCACCATGGGACAGTGAAGGACACTTGCTTATCTGACCTGAGACACCAAAATAATTGTGTTTTCTCTTTGTGGCTTCTCTGCGTGACAGAGGAGGACACAAGCCTTGCTGTACTCCAGATGGCTCTCAGGTTATCAATATTCAGCTGTGTGTTTCTCTCGCATGCTGCCCAGGTCGTCAGTCTTCTTGCTTCAGTGTCTGGCCAAGGTAAGCCCCCAGGGCGGGGCTGCGGCAGGGGAGAGCCTGCTTTTTTGTAATTAGGACAAGATTGGAGGCAGGTAGAGCAGTTGCCTGTAGCCGGCTGGTGGGGCCTGTGGCTCTCTTTGGGGAGAATTGTGCCTGTTCTTGACCGCAGTGGTGACAAGCCTGGGACAGTTTTGGCACTGCCTCCTCTTCTGGGCTCTGAGGTGGGAGTGGTGACTTGAGTTGCTTTCTCCAACCGCTTCACAGGGCTGCAGGCAGCTTTTCTCTCTTTCCCCAAAACAATAGGACACCATCTAGAAAGATTCCCAAAACTGAAGGCCGTTTCCAAAGTGGGCCGGGAAGCTGGTAGGCCGCATCCTGCCCGACCCAAAAGCGGGCAGGGGCTCGCCACAGCCCCGCCAGCCTTCGGGGGATGCAGCCGGCGGGGTGCGCTGCTCCTCAGATCCAGAGGTGCTGAACGCACCGTGGGCTAGGGCCGGGGCCGGGGCCAGCGCCCAGGAAAGGCGGCCTAGCCCACGCGGGCCCCGCGGCCAGAGCGACACAGCCCGCCCGTCCCCATGGCACCCTGACGCTCGCCCCACAGCGCTTGGCTGAAGCCCCGCCCTCTTTCCTTTGCTGTCCAGTCGTCGGCACGCACGGGTGGAAGGCTAAGCTCCTGTTGGGCAATACTAACGTTAATCAACGCCTCTGGGGCCCACCGCGCTCGTGAGGCCTGCCGCGCGGGAAGGCGGGAAGGTGTTCACACGGGCAACACATCCCCCCTCCGCGAGTGTTGATTGGCTAGCTGGCGCCTAGGGGCGGGGCTTTGTATCTCCTTCCTCAGGATTGGGCGGGAGCGCCATCGATATGAGGCGGGGCGGGAGAAGGACTTGGCGGTCTCGTTCGAACGGCAGCGTGCGTGGTCTGGGGCTTTGGCCGCTGCCGCCGCCACCACCTCTTCACCCCGCCCCACCACAGCACACCACACTGCGCCTCTGGCGACTCCGGCCGCTCTGGGAGCCCGGGACGGCCCTCTGGGCTGGCGGGGCCGTGCGCGTTTGCAGAGGGTCGGTGACGGCCGCTGAGCCCGGCCTCTGAGCCCCGCCGCTGAGGGGAGGGCGAGCGCGCTGTGCCCTTCATGCAGCCCAGGTAAGGGCTGGCGGACCCCTCCCCGCTGTAAGGCTGCCCTCTTGCCTGGCTTCTCCCGGGGAGGCGGGAGGGAGGCGAAGTGATAGTCCCGAGCCTTCGCTGCCCGGGCGCCGTGCCCTCTGGCCGTGCCCTGCCTGCAGGCCGCTCTGTCGCCATTCTGAGAAAGGAGATGGCGGTCTCGTCGCTGCGCGCTGCCTTGGCAAGGAAGAGAAGCCCTGCGTTGCCAGGCACCTGGAAAAATCCAGCACTTGCCAAACTGTGTAACAGGTTAATGCCTAGGAGGATTCTGTCCAGCCAAGGCTTTTTATGAACTATTCGTTGGCAAGTAATTTGGCTGCCAGGACCTCTGGTAGTGGGCTGACGAGACGAAGCTGGGTAAGCAGCTGTAGTCATCGCTGAGGTGCTAACTCGTTTTAGCAGCTGGGTGCAAAACTATTTAGGCACGCTGTGCTGTAAAGGGATTGGAAACTATGATCTGCTCTGTTTCCTTGGTGAAAAGTGGGATCAAATGTATCAATGTAGTTTCTATGAAATGTATGCTAAACTTGTTAATAAAGGAGATTTAAACTGAAACACCAAGCTGTTAAAAGCTGAAGTGCAAAACGAGATGGGTTCCTGTTTATATTGGTCCTCTTTGACCAACAGTTCAAGACCTTAGTTTATTTTTACACTGCTGAAGAGATACAGAAGCAGGGAGTTGCTTCTACTGAATAGAACTCTAGAAAAAAGTGATGCTTACTACTCAAGAAGCTAAATACACAGTTCACTAACTTTTAGCAATATTGCTTATGCCCAGGAAGTGCTCCTAGCCTTGCTGTTTCCATTTAACTGAAATGAGAAGCAAAATGTCTATCTTTAGCATTGGGGAGATCGGGATGCCATTGAACATCAGCTGGTTTTGTTTCTAAACGGAAACTAGATGCAGTTGTGCTTTAGAAATGCTTGCATTCAAGAATGAAAAGTTGTTTGCATCCTGAAACGCTGTGTGCCAGGTCAGAACACAGCTCCTGAACACAGGCACAGGGGGAGTTACTTGGTAGTCTGATTCTTTGCACCCTGGGGACAGGAACAGCAGCTCTCCTATCTTGCCACAATGTTTATTACACAGAATTTAGTGTAGATCAGCAAGAAATTAGTTGCTATTGCAGAATGCAATTATTTTTTTTAGTTTGTGTATGTCAGGTAACCTAGCAAACTCTTAGGTTTGTTTTTTTTAAAACCAAAACATGTACTTGAGTATGTGTTTACTCTCTTGACTACTACAACCACGAAGGAGCAACTCCAAACTCTTTGGTATGTGATGATGAGGAATCGATCCCTATTAACTGTGAAACTTGTGTAGTTTGCTTCAGAGAGCATTTGTATTCCCGTTATATTGCCTTCCCAAAAATATTCTGGTCTTTATTTTACTTTTATAAGTTACGTGGCTTAAAACTAGGTAAGAAATACCAGTAAATGATTAGACAGGCTTGACAAGTATACCAAGAGAAGCCCAAGCCCACGTAGCAGGCAGAGGCTCTGCTACTGGCAGTAGCGTGCTGCTCCCCACTAGCCTTCTTCCATGGCTGGCACTGGGGTGTCAGAGCCCCTGTGTCACAGATCTGCAGTTGCGAGCAGTCCTCATCTTCACGTTTCCTGTGATTTTGCAACTTGGCTCTTAAAATAACCTTCACCAGCATGTGATGCGTATTTGAACACAGTCTACTCAGTTTCGTGATCAGTGTGTGTGGGTTGTGTCTCATTCTGACCAGATTTTGGTCTGAATTGTCAGTTGAACCATCTAGCAAAGTCATGCTCTTTGTGGGTGACCTGCTAATTCTCTGGGGATAATTCTTTCTGTCTGACTGGATGGTTAATAATGAATACAGGACAGATATAAACACGGTTGGCTTTGTGGTATTCTGTCTAAGATAATGGCATCTCCTGTAGCATAAACTCTTTTGATTGAATTGAGTTTATGTATGCTTAAAGATTGTGTAAAAGGAAAAAATACTAACTTTGAGTTTTAAATTCTAGGTGTGACTGAGAAGACTTACAGCAGCTGTCTCATAATTGGAAGTCATAGGGACAATGGCTGCTTTGTTTCTGCTGAATTCAGAACTGAATAGGTAAGAGATGAGTAGCACCTTAAACTTTTCTTAATTGTAATTAATTTCATTCCAGCTTTTGCTTTTAGAACCTCAAATTTTTTGTCCCCTCTTTCTAGCTGGTTTTCCTTTCTTTGGTTTACGTTTCTGCCTTATGTTTTAATCAGGAATTGTTTTTTCATTCACTTATACTGGTGGCTCAGATAACCTTTCAAAAGTAGCTGAGAGGATCTTGGTATCATCCGTAAGTATTTCAGAGAGTGAAATAAGGTTCTGCTGCTGCCACTGCTCATTTAACACTGATAACTAAATCCCATAAATATTCTCGTACTCTTAATGTGAAAACCCTTGAAGGTGGGTTGAACAGAAATCATTCCCTTTCTTGTTGATATTTGTAACTAAAATAAAGCTATAAAGTGCTGCTGAATGCATCCAGAGAGTCCATGCTTGCCTTCCATTCAAGCAGAGCAAATGCAATCACCAGTGCTCTTACCCTTTTTGAAGGGCTAGAGCACTTGAAAGGAATTGAATGATTTGTAGACAGATTCTGTCCCAGGCCTCAGAGTGTTAGGAAAGGGCAGGTGGTTTTTTTCCCATTTCTGAAAATCAAAACCATTATGTGCAATTCAGCCACCTTTGATTCCTCAGTTGGTGTTGATTTGGGGGTAAGTATGATCACTGGTCAGCAAAACTAATCGGAAAACCTGACTTCATGATAGAATCCCACTTTAAAAAGCCAGAATATTCATTGTATTTGTAAGAGGTATTTCTTGGGGAAAATGTGGGTTACAGTGAAAATAACTCTGGTGGAAGTGATGAAAAGTTCAGCTTAATTTTTGGATTGCTTCCCTTGTAGATATTAGGGTGAAGTAGAGCTGGGGAAAATGGAAGAAACTCTGCCTTATTAGAAGCATAAAAACTAGTGACTGTATCTTGGCCAGTGCTGCCGATTTTCCAGTAAGCTGTCTGCTGTACGGAGGTGTATAACCCTAATGGCTTGTTGTATGCCATTAAAAGGTATTGTACACTCATAAAAGAATGACATTTTGATCAATGCTGTTAAAAGAATTACTGTCTTGACACAGAAAAGCTTTCCTGCTGCAAGTTTAAAAATATGCCTTTAAAAGCTTTTTATTGAATACCTTTGCATCCCTCAGAAATGTGCTATTTTGGCACAGGGCTGCTCTGAAGTATTCCATGTTGTAACTTAAATGCAAGACCTTCTGTTTACCATCAGAAGGGAGTGAGGTGAGGCAGGTGTATTCACTTTACTGCCATGGGGACAAAAGAAAAAGCACCTTGAGCTACTTGTATACGGTCTAAAAATAACTCATTTCTAGAGTCCAAAATCATTTGAAAGCTATTTGGTTTTGGTTTGCCATTGATTCCTCTCTGTCCCACCAGCTTTGTTTGAGTGTCCCTTTGGACTTTGAAGCTGTATATTGATGTTGGAGGGAGGCAGGTGGCAGATAGGAAAACCACAAATGTCTTCATTGTAGCTGGTTCCTAATTCACAGGCAGGTGGGCTGTGTTGAGAGAAACTTGTTTTGGAAATGTCTAGGTGGTCCTGTTGTGGTAATACTTCTTGTAGCAGAAATCTCCCCTTAGTGTTATTAAAAGATCTTGTATCAGATCTATTGTTTAATCACAGCTGCTGAAGTAATGTTGTACCTGGCATGATCACGGCTGGAATTACACCTAAACTGTTCAATGCAGTTCAGCTGCAATTGTTGCTGACAGCTACTGTCAGGTGGGAACCTGAGGAATATCCTGGCAATGGGCCTGGCTGCTGATGGAGGTCACGTCTCTGTCCCTGGCTCAGCATTTCTAACAGGCTTTGTTATGTCTGACCAGTTTAAACACAAGTGTTAAAAGCCCTGGTTTGGGATTCAGGAGGCACATAATACCTCAGCTCTGTGATGCTCCTTACACATCCTTGTGCATTTCATATGTTCCTTGGAGTTTTTGTGTTTCAGGTCTTCAGTTTAACTGTGCGTGATACACTAAGTGCAACTATATAAAGATGGAGGGATTAGCTGAAAGCATGGTAGGACAGTTTTTGATACAGAGAGGTTCTAGGCAACTTTTTCTGAGGCTTCTTTCTTCCCCTCTCTCTGTATTTATGATCAAGACAAAAAAGTGGATGTTCTGGATGGATTTGGTATGCCTCCTTTCCTGCTGTGGGACTGTCAGCAGCTGAGTGGGCTCCAAGAGTGCTTGCTAAGTGGGTTTTGTAACAGGTGAGTAAGATCATAGCATTATGTGGTATTTCTATACATCAGATGAAAAAAGCTGTGAAACTTCATGGTGGAATTTCATTGCTGGAGGAAGTAAAACATTTAATTGTACCATATGTAAGTAGCTCCTCTTAAGTACAGCTTTTCAAGAGACGGTATTTCTTTCAGGAAAAGGAAATACTAATACTCTGCATTATCTGCAAAGGCCTTTTGTACCTTACAAAAGCAAAAAGTAGGAGAACCTGAATGTATGTTATTGGCATGTGAGGATGTTACTCGGAGAACTATGATTAGGGTTAAGATGCATGCTGTCATAACTGGTTCCTAATTGCCTTTCAGGTGCTTAAGTTTTGTCCAATTTAACCTTCAAGGAAGGCCTGAGAAGCCCAAATACTTGCTTACCTCTGTTTCAGTTAAACTTTTGGTAGCTTTCTAGGGGAGGGTTTTATTTGTTTGTTTTTAAATATGTGAGTTTATACAGAAGTTCAGCTGTACCCACTCTTGAGTTTTGTTATAATGGTGTGGGAAAGAGGTTAATAGCAGCAAGAGCAGAGGCTGACACACGGCACAGAATTTGAATGTTTTAAGTGCTTGGTAGCTTGAGGAGCTTACTCTGAGGTGCTAACAGTAACTTGAAATGTATGAAAGGACACAAGGAATTTATTTTTTTTTGTTTATTGTATCCTGCAACATATAGTTTCCCACCAATGGTTCCAGCTTATTTTCCCATCTTGGGCCACAATTGAACCAATTGGCACTGTAGTAGCCTTTGTGTTTAAAAAGGAAAATATGCTGCATATCCTACTGGCAGTAGCTTCTTAGATGATTACTTTTTTATTTCTGAAGTCCTGCCACCTTCTTCAGGAGACACTATGCATTTATGCCTTTAGCTCAGTCATTCTATGTGCTTTCGCTTTATGGTTTAGCTCAGTCTCCAACCACACAAAATAGTATGTTATTTAACTATTTGTTTCTTGCAGTGTGTTTTGTTTTGTGTTTTCTCCTGAGGTTCCGATTTGCATCTAGATGCTATGGAGAAAAGTGGAAGAAATTGGAACCTCACAGAGTAACTATTTCCCCCTTATATTTGCTTGTCCTCAGTTGAAGAGGGAGAGAGGACAGAGCCCATCATACTCATGCTCTTGATTGTAACCTACGTCAGCCTCCCAGGTCCTCTTGCCTTCTGTACATCATGTGGCTCTTTCTGCCACCAGCTGTTGTCTGCTGTTTTCTGACTAAGCCTCACTTGTGTAATTTTAGCTTTGGAGGAAATTTGAAAGCAAAATTATCTCCATAGTCCTATTTACTCACAGTATCTCACTGAAGCTCCCTACAAATGTTTTTCTACAATGACCTTTTAGAATACCTGCTTTCAGGGTAGGCTTCTAACCTGTCAGTGTGGCTTAGGCATGTTTTCTTACGTTTAGCTATATTAAAAACTATGATCTTTGCTTGACTCTTCTTTACCAGGCAAACTAAATGGCTTTCTATCACTGATCCTTGGTTTTTATCACTCTAATCTGCAAATTTCTTCAGTAATCATCTTGTGCTTTTTTCAGAGCATAGACAAAACTGCTGAATAACATAGGGTCAAGCTCTTGAAGGTGGGATAAAAGAAACCATTCTCTTTTCTGTTGATATTTAATTGATATAAGCTGGAAACATTTATTTAGTGTTTGGCCTCATCTGCAATTACATTTTGAGGCCTATCAGTTTCTAGCCTACTTGATGTGTCATGTTGATTTTGAGTTTCTTAATCAAATGTCATTCTGCATCAAGTCAGCTGCCTCACAAAAATCTGATATCTCTGTGTTAGTATCAATAAACTTATAATTAAAAATCAAGCTAGTCCAAGAATATATTCCCTGAAAACTCACATTGTTAATCTATTATCCTTTCCTTTTCTTTCTAGGTAGAGTCTTGTGTTGGCTATTCTGTTACTTTGAAGTCAGTGTCAGACAGACATGACTATAGTTACTCAAGTCACCAGATTAAAAAAAACCACAACAAACCACAAACAAAAAACTGTTATTGTTTCTCTCTGTCCTGTCAAATATTAAGTGCTTTCCAAAGGATACTAAAAATGAGCATTAATGGTCCAAACGGCTCTTCAGACAAGCTCTTTTCTTCTAATCACCATGGAAATTGAAACCTAGATCTTAACTCATTCCCATTTGACCTAGTTCAAGCTACTCACTTAATTTATAAATGTCCTAGCAGAGCCATATGACTTCCTGTGGGACTTCAGCTCGCATTAATCCTTTATCAGTATGATGTTTCCTAGAGGTCCTCTGCTTAATAGGTCAGATTGACAGCATTAAATGGTTGATTTTGACCTTGAAGGCCTTGTCACTGGTTTTGGCATCTGTGGATAGATAAAGGTGGGATAGAAGCTGAGGGTCTAAGTCTCTTTGGGCTATTATTTTAGCTGAGCTATGTTGCTTTGGTTTACAATTGATTAATATTTTGATGTTAATCTCTGCAGCTGTAAAATATAGAAATACAACAAACTTTTACAGCTAAAACCAAATCTATAGAAATTGATCATGCAAGTAAAGTGTTGCAATCAATCTATCTAGCATAGAGACTAGTTGTTTGATGCCAATATCTAGATCATATAGTTCTTAGATGTCTGATTGATTGAATTGCTTTAAGAGAACTGGTGGGAGTAGATCTTTGGGCAATAGAGGAAGGTAATCCGCTTTTTTGTATAATGACTTTCAAAATCAAACTTTTGTGTTGTCAGTTTATGGCTGACTTCCTGTTGGCAAATAAATAAAGCATGTACTTTTGTGCACTTTATATGCATAAGACAAGTGTAAGGAGAATAAAATGAGAACAATAATGGAGTGCTATGTGTTAGAGTAAAATGGTGTCCCTTCATGGCAACATTTATGAAAAAAAAATGTTAACTGGAGGATAAGTTGGATGATGGATACCTGTTGAATGTCTCTTGGGAATAAACAGATCAATAAAAACAGTAAGACGAGACAAGGAAGGTATGTGTTTTAGTACTTGCTGAAGTCATGAAAAACGCCTTTATACTTGTGGAAAGGGCATATCCTGAAATCTGGAAAGCACTTGCAGAGTTTTTCATATATTGTACTAAAGTTTTTGAGGAGTAAATCAACAAGTAGCTCAAAGTCGGGGTTTGCTTTTAAGTCTAGAACTTTGATTGCGGTAAATTTTCTTGTTATGGGACTTGCCTGAGGAATAGTATGCACGGGAATGCTTTACTGAATCACGTACTGAAAAAAGATATAGTTCATTATGCTTTCCTTGTACTTTTAGAAATGGAGTTTGTAGGATGTTTTCTTTGTAGCTCTAGTGTTTGGGCTATAGGGATTTCAAATCTTTTGGAGGAAAAAAAAGATAGCTTCAAATTCACTTCAGAGTCTGATATTTGTTTTATTAGTGGAAATTTTTGTCTCTTGTGTTTTCCCCATTCTAGATAACCTTTTCTTGTCATCTAAGAAATTAATTTCTTTGCTGGAATCATTGCAAGTAAACTTGATAGCAGGAGTGCTGTTATTGAGGCAGCTTACACAGTGATTTGCGAAGTACAGCCTCTTCATATAATGCGAAGCAGAAGTTGATTTATTGACCACTACTGGGATTTCAGGAATCTGTTGAACTACCTGTTTTTTATCTTTCTCTCATAAAATTCACTATTGAATGTCTTTTTTTTTTTTTTTTTTTTCCCCTGGTACCCTCTTGGAAAGAATTCTTTGATATGCAGTCATACAATAAGGGCAATCATTCTGTTTGCTACTTGTTTCTGTTGTGTAGAGTTTGGCTTTTTAGTAAAGTGTATATAGGGTCATTTAATGTAGTTTACGTGACATAACTCTTAAAGATTTTTTCTAAAATACTTTCCCATGTGAGGAGGACACTCATACTTACCTAGGCTGTGAAAATACTGGCTCTCTAGGAGTCCTGCCAGTCCTTTTCATAGAACATATTTCAGTTAGAGCAAAACATCACAGAAAAGCCAACTCTACTGTGAATGCACTATTGCTTATGTTGAGTACATCTCTGTAAAATATAATCTGCTACTTTTTTGGAACATAAGAAAATATATAAGTATATAATTTGATTAGTTTTTGCTATTTGCTGTATATTCGTCATGCTTTTTTACAACTCTCTGCAAACGCTCTTCTCTAAAGTAGGGTGTATGTTAGGAATGAAAACTGGTCTCTTGCTGATTGGTAATCTGTAAAAACATAGTTTTAAAAATAGAGTCCGAGTAAAAAATATACAAAGTGGATTATTGATTCTCAGGGATGAAGAGAGAATGCTTTCTCTTGAGTCCTTTCTGTTGCTTTAGATTTTTATACTAATATCTGGCGGCTTGGGGGGTGGTGGTGTTTATTTGATTAACAGACACTAATGGAGAAATTGTCTTATCTCTAGTTCACCTGCTGGATTTCTGACAACTCTTCCTAGCCACTACTGCATACAGGAGACCAGAGCTGATGTGCTTGGGGATGGCAAATGGAGTATTTACGGGTTATGGTATTATGGTAGTAAAGGCCTCAACATTAAGTGTATTAGTCTTCTGAGAGTTGTGTATCTTGCTGCGTGATGTCTGACCACATAATACTACTGCCTGGAACTGAGGTGTCTGTCATTAAAATGTCCACAGTGCTACTATAGGCATTAAAAGTGAAGACTCAAGTTGATGCGGAAGAGAACAGTTATTAGAATGGGTTAGATAATTACAACCAGCTAAAGGGGAAGGCATTGTGTTTGAATTCAAATGCTATACCCACAACTGTAACATCTGCTAGCCAAATGCTTAGGTGGGCCAAACCCATCCAATTATGTACTATGGTAAAAAGACCTTATTTTTATTGTTATTTACACAGAAATTTAATTCATGAAAGGAACAGAATCAGTGTTTTCCAGACTCTCTCCTTATGTTTGCCTTAATCTTGTATTTATTTCAGGAAAACGTCTTGGTATTTCTTATTGACTGCTGGATTGGGATTGATTCTTACCTGATTTGACTAGTCCCAGAATAATAGACATTTTTGCTGTCAGTTGCAGATCAGCAAGACTCAAAGGGGTGTGGAAAACTTGCTATTCAGAAAAAGATTTCTGCCAGGTTGTATGGTATGATTATTGTCCACATGGGCAGCTTATTTTTATTTCCAAAACATTTTCTTCCATTTATAATCTAGATGGAAACTCAGATCTCTGAAGGTGAAAAGCTAGGACATCAATCTGCCTTCACAACTCAGCTTCTTGTTAAGTATTGAACTTCCATCTGCATGCTTAGCTGTTCCAGTCAGAGCCCCAAACTCTGTAGTTTTTCACTAATGCTTTGTCAGAGCGCTGTCCTCTTCAGAGAGATTGAAATGAGTAATAGTCTTTCGACACTATTGGCAAGTGGCTTTCACGGTCCATGGCAGATCTAATGAACTACAGCTGCCTGGTTGGAAAATCCTGCTTTTGATTGTCTGAAAGGACTTCTGAAGTCTCTGCTTGGATTCACAGACTTTCTTAGGATTTTTTTTCCTCTTTGAGAAGTAGATGGAAAAAACACCTTGGAAATTCCTTCATAGTATACATTCATCAACAATATACATCAGGCTTATAACATGGTGCCTTTGCACAGGAAACACTGCAAAGTTTGTACACACTACAGACATGCTTGAAAATGGGAATAGTGAAACATGCTTAACTAGTGAGGAAAGCAGGTGTATAAATAAACTTCCATGCTCTCAACAAAGTTCTCCCATGAACAGATATTTAATAATTCTTTTCATCAGGTACAATACTGCAGGTGCCTTTTTTGATGGTTGGTACATGCACAAACAGAAGAGGTGGTACCATCTGACAGGAATGCAGTACATATGGCTGCATCTTCAAAAGTTCAGGATCTGTCAGTGGGCCAGATTTTCAATGCGGCCTGGCAACCAACATGCATCCACTATGCAGGGTTAATTTGAAAATCTGGCTCTTATTTTGGTGTCTTAATGAGCCCTGGGTTGTGTTTTGTCAGGGGTGTTTTGGTGGTTGGGTTGGGTGGTGTGTTTGATGTTGGGGGTTTTTCTTGAGAAACTGGTCAAGAATGTGACTATTATTTTTGTTGATATGAATATCTTTCCTATTCTGTGTGAAAGATGGGGCAGGAAACAATTATACATACTTAACCATAAAAGTTTGTGGTGAGGAGAATTTTTTTTTCATTCTACTCCCACCTTCTTTGCATCCTCATCTATATGAATGTTTATTCTGCCTGCCAGCTGAAAAGCTTTCCTTCCAAATTTTGGAAGATGGATTGTAACTTGCCTGTGATTTGTAGTACAGTTTGAATTATATTACACTCCAGCTTTATTTTTGGACTGAATAATCATAGTTTCATTTAACTGGGGCTAGACTGGTGAGTTTTGCAAACACTAGTAGATGCTGATCCTTATAGTAGAAAATGGTATTAGTATACTTCTATTTCCTACTTATTCTTCAGTTTCATATCCACTTTCCATTTTGTTCCTATTTACACAACTCTTCTTACTCACTTTGACTTATTCTCTACATTAGGGGTATCAGCTAGCCTGAACTGTTGTCCTTTTGAACTGAAGTTTTGAGAGTGCAGGATCAAATGCTAGCAATACTCTTCTCCAGCCAGTGAGTGACAATGTTATGAATTAACATGTGGGTTTTTTTTTTAAAAAAACATATTACTAAGACTTCTGTGTACTTGGAAATTTGGATGTGAAATGCTAACAAAATGATCTCATTAGAAATTGAGTCTCACTTCTAGTGCAGAAAACATTTTATCTTACTCCCTTGATATTCCTGTTTGTAGTAGTTTTGACGTGCATTATTAAAAATAATACTGCAAAGCACCTTTGTTTGGGTAATGTAATGAAACCATAGTAAATGGCTGAGTGTTTGTGGCTTTCCTGTTGAACAAGGAAAAACTGTGGGGTGACTGCCTTTGCAATTTGGAAGGAGAATTTCTTATCCAGCTGATGGCTACTGGAAGATGCCACACCAGGTGCAGAACAAGTCTGCGTTAATTTTTATGCTACTTCAAAGACCTAAACGTAAAAGTTAGGTTCCTGACTCGGAAATGTAAGCACCCAAGGGCTGCTTAAGGCTATCACCTGTGAGAAGTCATTCTCATGAATGATGATGCTGCCATAATGGTTTGGTTGGGAAACGTTAGCATGTGCAGTCTAAACGCACACAGGTATGTGAATCTGAAAGGTGTATTTTTTCAGTCTGCAGTGTCATACATGACTTGTTATGGGAGATTACTTTTTTGTTGTCTACCTGCTCCCATTTTGTGTGTAGTAGCAGGGGTGTGAGAAGCAGATCTGTCATGTGATTGTAGAATGGTTTTGGCAGAAGAGTTCTTTTGGAGGGCAGCTGGTACAACCCCCTGCTCAGAGCAGTGCTACTGATGTTACATTGGGCAACTTCTCCTTAGTTCCGAAGTAACTCTACAGCTGAAGATTGTATAACCTCCCCAAGTAACCTGTTCCACTCTGACCACGCTCACTGAAGAATTTTTCCTTGTCCATAGCTGAAATTTCCTTGGCTATAATTTTCTTCTGTTTCCTCTTGTTCTTTCTCTGAGCAGCTCTAAGAAGAGCCTGTCTTCTCTCTAACTGCCCAGTAGGTAGTTGCAGACAGCAATTAGGTTGCCCTTTAGCCTCATCTCCTTCAGGCTGAACAGACCCGTTTCTCTCAGCCTCTCCTTACACATTGCCTTCCTTTGCAGCAGTGAGCACAGGCAGCTGAGGGCATTGGAAGCATCGCAGCCTTTGCTGCTGAGGAAGTGCTGGTGGGAATAACTTGAGATCTGCAGACCTCCATCTTTTAGCTCATGGCTAGGAGTGCAGGAAGGGAGTCGCTGGTAGTAGAGCAGTCCTCTGTTCCCTTCAGACCTTCTCCATCACAGGACAAGGCACCCACCGTGCCCAACTTGCAGCAGTCCTGTACCTTGAAGGGGCATGGACTGATGAATTGCTGGAAGATTCCTGCTAGAAGCATTGGGTACTACCTGGTGGCAGACAGTGTGTCTCTTGCTTACCTGAAAGTGGAAACCCAGAATTTTGTGGTTTCAATGTTAAAAATAGAACATCACTGGAACTTGCCAGGGAAAAGAATGTCAGTGGAAATGGGTATTAATTCACAGCATTAAAGCTTAGATCAGTACAAGCCCTAGCACTGAAATGACAGGGCTGATGTGGGTGTGATGGGCTTCTGCTGTGCGTTTGTGATGGGGTTGTTTGTGCTATGCCTTTAATGTTACAGGTAAAATTTTTAATGTGTATGTCTCAGGTATATGGTTTCACCTTTCGTGTCTCCTATCTGAAAAAATACATTTGTTTCTTGTCCCCCTTTCCCTTTCTTTTCAATCATCTTTTGTCTGCCAAGCAGTTATCCAAAGAGGAAACTGAGCCCAAAATGGTGAGTGAGTGAAAGACTATGCCATGCATCTCTGTGGCTCAGACACCACGATGCAGCTTCTCCACTCTGTCTTTAATTAAACTTGGGTTTTTCTGTTGTTGTAGCTGGAAGCAGTGTGCTGACACAACTCACTCTTGTATAGAACAGATTAAAATGTCAATGTTTTAATGTTCTCATCTGTGGGAAAAAGAAAATAGTTGGGTGTTTTATTTATAACTTTAAAAGACTACTATGGAAAAGGTTTACTTGTGCAAGATGGAAGAGCACAATTAAAGGTACAGAGTCCCACTTAATGTTAAGAGCCTGTAAAGGACTGAGAAAATTGAAAGGATGAAATCTCTTCAGGAAATAGGCTTCACTGGGGCATCACAGTTTAAAACAAATATAAATTTACTGTATTTTTTATTATTTTGGTCTGCTTTCTTTCCATTTGTGGCGTGGTGTACATGCATGCATCTCTGAGCTAATGGACCAAAAGGTTGAATGTGTTTGAGCAGAAAAATAATGAAGGTGCCTGAAAAGAATGGTCAAAGGTCAATGTCGTACTTGATGCTGTGTGATATCCTTCTGGAGAGGGAAGCTATATTTCCTACAGAAGAAATAGTCACATGAGAATAAAATTACAATTTGTGTCTTCTGCAGATTTGCTCCTTTGGCAGCTTGAGAAGTAACAATGAAACTGATTTGGAGGTATAGATTATAACTCCACTGTGCAGGAGATAGCTAACTGGTTCTGGGATAGCAGTGGTACAGTATGATACCATGCAGAAATATGTGCTCAAGCCCTTGAACAGTACAGCTCAGCCAGCGCTGCTTTGGACAGGCCATTAACCTATTTATCAGGAGTCTTGATCACTTAATGCTGCAATGAATCTGTTTGTGGATTAATAGGGGCTTAGTTTTCAGGTTTACTAGTCAGGCCCATTTTGATATTTCAAAATACTGTCCCTTATAGGGACCAGTCACTAGTGTCTTCTGTTCTTTTTATCTTGGTGATTTATCCTTTTTGCCTATGGAAGTGATGACTTTATCACAGAGTAATCAGGTAAATTTAGAAGACTGTCTGCTGGACTGGGGTTAAACTGACAGCTGTAACTGCCTACTTTGGAAAGAATGCTGCTTTTCTTCAGAAAGTGACTCCCAGACCTTATTTAGAGACTTGCTTAATTTGGGCTGTCCTCTGGGTTAACATCTGTGGAATCTGTATTTCTCTGGCAGTTGTGTCTCCCTTGCATGTAAATTACAGATGCTCACCAATGCCCTTTGAGCCCTTTCTTTCCAAAGAGGGGAGAAGAAAGAAATAATCCATTTTAAATAAGGGCAATAAAAAGGCTCCCATTGAACACCTATGCTAAAAGAGGAGTGCTGCATGTCTTTTCCCTTCAGTTACTTTCTCTCTTTCTCACTTATATTTGAATCCATCTCTTACAGCCTTGCTGCTGTGGGATCAATTTGTTGGCAAGAGTTATTCAAACATTAGCAGAATGCATGTTCTTACTGTTCTTGTTGGACTTGGGTGTTGAAGCCAACAATAACAGCTCTTGTGTGGGAACTGATGCTGGGTATTTGAGTCAAACTGTTCTTGGTGGTCTGTACTTTACTACAGTGAAAAAATGTAAGAGGTTTCTTTTCCCATAGTGTTCATTTGTGTTCCCATCGTTCATTCTTTATACAATCACTGTGCCTGTGGACAGTTGAAATAAATACTTTGAATAAATTATGTGGTTTACTTTCAGCTTTTGCTTTGTGTGCTTTTTGTAGGTTTGGGGTTTTTCACTCCATGGCTTGATTACCCGATCCTCTTAATTGTCATAGGTATGTGGTGGGGTTTGGTTTTTATCACACACAACCACCACCCCCCCCCCAAGGTAAAATCTGACTGTGGGGACATTTTCTAGGACAAATAAGCTTTAAGAGCAAACAAAGAGTACCTGTAGAATGCCCTGAGAGCTGGGAGTATTACATGGTATTTCAGCCTGAGCTGTGCCGAGGCCAACAGCATTGAGAAGATGCTACAATCTCAGCCAGCTTCTCCCCTCATAGAAATCAGACTATGCTTTTCCAGGAAAATGTTGGGCTATTGAAGCATTTAGTGCTGTGCT
The DNA here is from genome assembly GCF_023638135.1 of Falco biarmicus. NCBI lineage: Eukaryota > Metazoa > Chordata > Aves > Falconiformes > Falconidae > Falco > Falco biarmicus. The sequence goes on along the minus strand of NC_079302.1, from coordinate 1,145,515 downwards.
TTGTAATACCCATCCAAGTATTCAGTAACCACCACAAATTCCTTGCTGGTTGTGCTTTGTTGCTTAAGTGAAAGTCCAGAATGCAGGGATACTTGCGGGAGCTGAATGGTTTGAAGCTTTCTGTAATTTTTCCTGTTACCCTCAGGGCTCTCTGAAAAAATTACCTCTTTGTAGAGTCTTTGGGATATGATGCAGTCCCAGATCAGACATTTCTCTATTAAATAAGAAGTATGATAAGCCTAAAAGCATTGAATTTGGTATTTCGAATCTCTAGAGGCCAATCCCAGTGTGTATCTATTTGGGCTAATTTACTGAACTAGTTAGTTTCTTCTCCTGCGTAACAACCATTCCACCCCCAGCATTATTGAAGTTAGTTTTGCCTCTCTGGCTGCCAGGAATAACTTTACTTTGCATGGATAATTAACTGGATTGAGTAACAGAGAGGAAAAAAAATTATTTCCACACAGTGGTAATAATAAATCTGTTACTACTTTTGGCTCTCCATGTTATTACCATAGTTGGGTATGTCTTAATGAGGAAGTGGCTTCTTTTTACTAAGTTCAAATACCAGCAAGGAGCCTGCATCTCGCACATGAGTCTGGGTGTGTGAGAGCAGAAGGGCAGACGGTGGGATCTTTTTTTAACTAGACAGTCATTCCTGCACACAAATAAGATGTTTCTGGTTTTTGGGGTTTTTTTTCTGCAAGCTGTAAATTTCCAGTCTTTGCCACAAGGTAAAACTAGGGATTTCTGATTGTATCAGAATCAAAGCTTTTCTGAGATGGAAATCTTTCTAATAATTTCTTAAAACTTTTTTTAAGTATTGAAGAATAGGCTTAATGTTTGGCTGTTCAGGAATTCTGAAACTGACCCTTTCCTGTAGGGATATTTGGAGCACGCAAATCTGTTCTCTCCGAAATGCACAAAATAACTGTCTGGGGATGGTAGACCTGTGGAACTTACCACAGGAATTGCCTCTTGAGGGAAGGAAAAACCTGTGGCTCAGATATGAAGTATGATATGCTCATGAGTGCAATAATTCTTTCTCATGACAGCTTACCTGATACTCTTTTGATCTTTTTCCGAATCCTCTTCCTCCTTTTCCTGTTTATTTTCATCACCTATATTTTGTCCAATGTTCTGGAGCCTTGTTTTCCCTTAACCCAAGAAGGGATGAACTTGTGTTCTTTATAGCCTGTTGATAACTGCTGAGAGCGTTTTTTGCTTGGTTTTGTCTGAGAGGTGATGGGGAAGTGGTTGAACCTTTCTCAATAACCAGAAGGCAGCAACCTGTCATCTCCTGGTGGCTTGAAGGTAAATGTTTGGACTGTATGCAGCTCATCTATATGGTGAGGTTGGTCCAGCTTAACAGCTCATACCTGATTTGGGGTGCCAAAAGATGACCCTTTGGGCAGGGCACAGTGTTATGGCTTAGTGGACTGTAAGTCTGGGACTCCTCTGTGGTCCTGGGCACTTGCAGTCCCAGTGCCTTTTCTGTAAACTAGGGCTGAGTGTTTTGCCAAATATCTGACATCTTGAATTAATGTATTTGCTAACTTCTGTGTGCATTGCTGTTATTGTTCTGTGAAAATGTACCAAACAGTAATTTTGCCTAGTTGCCCTTCAGCTGATTCCTGTCATTGTCATTGTAGCAGTGAACCTTTGAAGATCCTTGAAAAGGGAAAGTGACACAGTTTAAAGATTAGTTTGAGGAAGCTCTGGCATAAGGGGCAGCACAATGGAAAGCTAAAAGCATCTGGGGAAGAAATGGGTAAACTTCTCTGGTGGTAGTGAAAATAAGGGGGGTTGTTTATCTTTGCTTATGCCTGTTAACATTTCCTTCTGCTGGTCTAGCTTATGTCCTACTACTTAATTTTCTCTGTGCCTAATCCATCTCTGCTGTTTCTTTTCCATCATCCTCTCACCATGTAAACCACATTAATCATTGGCCTGTCTGCTCCTGCAAAAAATAAAGTGCAAAAATTGTCAGCTGTATTTAGTACTGTTAAATGGGTGGAGTTTTTAAAGGAAGGGAGGAATATGTAACTATAGAATTAGAGCTGCAAAAGTTTGAAGGTTGTAAAACCAATCACTGAATTCAGAAAAGATGAAAGGAAACTGAGAAAATAATTTAAACAGTTCTTGGTGAAAAGTATACTTTGCCAAAAATACTTTCATTTTATTGAATCATTCAAGTGTGGGGAGGAAAAAAAAAAAGTCAGAAAAATAAGAACTTATCAATGCCCATCCTCTGTTTTTGAAAAAAAGAATTTGACTTTTTTTGGAAGCATTTCTGTGTAAACAATTATTTAAGAACTAAATTTTATTTCAGTGATCAAAAACCAGTTGTTTTGGGTTTGGTTTTTTCAGGGTTGTTTTTTGTTTGTTTTTTGGTCTCCTGAGTTGAAATTTTGAACTTGCAGTTTTACTCAAGCAATGGATAATTTTTTAGCACAATATTAAGTTTATTTGTAAAGTCTTAATTCATTCCTTTAAGATACATTATGGTATGAGTTCAGCTAGTTTTTTTTACAAGGGGTGTGTGACAGAACAGAGATTAAATATGTTTTTTAGGGTTTCTAGCCCAATGCTTTGTGTTAGGAAAAACTTTCACCTTAGTGCTGTAAGCTGAATTAGAAGTTTTGCACAACAATGTGATGTATATGACCGAAGAAAACAAATTGGGGTAGGATGGGGAACTTTGAAGTGTTTCTGAACTTTTAATACTAGATTTTGCAACCTTATTGACCTCTTATTGTGGGCTGCTGCTCATTTTTCAGGTGAAAATCAGAAATTCAGGGTTCTGCCATTCTACCCCCACTCCACCTCTGTTTAGCCCAGTAAGGGTCATGAATGGAGTTTTAACCCAACCCTGTTTTGACTGAGCTTCTAGGTACAACTAAATGTAAGAATGTACAGTTCATCTTCTCTGCAGAGCAGCCACAGTGAGATAAAGATGATGAAGTGAATGTAACAGACTCTATTTTAAATGGGTGTTGTTATAACACAAGAGAATGCTTGAATTGAGACTCATTTGTTTTCTCTGTGGTGAACAAAGTGGTGTGGTCTAGCAAGTGCAAGATGGATTAGAGAAGTGCATGGATATGGTGTAAGAGTCTACAGATGCATATAGTTAAGTCTTCTGCTTGCTGCATTTTTATTTGGCTTCTGATGCAGGTTAGAGCTAATTTTGCCTAAATAGCACTTGCTGAAGTGCTTGTGAAGGGTATTTGAGGTGTGCCAGTATAAGACATAAAGGCTATTTTGAGATGCACCAGACAATGAGTATCAGTCAGTAGGAAATCTGCCATTTTCTATCCCAGCTGGAATGTGATGTTTTGATGTCAGAAGTCTTTAAAATTGACAAAGGTGGTGTTGATAATGGAAAAGTTATAAGCATAAATTTCTTGGTACCAAGTCTGTTATCTATGCTGTTGATATGTCTAAAACCTATGCCTGCTTTCCATAAGAAAGGAAAATATGAAAAATATTAAATTGATGTGAAATACTGTAAGTCTAAGAAGCATTCTTAAACCATGTCCTGGGTGTCCATGGAAGGAAGAGATGATTAAAGCTGCAATACAACAGATTCTCTGCCTTAAAGTGAGCTGGGAGGAGAAAACCAATACCAAAGAATGTTCTGAATGCTGAAGGTAAGTCATTGCACCTGTGTCTTCAATGTAACACTGACTATTCATATTAGTTTAAAAAATATTGAAAAAAGTTTCGTGTAAGGAGAGGTAAATCATGGAAATTACGTTCTTACTAGATTAAGAAAGCAAATGGGGAAACTAAAATGAAGGACTGCATGAGAAAATGGAATTTACTAAAGGAAAATAGGAGGTCTGGAGCAGTATGGGAGGGACAGGGCAGGTTTTGTCACTCCTCTCAGCCAGCTCTGGTCTGGACTGGTCACATGGAAAACAGGGTGAATCTGGACTCAGTCCACAACTGTTGTGGCTAGCAAAACACATAGACATTCTAGATGAGGTATACTTAAGAATCTTTGTGCTTTAAATATAACATATGAAACTCTCAATTACTTTTAATCTTGTTTCTGGCTCTGTAATTGGAAGTCTGACCTTCTTGACTCTGTATAAATCTGTATCCTATTTTTAGCCATTAAGCTATCTTGTGTCTGAGATGAGTACAGATAGCAGTGACAAACTTGGGGTATTTGTATCTTTCTGAAGATAATAAATACAAATAAATCTGTAGAGGAGAAATAAATCAAGGAGAAACTTATATGCTGAGATAAAGGGGACTTATGGCTTGCAAAGTGTCTCACATCAAGCTGTAGAAATAAGTCCAAAATCCGATACCATTAAGTGCAAGATTGGAGAACACAAATTGGCATCCTTTCCGTATGGGGTAGGCACCAGAGGGACAACTTCCAGCTCTGGTCACTTCCTTCAATTGTCACAACCTTTTAGTCGATGTTTTGCATTTACTGGAAGATTTTGGTTCTGTATTCTGTAGTCAGTGGGGATGACTGGTGTTTGTTTCCATAGGCAGAATTAGCAATTTCAGATGTGGAATGGATGCATTGTTAGCTCTAGCTGATCCCCTCCCAGTGAGGGGGGAGCGTAAGTCAAAGAGTGCATGTGCAATTTCACAGGTCTTCTGCAGGCTGATGAATAGTTTTGCTGCATCTGCAATACTTGCAGTAGATGCAGTTGTCCCTCTGTGACTTACCCATTAAACAGAAGTCTGGAGGTGATTAGTCATTTGGTCTGGGTCCTCTCTTCCATGCAGTATTGCTCCTTTTCATGACTGCATCTCTTGCAGTGTGTTTTACATGCTAATAGTGTTCAGCTTTGCCTCATCATCGTCAGCTGGCTGGTGAAATGAAAGTGTTGGTGACAGTATGAGAACTAGACAAGCCTAGGATAATACTGATAGATTGGAAGAAGCTTATACCAAGATCTCAAAGGGAGCAGGACAAGCTGCTTGTAACATAAGTTCTTAATTTATTTTTCGTTAGCTTTTATTCTGCTTCTGGGTACTTAACAGCTATGGCCTGTGTGCTGGCTTCCCATCTGTTCAAAATGAGACAAATGGAATTGTATAGTTGCTTTCATATGTAGACCGCAGTTCAGTTACTCACTTCAGGACTAGACAATTGAAATGAGCTGTAGATTGACCAACATCTTGAGGCCATCTGAAGAACATCTGGAAACAGAGGCGAATTCAGCCCAATTATTTAAGAGTTGAATTTGACACACCCTGGTTTTCTTCACGTAGGACTCTAGGGAATACTCTATATAACACTTTAGCATTTGTGGGAGCATTTGTATACACCTGTGATTCTAGCAATCTTGTCTAGGCTTATTCAGGGAAAGGGCTGATTTTATTTTTTATAATTATATTTTTAAAAAGCTGGCTCCCTTTTCTATGCTATTCTTTCTGCATTTTCAGCATTGATCTGAATGTATGGTTGCAAAACCTAGAAAACTGTTTAAATGCTGAACCTAAACATAAACCAACCGTACAGAGGCCTTTTCCTTTCTGAGTTTATTTATCCATTTGCCTAGTTTCCAGATGGGCTGCAGCATGGTGTCATTAATGTACAAAACCCTAAATATGGGAGATGTCATCACATGCCAGGCTTCAATCTTTATCCGCCCATCATTATAATTCAGATGTGCCTGTGCTTAGAAGAAGGGATAGGGGATATAGCTAATAATTCTCTTTTTGTAAGTGTGGAAAAATAGTGAGATTTGGCCCTGCAATGAAAATGTTACTGTCTGGGGTTAATTTAGGTCCTTAATTATGGCTAAACTGGTACAAGAGTTAAGGGAGGAGTGCTGGACAACTTGCCTGTTTTCTTCCTTTGTTAGAAAGCTAACTCTGTTATTACATTTCCTACCAAAGGAAATAAACTTTGTGTCAGGGATGTAATTAAAAACAAACCCAACAACAACAAATTAACTCTATCCCAGCCAAAACCAGGACACCCAATAAAATGACAAATGCTTTCCCTGAATTACCCTCCAAGAAATTAAAAATACATTGCTGATAATACAGGATCTTCCAACTAGCTAAACTACCAGTTGGAAAAGTTTCCGTTGTTGATAGAGTGCAGTCTTTGGCAATGAAAAGTGGTTTGTCATTCTTTGCACTTTTCCTGCGTAAACCCTCTCTGAAGAATGGAGCTACTTGCCATCATGTATTTTTCCAAAATGTCTGTTACAGGTGTACCATGTTCTCCCATCTTTGTTACTACTAATCTTTAAAAATACAGTTTAGAATGTTCTTGATATGTTAACAAAGAATAGGAAAATGATGCATTTTGTTTAAAATCAAAATGCAGAACTAAGTGCATTTAGGAAAATCAGGACTAAAACTGGGCAGTATTGTTGCCCCTAGTATCTCTCTGCACAGATGAGCAATAGAAGTGTGGTTAGCACTAGCAAGTCTGCAGCGTAGATGGGTTTAGCATGTATGTATGATGCATCACCCAATTTAGGGCTGGGGCTGTGAAAATTGAACGACAATTTCCATCTATACTACAGTCTGTCAAGAGGTAGACATGGAGATTGGTGGTAGTCTGAAATGAGGTAAATGTCTACAAATAATTTTCAGCTGCAGATGTAGCATGTAATGTACATTTGTATATTAAACCTTATAAGTGGGGGCAAAAAGCAAATATGACTGAAACTAAACAAATCTCTAAACACTTCAAATCTACTGTGAAGATTTCTAGGTTTCAGTAGCACAAGAACTACAAGTTCTGCTGCTTTTCTTAGTGTCTGCATAAAATTGTAATGTAGTGACTAAATGGTGTGGTTTAGGGTGAGCAGAGTAAAGCTGATAAACCAGCATGTAATGATGTTTGAGCAGTGCTGTGTGTCCCTTCAACAAAATTGCTTTTAAAGAGTAGGAGAGCTTTATCTGTCTTGGGTTTACTTTTTTAAACTATGAAATAAAGTATTTAAGAGAATTTCTCCTGGAAAAAATAATTAAAAAAACCAAAACCTGGAGACTTTGTAAGTGACAATGTGTACAGTACTAAAAGCAGGTAAAAACCTGTATCTGTGTGGAGAACAGTCTCTTTGCCCTCTCTTTTTCTGATTGTACATCCTTACAAATTTTGGAGCAACACAGATTTGCAAAACCCTATTTATTAAAGTTTAGTCTGCCAATACATTTCCTTTTATGACTTTTTGACTGCCTCCTTTTAGTAATCATCCAAAGATCACAGGTCAATAATCTGCTGACACAGTCAAATGCCTTCTGTTATATTTAGGCACTTGTTTACATGTAACCTGAGGATTTTTGAAAACTTGTTGACACTGTAGGGTGACTCAAAGAGGACAACAGTAGACACTTACAGACCTGTTTCCCTGTCCTGGATGCTGTAGAAGAGTGGACAGGAGAGGCTACAGCTGTGACATAATTGTGTACTTTTTGATGTTCTGCTTTGGCTAGCTGTTCCTGGATGACACTGTAAGAGTGGCTGGTGCAGTATATGCAAAATATGAGGGCCCAAAGGCCAGCTCTAAAACACTCTTAATCTAACTAAAGATGTGGATGCTTGCTGAAGATCGTCTAACTGACCTCAAGAGATTAATTTCTTTATTCGCTGTAGCTTAATGCTGTACAGGGGAACAGGTACTTCATCTTCTGATTTAGGACAAATTCAGACCTGAGTGCCATTTTTTTTTTTTTTTTTGCAAGCTTCTGCTTTCGAACAGTGGCTTTTGCTTTCCAACAGTGGCTTGTGTCTTGCTGGCAATGAGGCACGCTGACTGCTTTTATGAAAGGCCAATTCTAAATTGTTTAGATTAGTCTAGAGAGTAATACCCTGTAGGATGTTCTGAGACTGGGAAGATTGGTGTCCTCTGCTGTGTTCCACTCTGTGCCATGGAAGAACACAACCTAATTATTTAGGAACAATGTAGCCTGCAAATCCATTCAACTGTACCATCCTCTTTGTCAGCTGACAATATTTAAAAGGAGATTGCCAACCTTAGGATGAGCACAGCAGAGAAGTACTTGTATTGAACTACTGCCAGTGGAGGAAGGGCTGGTCTGTGGCCTCCTGCAAGGGCTCAGCCCACATCAGTCTATGGACCCGGATGACATCCACCTCGGGTGTTAAGGGAAGTGGCTGACATTGGAGTGAGGCCACTGTCCATAATCTTTGAAAAGTGATGTAGATTGGAGGATATCCCTGATGACTGGAAGAGCAAATGTCATGCCCATCTACACAAAGGACCCAGAAGAGCAACCAGGGAACTACAGGCCCATGAGTCTTACTTCAGTCCCTCGGAAAGTAATGGAACAAGTCCTCTTAGAAACTATTGCAAGCTAAGTGAAGCAGTGACTTGAAAAGCCAACACAGACCTACCAAAAGCAAATCATGCCACACTGACCTCATCACCTACAACAAGGTGACACTTCCTGTTGACATGAGAATAGCAGTGGATATTGTTTACCTGGCCTTCAGCAAAGTTTTCAACACTGTTTCCCACAGTTTCCTCCTGGCAGAATACAGATTGGATGGGTGGTCAGTGAGATGATTGGGAAACTGGCAAACAACTCGCACTCAGAGGGTGGTGATCAATGATTCTTATTCAGACTGGCAGCCATGTCACAAGTGGGGTCCCCTGGGGACTGATACTGTACCCCACGCTGTTTACATATTCACGAATGGTCTGGACAGGGGATTGAAAACACCCTCACCAAGTCTGCTAATGACACTGAAGTGGGTGGTGAAGTGGACACATCAGAAGGGAGAGCCATCTTACAGAGACCTGGACAGGCTGGAAGAGCAGCTTCCCCAGAACTGTATGAAGTTTAACAAAAACAAGTGCAGAGTCCTGCACCTGGGACAATGTAACCAGAGAGCCCAGTACAGGCTGGGAACTGTGTGGCTGGGACCAGCCTTGCTGAAAGGGACCTGTGGATCCTGGTGGACAGACGGCTGTATGTGAGTCGGCAACATGCTGTTGCAGCCACAAAGGCAAATTGGAGCCTGGGCTGCATCTGCAGGGGCATTACTAGCAGAGATAGAGGCATGATCATCCCACTCAGTGCTTGTTGGGCCCCACCTGGAGTACTGTTGTCCAGTTCTGGTCCCCACAATTTGAGATGTGGGCAGACTGGAGAGGACCCAAATGAGGGCCACAAAGATGAGTAAAGGGCTGAAAAACCTGCCCTGTGTGGAAAGACAGGAGTGAGTTAGGTCTTTTCTCCCTGGAGAAGAGAAGGTCCAGGGGGACCTCATCACGTTTTTCCAGTACTTAAAGGGTGGCTACAAAGAGAACAGAGGCGCTCTCTTTACAGGGAGAAGACAAGGGGCAACAGGTACAAGTTGCACTAGGAGAGGTTCCATCTTCATAAATAATAAATTCTTTACAATGAGAACAATCCGTCACTGGAACAACCTCCCCAGGGATGTGGTGGAGTCCTCATTGTTTTCAAGATGTAAGTGAACAGGGTGCTCTATCATCTCATCTAGGCTCCTTTTGCCATGCGTAGTTGGACCAGATGATCTTTTGAAGTCCCTGCTAACCTGGGTTATTCTATGATTCTACATAGTCAAAGGAAGAATCAGACTGTTAGAGGCTGGTAGAAGATATCTGAAAACATGTTCCTAGGAAGTGGGGGAGGTAAAGAACAGGATCTTCTCGTAATTTGAATCTGTTTGCTCTCTTTTTCATGGCAAAGCAAGTCAGGCCTCTGTGGACTTTCTAAACCAAATGAATTATGGTCTAGAATAGTAATGTGGTATTGCTAATGATTTCATTGCTGACCACAGCTGTTAGCAGTAAGGCTAGCATTGTCATTTCATTTCTGATATATTTTTGAGGCATTTTGCTTATTACATTAGTTGACTTCTTATGTACTGTTCAAGCTATAATCTTGAGTTAATGAATTTGGGAACATGGGTAGTGCAGGTTAAGGTCTGTGAGCCTGTGTTCCCTTTTGCTTTGTGCAGGTGAGGACACACACATCATATTGTTAAAAATAGTTGTTTAGATGACTTTTCTGTGTTAATTCTGAGGCCTGAAATAGACTGGGTGTTAAGTGCAAGTAGCTTAGGGGCTTCTTCATACTGTTGTCTTTGACAAAGCATAAGCTTGAGTGGAGTGTCGGTCTGTTCTCTGGTACTACTGTTTCCAGTTGCTTGGACCTAATCTGAATGTAACAGAGTAAACATCTGAGTTAAGGAATGTGGGTTAGAAAATTTTGAGCCACTTGAAGATTTCTGTGGATCTACGAGAAGATCTTGACTTCTACCCCCGCACCCCCAGCAGCTTTTTGTGCCTTGCAGTGCTTAAGTAGCAATGTGGTTCAAGCCAGGAGTGAAACATGGTCCTAGCATCTATTAATGTACTGGCAAATATAAGGTGAAGTTAAATTGTGGAAGATAGATCATTTGGTTTTGCCTCCTCTTGAGTTATAATAAGGTTACCCTGACTTAAGTCCTAACTCCACAAAAACTTAATTAGAAAGACATGCTTCTGAGATAGCTGGCCCTGAAGCTGTCTTGAGCAGCACTGGGTCAGCTGCTAACACTGTGGGTCTGTAGACCAGGTTCCTGCTAACTTCAGTGCTGATGTTAGTCCTCTAATTCTTTTTCTTAATTGCTTTTCTCTGCTGAGAGATTCCAGCTGAGCACATGCTCTCACATCACTGGCGAAGAATTTAGTGTAGGCCTGACTTTCTGCCCTACAAATAAACATGAGATAGATATGCTCAAGCCTAGCAGTGAAATGACTGTGTGAGACACCTCTGTGGTCAGCCATTAGGGTGGTATTCTCCAGAGCGCTGCTCTCCAAAAATAAGCCGACTTAAAAGAAATAACTTGGTTGATCTGTATAGTCTAGACACTTTTGAAACAAAGACCAGCCTTATGGAGCAATGGTTGGATAGATTGCTTGGATACAATGCTGAGTATCTGCAATATTCCCAGAATTTAGTTTACCTTGTCCTCAGAGACGAGAGCCATAAACTGAAGTCATCTGTTTGCAGAAACACTAATTTTCTTAGAAAGTTTCCTGTTCCTGAAAACACCTTCCTTAGGTCTGTTTCAGAGACAATATAGTAACTACCTTCTAGACAAATAACATGGGTATGAGTTGAAAGCATACTGTTCCTTAGCTATGCTGTTCATGTATTGAAGAACTTTTTTCCTTTTTTTTTTTTTTTTTTATCTCTTTCTGTTCCCTGCATTAAAAGGGTGAACTGGAAATCCCCTGCTCCCCCCACCATTCTTAGAGGTGTTGCTCACAGGAATGGCAATGAACCACCAAAAAGGAGAAGCAAAGCCAAGCTAGCATGTTTTCATTGGATTTAGTTCTAAGTGCCATGGAATCATGGAGTAGTTAATACCTGTAAGTACTGGAAGACAGTCGGATCTCAGATGAAGGTGTGCCAGATAGCAGAAAAGCTGTGGTGCTGTGCAGCAGTTATGGGCTTTGGCTTGACTGAAGTCCTTGTGCCGTGTAACCTTGTATTCAGGAGGCAGGAACAGCAGGTCAGCTCTTTATCTGTGGGGGCTTACATCAGATGTCTCTGAAGTCTGCACCTCGTGATACCTTATGTGTAGTAGCTGCATTAAAATCTCACCATTTTCCAATTGGTGTTTACAATGCTCAGAGGAGAAGGCAGCATAATGGACTACTGGCGTTAATAAAGGCCAACTTTTTATACTAACTTTTTTATATTAATGAAGTCCAGCCTGTGGACCTAAGCTATTCTGGTTGTTCTTCCTTTAAGTGATCAGATGAAATCACTAATCTCTATCCTGAGGCTGCATGCTTTCTTTGTTCATGCACAGCACATGCAACTGCGTAAAAGCTTGGTTTGGCAGAGTTCAGCTCTTTCTGGTGTGTCATCACTGCAAGTCTGATGAAAGTTCCTCCTTGCAAGCCCTCTTTTCACAGGCTGGATAGCTCTGGTCACGATGTGCTTGGACCTGCCACCTGGTCAGCTCAGCAGCATATTTTATTCTATGATCTTGTGGTGCTTTTATTTTGCACGTGTAGTGCCAAATTGTTTGTGTAGGTTTTGGTTTCTTCCCCCTGACTGTAACTGACCTAAGAAAAGAAGAGAAAATGTTGAGCAAATTTGTGTCCTTGGTTACATCTGTGTATCTTCACTGATTTTAATTATATAGTTTGAATTAAAATGAGAATGGAACAATTTGCCTTGGGCCTGTACATACAAAGCATACAAACCTAGTATGCTTAGTCACATGCTGAAAAATACTCTTTGACCTAGTCGCTAGTTCACATCTTCCAAATTTGGCTTTTTAAAAATACAGCACGAAACCCAGGGAATCCTGGCTTTTTTGAGGGGAGTAGTGTGACTTGCAAATATTCGATTGGTTCTCTTCCTGTCTGACTGTACTGTGTAAAACTAATTTACTGTTTTTCCTTTTAAACTGTTAGCTGACCTTACATACGAATCCCAGCTGTGCATTAGCATTGCTTGGGGATGTGTTTGTATCTTTTGTCTAAAAATACCCAGCCGGTAGGATTCATGATCCATGAAAGCTAATTGAAACAATTTCTCTTCAAGTTTTGGCAAGCGAAGCATGCATTATAAGCATTAATATCTATAAATTGAATTGTTAATGAATCTAGACACTAATAATGAATGCAATTTTGCAGGCTTAACTAGAAACACTGAAATTATCAGGATCTGGAACAGAATTTTTAATCATTTTTGCTTATTAAATAGCAAAGCTATGCTTTTAATAAGCTAATCATTTTTATTTGACCCCATAGGAGTAGCTCAGCTGATTAGAAACAGGTTTCTAAGTGCAAAACAATGTTGTTTTTCTCTCACTGTTTTAACCACCACAGTGCTGAAATTTCAGATCAGATACTTCTCTCCCATTGTGAGTATGGCATGAATGCTTATTCTGCAATTCTTCTAAAGGAATTTACAGTAGAACCTATACATGTCCCATTCAATGGGACAATACTCTGCATAGATAAATAGTGTGTGGAATCTCCTAAAACAATTCAAGCTTTCTTGAAAGATTGCTAGTGCACAAAATACAATATATGAAAGAGCCTTCTATTCAGTCTTTGTTATATCCAAAAGCAAAAGAGCACTTGATACAATTCAAAACTAATAAACTGGAATCTTTTTCCCACCTAATTAAAAATTATCCCTAAGGATTATTTTATGCAGGAGAATATGGTAAGATTCAGAGTTATAGCAAGAAAATCTTAAGTTCTGATGATTTACTTCTAAAACAGTTTTGTGAAGTATGCCATTTCTACTGATTCTAGTGGCTGGAGACCAGGAGGACACAGGGAGACAGATTATTCTTCACGTCCCTTATGTAAAGTTTCTTCTCCCAAAACTGATGCTGGCAGCTCTTACAGACAGGCTGTCAGGCTTTATGGATCACTGGTGTCTTTTAGACAAGCAATTTCTTAAACCAAAAGATTTAGTAATCCTACGCTGTTTCTTAAATGAAAAAATCAAACTTGGTTATCTTGTGAGATAATGGTGAAGAACTGTCTGTGAAACTGTAAGGAAAGGAGATAAAAGGCTGAAAGGGATGTCAAGGATTTATCACTGGATATAGGGCTGGAAAAGACCATAAAGTTCCTCCACCTATGGAGACAATTGATACCCTTATGGGAAATGTATTCCAGTGCTTAATTATCTTTATTATTTGAGAGGGGTGTTTTTCTTTATTTAATCTAAATCTCCCTTACAAAAATTCATACCTACTTCCACTTTTGTGTGTGTGTTCCATGAACGTGGAGAAAGTTTTTCACTCTGTCACAATCTTCTAAATGTTAAAAGGCTGTTTCCATGTGTCCCTGCTGCCTAGATAAACAACACTCCATTTCTTCACTTCTTCAACGTGGACAGACGTGGGGTGGCAGTGAGGTTTACTGACTGATTAAACAATGTGTGCTGGCAAGGGGAAATGCTAGAGAGCTTGATCAGATTAAGTGGTAAGGAAAGAAACATCAACAGATGGAAATAAATAGCACAGTTGGGTGTTCCAAAATTCTTCAACAAAATACTAATGGGAAAGGAGTGGTGTTCCATAATTTGATTTAAAACTTGATGGGAAATTAATATTAAGTGGAGATAGGAATACACATTGAACTGCAGAGTATTATATCAGATAGCTCTAACTTAGTATAAGATTTTAAATGTTACACTTAATCTCAGATATTTAGCCCAGATAGCTTAGAATATTTTTACTCCTTGGACTTTCATGTTTATAATTATTTTGTCCATGTACACTGAAATACTGTGCTACCTCTTCTTATGGTTGTCAGTGAAATGAAGAACGCTTTCCTCTAGGCCCCTTATTTGATAAGTATTTTTCATGTACTCATGGCTGTTACAGATAGTATACTGCAAGTATCAGATGTGATGATCATAACATTAATATTTCTGTAACTCAGTCTAATCTCGAGGGGTAAACATTTTCATCATTGATATGTATGCAAAATAAAATTTATGAGAAAATCTATCCAAAATTGTATTCATTTCTTGAGGCTTCAACACTAGCAGGTTTGGAACAGCTACAAGTTATTCTTCTGTATTTTATGCAGAAAAGCAGGTTTTTTACCTGCTCTGACTCCCACCCCTGTTGAAGCTTTTTGGTCTGCTTTTGGGTTTTGTTTCAACCGAAATTGGTTTTGGATTTCAGTAAGTGTTACTTATTGAAGTAACATTTCTTTCATGTGTTGCGAAGTAGAGCAACAATTGCATTTGTCCTTTAGGTGTGTGTTTCACCTACAGAGTTTCATTTTAACCAGATTATCACCTCAAACTTCTGCAATTGCAGAGTAATCGTTGGACAGCTGCTCATCCTGTACTTCAGATACCCAGAAGAAAAGTCACTTGCCAAATAAATTATTCTGTTATGGCTTTGAGTTGGGGTTTGTTTGGTTGGTTTTGGTTTTTTGGGATTTTTGTGTGTGTGTTTTAGGGTTTTTAAGGTGGAACTATGTAGGTCCTTCCTTGCAGCCTGAAGACAGCCTTGTTTGTTGGGCTAGTCCTCATCTCTTTTACTGTGTTGTAGTGCTGAAAAGTGTCAGATTGAATTTGAAAATATCCATAAAGGTCTTTAAAGCTGAGAAGCTTCAATTGGCTTGAGATATTTTAATATTCCCTCGGTACAGAGACAAACGTAGAAAATAGAGTGTTAACATTATTCCGCTTTGAATTTGGAGTATAGGTTTATGATTTCAAGTCATTAGGTTGAGTTAACACAAAGTATTTGCTCTGTTATGTGGTGGCAAGACCTGGGTAGAATTAACCTTTCTGGATTTGGGTTTGGAGTCTTTAAAATCAAGGTGGGATGGTAAATTGACTGAATGAAAAATTTGCCGTGTATTATTCCTGTTTTCTTTTATCCATAAGATACTCTTCAGGCTTAGAAGCAACTTTCTCCCAGCTCTCAACTGATCAGAGAGGCCTCTCAGACTGGTGTGTGTGGGGTGGAGGGGCAAGGGTGGTTTTGTTACTTTTATAGGAGGCAGGTAACTGGGCATCAGGAGTTACTCTTTTACAGCTGGCTTTCCTCTGCTGTTAACTTAAAAACCCAATGTTTTTTTATGTTAATTTAAAAACCCAAACAGGTCAAGATTTACCTGTTAGCTGGTACATGTTCCTGTACAGTTTCTTCTATAAAAAGTCCCTATTTTGAGAGACAAATATTAGAATTATCTTTAATAATAAATTGGTATTAGAATTCATCCATTAGTGACTAACATGTTTGTTTTTATTCTTTGGTGTCTTCTACTTTCAAAGATTCCTTTTCCCAAACCAATAACACACACAAAAAGTTTTCTCAGTGCTGCTGTCTATTGGCATTCAGGAGACTAACTGCCCTGAAGGTAATTCCTCCTGTTTAAACTGCTTCAGTTGGGGCTGTTAGCATTGAGGATGTTGGCATTCCTATTTACTGAACACTAGTCTTCTATGATGATTTTTTTTAAAAAATAAATTTAGTATGTGTACTTTTCAATAAATTTTAAAAATGATCAGATAAATCTAGGGGGCTGCTGGTGAGTCATATGCAGACTAAACCAAAAATATTTTAAACCTGGAGTAAACATTTATGAAGTGTCTGTGCCACCCTTTACATAGGGATTGAGATCTTCAAATTAATGAAGAATTAAATGAACCTAAGTCAAACTAGCAAAAGTAATCCTGAAATGTACTGAGCTACACAACTATTGTAGTAGCAGAATGTTTTGCAATTTGGCCCTCATCTCAAAGCAACTGTTGGCAGATGTTGGTGATTTATTTTCTACAGAAATATAGAATGCTGCTCCATGGTACACCTGCCTTTGTCCATTTCCAGGGACCAATCCCACAGTCTCTGAGGTACTACCATCACAGGGATTTTTGACAATTAAACTTGTAACAGCGAGCGTGCTGCTAGAAGGAAAGTTACTCAGTGGGAGCTGTACTTCTTAGTAGATTTAGAGAGCCTGCATTTTACAAAATTATCTGCTGCTGCTTTGTCAGGTCTCTTGCACAGTAACTGAGAGAACTGTTCAGCAATTTCTTACCTAAAATTTGCACTGAGTAGTTGCTTCAAGGGCGGTAAAATGTAATTGCAGTCAGTCAGTGTACTACAATGGTTCTGTGCATCAAATAAAACTGAAATAATACTTTTTTTGTACTTTAAATATTTAGGTAGCTATGAATAATACTGTAAATCAGATAATGTATTAAAGCTTTGTAGACTCTCTTCCTTTGGGTTAGAAGGCCAGTTGTGTCAGATGCCAGACATCCTCTTCCTCCAAAAAGTAAGTTTCTATAGCTCAGAGAAACCTCCACTGAAATCACTGCACTGTGAGTTAGAGAACACTCAAGCTTCACAGTTTGAGATGCAATTGTTTCAGCATTAAAAAAAAAAAAAAAAGCCACATACTGTCTTTAAAACAAGTACTAGAGAATGAGGACTTTGCCTGAGTTGTTTTTCTTTCTCTCTATAAACAGAAAAATCAATGGTCTTTGTTCTTTTATTGAAGGGGAAAAAAAAGTACTTTTTTTCCCCACATGGGAGGGCTAATGGGATAATCTGGCCCACAGCACAATTTCAGCTGTGAGGGAGGTATCCCCATTTGATCTTTACAAATGAAAGTCTTCACCTAGTCTTGCATGACACTGCTGGTGTGGAAAGTTCCAGGTTCTAGCAATCCTGATCCATGGCTTTTTCTGAGCATCTGTGGAAACCTGTGCAGCACTATTTGAATATGGTCCCAAATAAGGGTGCGATTTGAAAGTCATGGTCTTTTAACTAGCCAAATGGCTAGTGGTGTTGTAGCACACTTTCATACATTTGTTTGCAAAGGTTAATTGTTTTGATGGCCGCTGTCAGGTTTCTAATCCTTCAGGCTGCTTGTGAGTCACCATCCCCGGAGGCATTTAAGATGTGTAGACGTGGTACTTAGGCACATGGTTTAGTGGTGGACTTGGTAGTGTTAGGTTAATGGTTGGACTCAATCTTAAAGGTCTTTTCCAACCTAAATGATTCTGTGATTCTATATAAATATCTGATAGGAGGGTACAAAGAAGATGGAGCCAGGCTTTTTTCAGTGGTGCCCAGTGACGCAGGACCAGAGGCAATAGGCACAAACTGAAACACTGGAAATTTTATCAAAACGTAAGAGAACTTTTTTTCTTAATTGAAAGAGTGGTCAAACACAGTTTGCCCAGAGAGGCTCTCTCCATCCTCTATATATACCATCCAGAGAGATGTAGTCTCCATCCTCTATACCTCCATAGAGATATTCAAAACCCAGCTGGGCATTGTTTTGGACAGCCTGCCCTAGCTGACCCTGCTTGAGGAAGGGTGTTGGGCTAACCAGTCTTGCGACATCCTTTCCATCCTCAACTATTTTGTGATTCACTGTGTTGATTTACCTTCAACCTTATGAAGTTTCATTGTCAGGCTGTCTACTCTCCTGCCGGGGAGACTGCCTGGTACTGAACACTATTTAAAACTTGTATCTAGACTTCTCGGGTACAGCAACTAAAGTTATGCATTGAATCTGCTGTGTATCATCCACAAAAAACGATGCTGCTGTCCCACTTAACGCCCCATTTATTCTAGCTATCATCTCACAGTCTGTAAGCAGATGAGGATCAGGCACTGTATGGACACTGTTCCTTGGCTTCCCAAGGCCCTGTGGATCTCCTCAGCCCTGAAACTGTCATACTGAATGTCTCCTGTGTCACTTTCCAAACACTTCATTTGCACTCCTATAACATTCACAACCAGCAGCACTCTTTCCCCCCCCGGAGTTACTTCTGGCTGTTTGGTAACTTGAGTCTGTCTTGGAATAATTGGGAAGAATTGTGTAGATCCTGCACACTCCCTTACAGAAATTCTTTCTTAAGGTCATCACCCCTCATCAGCCAAGGGCACACTTCCACCAGCATCATGATCATGGAGCTATCCCACCCTTTCTGGTAAAAGTTTACAGTTTGTAATCCCAATAGCAAGGGGATTTTTTTAAAGTGGTTTGGGGTGTGTGTTTTTGGGTTTGGTGGGGATTTTTTTCAGGGTCTGTTTTTTGGGTTTTTTTTTTTGTTTTGTTTTTTGGTTTTTAAGGTGCTGATGAGGAGCTTATTCTTTGGCAAAATTTAAGAGATGCAAAACACAATCCTCAAGGAAGGGAAACTACTCCAGAGCATCTTCTCAGGGGATCGGGGCGGGGCATGACCAAATCCCAAACTTAACTGTTTTGGATATATTGGATAAGCAGGCATATTTTTTGGCATTGCTTCAGTCGCAGTTGGCAGACAATCCAAGACTCCTCAGTCTTGTGCTAGTACCTCCATATCAGTTTGGGGGTTAGATCATACATATTCATTAGGAGAACGTACTTAACCCTGAACCACCCTACAGTCTGGTATCAATTCCACTGCCATTGAGATCAACAGCTACAGCAGCAATTATGCACTGAAATCATAGCTTCAGAGTTGTGTGAGATTTGGTTACTTGAATTTGAGGACTTGTCATTTTAGGGCTTAGAACATTTTATGGGTGACTATGGGTATAGGAAAGGGTGTGCTAGCAAAATATAAATCCATTAGTTGTATGGGGAAGGTGAACAGGAAAACGCTACACACTGAACACTAATACAAGACCTAGTGAACATCATATAAAAGGTCTCAGACTCCAGACAAACGTAAGGAGGTGGTATTTTATGCTGTATGATTAAGCTGCAGAACTCTTGCAGTTGTGGATGCTGCAAGTTTACGTGGGTTCAATGGTGACTAAGAATTATAGAGAAATAGCTCTTTGAGGACTAATAAATAAAAAGGAGATCCCTCTGATTCATGATGCACAAACTAGTGTCTGGAAAGGTGTTTGAAACAATACTGGCTTCCTGTTTCACAGCCTTTAGGGCATGGTTGTTTGAGCTTCTAGTCCTGCTCAACTGAGCATCTCCTTCAAGGGTCTTTTTTTGATACCATAATTTTTCTGATGTCTTAAGCTTTGTTGGCCAATGGCTTGAAGAAAGTATTCCTCCTTCGTAGAATGTCTCTCCCTGTGATGGCACTGCATTACCTGACATTCTAGGTTGCTTTTTTGCTTCCTACTTGTAGAGAGTGGGCTGCCTGGCTAGTGACTGCCAGGAGAGACTTGCCCTGGCACTGCATGATATCAGCTTCCAAACTGCTGTGTGAAGCTCAGTGATAAGTAGCAACAAGTTTGCTCCAGTTCCTGAGATCTCTAAACTTCTCTGGGGTTGCAGACACAGAGAGCTCATCTGCAGGGTAGCTTTACTTCAGTTAATTAGCAAGGGTGAAGAGAGCACGCTTAGACATGTCATTCGCTGGGGTTGCTTTAAACACTAGATGCCTTTTAAAATGGAAAACCACAGGTTTATTCTAGCAGAATAAAGGATTATATCTTATACTGATTTATTTCTCATTTACAAAACTGGTAACAAAGCTACACTGAGAGATGATCCTGGACTTCACCTAAACAGTTCTCCATTGCCTGCCAGCTGGAGGACCTGGGACTCCCTACAGGCTGCTAGCCCTTGGGAGCCTTCTGAATCTGTTTTGTCTTGGTTCAGGATGGAATTGCCTATGCCATATCTCCTCTCTCAAGCTGGTGTTGGTACTTCTACTCCAAGGAAAGGGAACCTTAGCCATAGGGGATCTCTGTGCTACACTGGTAGACTTTCTGATATCCACTGTGTCACTGAGGTACAAATGCAACATCTGAGACTGTGCTGTCCAAGAACTTCACTGAACTTTTATCTTTTCTATATGCCTTTGGTATATTTTCAGCTTTAATAGCTTTCTCACAATTTACAGTAAGCATTTAAGTGTCTTATGGAACAAGTTATATATTATTATTATGAAACATATTCACTAAACAGATATTTAGTAAAAGCATGATTTCTGTCTCACTGTTAGGTCTCCATGGAGAATACCCTTTCAAGTCTCATCTGAATTACTAGTTAGAATGCTTTTTTGAACTTCTTCCTTCCCTGCATTCCACATTCTACTAAGTTTTGCAGGCTTGGGGTGCAACTTAAGGCTTTGCTTTTTTTGTTGTTGTTGTGTTCATTTAGGATTTTATTTGAATTTCATCCATACCAGAAGATTAAAGTATCTGCATGTGCTTTTTTAACAATACTTCTGATTTTAGGGCTGAGACATCAATGTCCATGTTGGATGGCATGACAGTCTATTTTCACTTTCCAGAGGACTATAACCAAGGTTTGTCATAATAGTAGCCCTCAAAATCAAGTTAGTTAGAAGCAGTAGCAGTCTTGCAAATAATTACACCTACTATTTATTTTGATGGCCAAGTGATTGAAATCTTCACCTAGAAACAGGCAAACTGGATGACAGGCTGTGTGTCAAGTTCAAGAGGCTGTCAAAGTGTAACTGCCACAAGGCAAAGAGAGCACTCACCCATACCTGAGCTGCTTCAGTAGCCTCCTGAACGGCTGTCTCTGCTCCTGGCACTGCTGCTTCCGCTGCACTTGCTCAGCACTGTGCCAGTGCAGTGGTGTGTGGGCTTTGCAGAGCAAGCTTGTCATCACTGCCTATCTTAAACGTTTCATGACCTGCCTCCTGTGAAGTAAAGTATGTAGAAAGATACTGTTGGAGTAATTGCTGGAGTAAACGTACACAAGCACAAAAGCTGTAAGGGGAAGGTCGCTTTCAGATTATACTCTGTGTGTGTGTTTTTATCTCCTTTTCTTTTCCTCATCTTCAGAGTTCCAAGTTTCTTATCAGAGTTTTTTTTGGCTGAGCGGAACTGAAACTTGTTTGATACACTCCATCCAATAAAACCTTTTACTGAGTACAGGGGAAGTGCCTGTGCACGTGCACGCTTTAGCAGTATGGTAAGTGCAGAGTTTACTGAGCACTTGATTGCAGCATATGGTGAATGTGAATAGGTAGTAGTTGTTTCTGTTTATTATAATGCAGGAACTAACAGATGACACTTGGTTTCCAAAAACAAAAGGAAATACTTTTTAACACCACCTCGTAAAATTATGGAATTAATTGTAAAGGCCGAAATCGTAAATGCACTTTTGTGCAACACTTTCTGTGGCCTATGAGACAAGAAATTATTGTATGAAATTGTAATTTTAGGGAATAGGGTTCACAGTTACTAATGCACTGAGATTTTTGTCATCTTTTGCTGTCCTGCTAAATTTGATTAAAACTCGAATTATTCAGGAAGAGGTAATACTGAGCTTGTCCATCAAAATTAAGAGATGGAAGGTAGCTCTAGACAATGCTTTAACAATTAGAAATGTAAGTGTAATAACCTGGGGACAACCAATATTTGCTTAAGAGAGACCTTTGAAAGTGAAGGACCTATTAGTAAGTTGTTTCATGACACATTATTGTCTGCAGCTGCAATAGAAGCACAGATCTCTGAACAGGGTTTTGACACCAGTCCTGTCTTTCACATGAAAGTGAAAACTACACCTAAAAAGTCTGGAGAAGGAGAGAGGCTTTTCTTGGTAGTTTCTTGATAGTATATTGACATTATTTTTACCATCACTCTCTTATTCACCCTTTACTCCAAGTAAAAATGCATTTTTGTTAGTACAGATTTTTAGTTTAGCCAATATTCAAATTGACTATGTATTGCAGTTTGTTCTTTATTCCGAACTTACAGTTTGTTCTTCTGCAATGTGGTAATGAGATCTGGGATAATAATGTCAAGCTGTATCTAAACAATTGGATTAAAGAAAGCCCTTGGAATAGGACAAAGGCTGGTGTAACTTACTGGATCACGTGGCTGATTGCTAGCCAATTCCCTAAGGACGAAGTTTTTACTCCTGGCAGAGCTTAGCAGCTAGCTTTCAGCTTCTTTCATGATCAGCATTTTGTATCCAATGTTTTAAAATGTTTGGAAAATGCAACATAAGGGAGATTGAAGGTGTTATCTTTAATTGGACTAACTTAAAAAATTAATATTGAAAAGCTTTCTCCTAGTTTTGTTGTTATTGACCTGATGAGAATAGCTTGGGCTGTTCTGAAGGAGAGGAGAGGGGAATATATTTTTCTTTCAGGTTTTTGTGCTTTGTTTTTTTGTTTTTGGGGGGACAGAAGAGGTTGAATTCGTAGACGAAGCTAAGGAAGTTGTGGAAAAAATGGGGAAAGGTTCTATAATTTCCTGTAGGCACTATTACTTAAAAAAAATTCTGAGCACAAATAGGAAATATTTTCTAAGCTGTTTCTACTTGTTGGTCTGCCTGTGCCAATTTGTTCACAGATCCAGCTGTGAAAGGATCTGTAGCCAGCTTGCAGATGTTGGTAAGAACATCATCAATTCCCTTTACATTGACCCTGGTTTTGAAATACATTCTCTGCCCCTACTGCTGTGGAAGCTGATCTCACTGCCCCAAGCATAATGTTTGCCTTAAGGAATAAGGCTGACATAATAGCAAGAATGGATATCTATTTATCAAGTTTAAAACCAGGGAAGTCTAAAAGGTGAATGGACCTTTTTATTTTTTTCCTTGGTGAGGTTCTTTTTCTAATCATCACTAATTATACTTAGAAAGTGACTACCTTATTGAATGGTATTGCAATTGCTTGCTTTGACCTCAAAATATTACCTTGTCATTCTTGCCTTTCTCTCTCCCTTTCTCCTTGGAAAATTAATGCTAGATAAGAGTGAGGTAGATTCTTTTCTAGCTTATTCATTAGCAGCAGCAGCGATGTTGTTAACTATGTTTTGATTGTAGAGCCTGTATTATGAGTGGCCAGAGAACACAGAATTAGTTTCAGATTTTCATAGCTAGAAGGTGGGAAAATCCTCCTTTGGTTTGCAGACTAAGCAGACTTACTCTGGAGATCATAGAGGCATAATAAACTGCAACTTTGATGCTTTTTCATTATAGCATTGCTTTCAATGCACAAATTTTACTGTGGGAAATAATACAGCCCACTTCTTGGAGGATCCTATTCTCTTTTTTTTACATACATCATCTTCTCAGCTTCAGCTGGTATAGTAGTCTTCTTTTTTTTTTTTTTTTTTTTTTTTTATCTTAGGAAAACTTGGTCAAAATATATTCCTCGGGAACTCTTAACTAGCTTTTTGTGTCTTCATATACATTAGCATTACCAGTTAGAAGCTTGTTGAAGCTCACAAACCATCACTGGGTAGTACTCAGCAGTGAGTAGAATAGTAGCTGGTTATTTTGCATTTTAAATTACTTCGGCCTTTTTTTTTTCTTTTAAGTTTTGTAATTTATTTAAATTTGCAAGTGTTTTGTTTTTAATCAATTAATCAACACTGTAGGTCTGTCTGTGACTGAAAATACCAGATTCATCTGCTAATAAAGATGCCACCCCAGACTCCAGATTCATCTGCTAATAAAGATGCCACCCCAGACCCATGAGTATGAGTGAGTGTGGCACTTCAGGCATGTATGGTTATCTTAAAAATTCCCTTCTCTCACCTGCTCTTACCATCTACCATCCTGACGTACTGAGGTACCAGTATTTCTGAGAAAACTGAAATGAAGATATCCAGTTCATCTGACACTTCATTTTCTGACTTGCTGAGTCTTCTTCATAGTCTGTATTGCATTTATTTTATGTTCTTTTGTTCCCTTCCAAGTGCATGTGGGGGTCTTGTTAGTCAGCTGGATATGTTCAGCATTGGAATAGTGTCTCTAATAACCAAATTTTACTCCTGGTGTCTATATTAAACTCCCTCAGGTCTTCCTCATGGTTTCTACTGAAGAAGTCAGTTTACACATGTTCCTTTGGGCTTTTTGCATCAACACTTGATAAGTACTCTGTGTTGATAAAGCATGATAGCGCATTCTTGAAGAATCCCTGAAAGCACTCTGCACACATTTCATTGCATGGAAACAGAAAAAACATATTTAAAATGATCTTAAGCAGGGCAGATCCTTCTCAGCCCTGATTTCCTTAGATTCTAGTGGAAACTTAAATGTCTGATGAGGAATTTGAGGTGGAACATGCAACAGTAAGTTTTATCCTCAGTTTAAGGTTAAGCATTGGTATTCATTTTGTCCTTGGTAATTAAAGTTAATTTCTTGTTTTTCTTGCTCTTCCAAATCTGTATCAGTAGGATCTTTTGAGTAATTGCTCAGAACAATAAAATGGAGATAGAACATTATCACTGATCTCCTTTGATGATGGGATATTTGGGAAAGGGGAGTGAAAATAGAGAGAACGTGCAAGTTAGATCTGCAGCTCTGTGTCTGAGCCATGTGGAGTCTGACCAGAGGAAAAGCAGCTGTGTATTAGGGTTGAAAACTATAAATTCCTGAAATCACTGTACTGTGTGTATGTGGGGAGGTTGCACATAACAGGAAATATGAGACCATTAAAAATTCCGATAAATTTCAAGGAACTAAGCGACCAGTGAAATAAATAGGTGCAAGAAATATTTTAAAAGAAAACAAACACAAGCAGAGAGAGAAACAGGCAAGGATTTAAATATATCATAAGCACATCACAACTAATTCATCTGATAAAGGAAGATACAAGACACAAGAAGTGATTGATGTAGCTCAAAGATATGATGGTACAAAGGCACCTTTACTTGGAATGATGAAAGGAAACAGGGAAAAAAATCAGAATATTCAGGTTTATTTACAATGTAGAGAAAGGGACAGTAATAAAAAAGGCTGAGTAAATTCTGCAGAGAACTAAAAAATAAGAAATGGCTTACAGTGTATATTGGGGGTGGGGAGAGAGTAAAGAAATCATTACTAAACGGAGAGTCAACTAGTAATCTAAAATGGATGAGCTACTGAACTGATTTCATAAATGGGCCTTTACAAAAGGGAAAAAAAACACAGCAGCAGATAGCCTATTCATAAGTAATGAAGACATTTCAAAATGTGGGATGGTAATAGAATACTTGGAAAAGATGACTATAAATAGAAAACCAGCTCTATGTATAATATGTGTCCTTTATGTTAAAAAAAATTAATTACAGTTTTTTGCAAAAAAATTGAGAATTAACTTGGAGGATAATAAACTGCTGAGATAGCAGGGGACTGCAGAATCCATACAGGGCACTACTCTTTCCTTTTCCTCCCCTCAGAAAAGGGATTCAAGTTAGTATTACTCAGTACCTAGTAAAATATTGTCAGAATTCTTTTGTCTCGTTATCTGTGAGACTAAAAAGAACCCCAAACTCAAACCTCCAAATCATCTAAGATACCTTTAGTGCTTGAGCAGTGAGGAGAAGGGCATAGATAAGCTTTTCCCCTGTGGCTGAGTCTCTTTTCCACCCGTGCTGGAGGCAGGAGCACTCAGAGGGCTACTGGATGCCCAGTGCCAGGCTGGGGACTGCCCTTTAGCACCCACCTTCCCTGTGTCAGCATCAGGTGTGTCATTGACAGTAGTGGGGGTTTCTGCCAGCTCAGAAACCAACTCAGAGGGGGAGGAGGGGGGCTAGGCACATGGTACCAAGTCACTTTGTACCTCAAAGGCTGTGAATTCTGTGCTGCCTCCTGGAGAACAGGGTCTCACAGGGGATCTTGTTCTGCATATCAGCTGGGAAGACCACAAAACGACAGGCTTCTCAAAGTAGGAAGGCGATACACTTGGAAGCATGTCTGTCATCTGCGCAACTCTGTTCTGTTGATGGAACTGCCTAGATGTTTATTCCTGTATTTTCAGTAGATTTTGGTGCCTCTAGGTATCTAAAGAAGAAAATAACTTCTTGCTTAAGGTATGTTGTTCCTGTAAGTGTAGATCAACCAGATTGGATTTATTCTGCTAGTAAGTCTTTTGACAGAATGAAAGTCTACTCAGTCACAGTAATGTAAAACCCACTGAAAGTATCAGATTAATTGCATTACATTAAAGAACATGAGTTTTGAACTTAAAGGAAGAATTTTTTTTAAAACGCCTAATATATAGTAGGTGCCACACAAAAAGTAAAAGATTCTTACCAATAGTTTCTAATCAAGAATTATATTGTTTGACAGGCACAAATCAGAGAAGAGAGAAATAGTGAGTGTCTCTTAAATTTTATGTGAATTTCTCAAGAATTTTTGTATTAATTTTTGCATGCAAAATAGCAAAAGTAAATTCAGAAGGAGCTGAATGATGGGAAGAATTAAAACATTTAAGGTTGATGCTACAAACCCAAGATTTTCCCCATCCTACTAAGTAGAGTGCACAGACACAAAAAAAATAACTGTGGAATTAGTGCAAAGCACTGGCAGTTAGAAAAATGATGGAACAGTTGCTATGAGATTAGTAAATGTGGATCCCAGGCAACACAATTTCTAAAATAATTTTTTCTGAGTAAAGCTGTGTTTAAGGGCTAGAAGTAATGATTTATGAAGAAATATGAAAAGAATTAGATATGTTTAATTTGGCAAAATTAATGAAGAGTGTTGTACTTGTCCATAAGCATATGAAGAGCATAAACAGAAACGACAGAAAAGAATTGCTTTGGACAGGGCCTAAGGAATGCAAATGAAATGTATTGTGATCATAATACAAGAAGGAAAATGTATCTCAGATGTCAGGTAATATCCTCCATTAGCAAGATTTATGAGACCCATCATGATAGAAGTATGAAGGAAATGATGGAAAGTCCATTGACTGAGTCAACTGAAATTGGATTAGAAGATGTAGAACAGTTCAGCCCTGAAAAGGAAATTGTCATATGCCTAACAAACATTTCAGACTATAGTGAAACCATGGCACAACTAAGACATATTTCAAAGTTTTCCCTCTACTTCATTGATGCGTAGGTTCTGTCTTGGTATAAGAATTCATGTGTACAGCCACTGAGCGAGTGTGGCTTGGTCAAGCAAAGCATGGGCTTCTCTCTCTACTGAAGTTCCATCTAAATCTTGTAGCAATGAGTCTTCATAAATAATACTGTAGTCATGTGCTCCCTCCCCCTGTGAGTGTCCCTAGAACCAATCTGCAGAGAAACTGGGGACAGAAGATCTTGATCTTACTCTATTTTCCAGCTCCCAGGTACTTGCATGGAGTCCTCCCAGACTCTAAGGCTTACTTCAGAAGCTCAGGAGTGTGGAGTCTGGTTGCCTGGCACTGCTTCAGAAAACTCTGGCTCTGGTTGTCTGGTGATAAGCCTAAGTGGTAGACTTGGAAGTGGTCCCATTCATTTTCACCTTCAGCAACTTGCTTTCAGGAGTCAGTTGCTGCCAGAGCTGAAGCAGACTGATGGTTTGGCATCTAGCACCAAGTGTTTCTTTGGCACTGCTCCACATCTTATATCATGCTCAGCACAAAAGAACTTTTGAGTATTTATTGAGCCTCTCTCCACAATTGGCTTCATCGCAGGCTCTTGGGTCAGTGCTACTGTCATAACAGTCAGTTTTATTTAGATTCTTACCTGAAAACAAGGCTCCTGGAAACCCTCTGTATGGTAGTGGTTGGTCAGCTTTTGCCCCATTTTAGCTCTTTATGAAGCAATGTTGTCATTCACTTGTATGGCATTATCAACGCTGGATGCTCAACCTTAAGCAATTTGCCAATTTCCCTTCAGGGATCTGAGGCATATAACTTTTTAGAAGAATTTAGAAGAATGCTTGTCCTTGAAAGGTCCCTCATGGCTCTAGATCAGTGGTCTCCAAGGTGGGATGCGCAAGACCATCCCTATGGGTATAGGAAGAAAATATTTTTTGTACAGTTCATAAATTTAAAAAATTGAACTAGTGGTTCTATTTATTATTCCTATTCATCCTTATCTTAGCTTTTTTAATTTCTATTTTTGTATGTTTTATGAAGTACATGATACAGTAGTGCATGTATATACTTTATAAATAAGTATACATATATTGGGGTGAATGTTTGAAATTTTTGTACTGATGGGCATGTGATCAAGAAAGTTTGGAGACCGCTGATCTAGATGTTCAGAGAAAGATAAAGATGATGGCCATGGCACAAATAAGTTCTCCACAAAAAGAATCATAAAGACTGATGTTCACCTTTTAAGAGGGAATATGACATAAGACACAAAGTAATGAAAAAAACCCTAGACAGTGCTGCTGAAAAGTTCAGTAGTTGCTGTGTTGTCACGTAAGTGTGAGAACTCTTCCTCATGTATGCTAGGGCATATTTTAGCTTTATCTAAATCAGCAACTGCTGTATAGTTAAATAATACAACAGATCTTGCCTTGTCTTCCTGGACCCTGTGTCTCTTTGCTGGTTCCCAGCAATGGCTGTGTGGCTCTGCTTGCTGGCAGCCTCATCTCCTCTATCTACCTGCTTCTGCGTGAAGTGTCTAGCCCAGTTTGAGCAGTCAGGCAACCGTGAGTCCTGGAACATCCGTCCCCAGCAAAGGGGATAAAATGCAGCAGGTTCCATGCAAGGGCTGGTGTTGTGCTTCCAGCCATAACTGGTGACTACAGCCAAGATCTGTTCGATCACTCAGAACATTAATTAACCAGTATGTAAAAGTATGCCTTCATAAGCATGGCATGGGGCTTCAGCAGAGTTGTTTATAGTGACACTGCCATGGCTCTGGTCAGCATGAGGCCTCCTTAGGAGATGGAATGCACTAAATAATGAAAAGTGGTGTCAGTTTTTAAACTATCGGGTCTTTGATTGGCATCTGCAATCTGGTATTTCTCTGAAGCTAATAACGTAGCCAGATCTAGGCAGTTTTTCTTGCACAGTGCAAACAGCACGTACCTGTTGCCAAAGGTATGTGCTGCCAAATTTCAAGCCTTCATTCCATATTAAGATGTTAGAGCTTTCCTTACCTATGATGTCATTAAATATCGCTCAATTACCCTTGTATTGAGTCTTTTTTTAAAACTCAAGCTTACATTACTGAAAGGTATCCTATCTTGATTTGAAGATATTAGAAGATGAAGAATCCTCCTTCCTTTGATAGGGTAGGTTTTTTAATGTCTAATCATTCTCACTATAAAACTGTGCCTTATTTCTAATTTAAACTGGTCTGGCTTCAGCTTTCAGCAATTGGTTCTTGTTATGCCTTTCTCAGCTAGATTAAAGAGCCCTTTAGGACCTGGTATTTTCTCCCTTTGAAGGTACTTATACATCGTAATCAAGCCATCTCTTGATCTTTTTAATAAACTAAACAGATTGAGCTCCTTAAGTCTCTCATTCTGAGGCAGTTATTCCAGTTCTCAAATAATTTTTATGACTCTGCACAGTCTCCAGTTTTCCTGTGTCCTTTTAAAAATGGGGACACCAGAAACAAAGGCACTTGGGGAATTTACAGTCAGCTGTTTGTCCATTTTCCCTAAATCCTTTAGATTCTATTATTTCCATGGTATGGTTTCCCCAGTCTGTAGAAGACCTTTTTTTTTTTTTTTTTCATTCCTAGCTCCTAGAAACTATGACTGCTAATGTCATTTGCTCCAGGTAAGCCAGAAGTGCTCAAAGACAGATAATCTAGCACCAAAACCCCATAATCCTTATCAGAATTCTTGTTCCATTGTAGCTTTAATTGTAACTGGAATTTACTTCATCTGAGAAATATAAGGGATAAAGTTTATTTTCTGAATATCCTGTTAAAAGGGTCTTTCTTACTTGACCACAAGCTGTTTAATTCTGTCACTCATTCTGGAACTCCAGTCTATCAGAAAGCCTGTGGCAGAGAAGTGGTATTTTTACTGGCATTTTGAAGCAATGCTAGCCAAGGAAATAGTGTTAGATGTTACTGAGAGAGGAAAACAGCTTGAGAAGCCAGAAGAGTGTAATTCAGCAACCTTGCATGTGCAGCACTTTCAGTCTGGAAGACTGCCTTCTCCTTCGGAGAGACTGGGCAGCGCTAGTACTGCATGCTTCTGGAAGGGCTCTCAGCAACCCCTGTTCATGGTGTCTATCCAGTATATCCACCGAAACCTTACTTTGGGGGAGTTTTGGCTTCTTGCATCGGTATTAGATAAGAACATCTGTTTTCACTCACTTTTTTTTTAATTAAATATAGATGATATATAATTGTTCCACCTTGCCTGATGTTTACCGTTGGGGTTTTTTCCCCCTATCCTTTAGTTTTAAGTGTGGAGATACCATGCTTGGTTTAGCAAATTCTGAGCAACAGACAGAGGGAACCCTTAAAAAGCATCTGGGAAGAAGCATCCTATCTTCTGTCCTGCTGCTTGTCCTCTTTGAGAGGCTGATGATTCTGCCCACAAGTCATATCCCCGATATGGGGCTGGATGGATCTTTGCTCTTACCTGTATGACTGTTCTTACAGGTTTTTTGCCTGCTTGCATTAACTGTTTTAAATCATTAGCTTTTTAGAACTGGGATTTTTGTGTATTTTACATTCTGAAATGAGAAGAATTTGAGCTGTTTGGGGCCTTCGGAAATTGCTGTAGACTTTTTTTTTAACTGACCCTATTCATTTTTTTAGAGGAAACTGAGGCTTTCTGCAGCTATCCATAAGTGATCTAAGTGACCAAAATGGTATTTTAGTTCAGGCAACGATCTTAAAAGATAATACAGGTCAGGTGGGTGGTGACTAAACTGGAGGACACAATTCAGGAACTGCTTGCTCTTCTTTAATATTAGAGTCCAGAAAGCTGCATTGTTTTGTGCAGGGAATTATGCTGTCTCTGAGGATTTTCTAAAACTGTCTGGTACTGCTTCTAGGATTCAACTGTTCCTTTTTTCTCCTGCAGTGTATTTGTGTTCCTTAAGGGGATTGTCGATGACACACCCCCCCGACCCCCCAGAAAAGGAAATCTTTACAGGTGTTGCCTTGCTGAACCATACTATTTCTGTTGAAATCCACTCGTCCCCTTTTGGTCTCCTTTCCTATCCTGTTCTTGTTATTAATCATAGTTATCTTCTGCTGAGTATAAGAAAACTAGAGGCCAGATTTGGGGTACGTTGTGTTGACAATATTAGGCATTTTTTCTGTTGTATCCACCAACTCTCAGCCTCTGAGGTATTTATCCCTGCAATTATCTGCAAGGTAGGCAACAGCTATTCCTCTCATTTTAAGACGGGGGGAGGAGAAGCTGAGGTACGGGAAGCTTCAGTAGGTCAGGGCTTGAACTCAGATCTTCTAAATCTGGGGTAATTGTGCCGCCCCTCTGTTCCATCTTTTAAAAATAAAGCACATATGTTAGTTCTAAGAATCACTTTCATCTTTACTGTACTGCCTTCAGAAATTTTCAGTCATCCTAGCTGCACTGCAGTTGCCCACTAATAGTTGCACAAGGGCTGCGACTTGCTTAGGCTCGCAGTTAAGAAACATGGAGGAAGCCCAGGAACAATTACAAGTTTAATATTAAAAGCAGCAATTCCATTTCCTTTCTAGAGTCGATGTAATTTTGTGCTGCTACCCGAAGAAGCAGAATCCCTTGTGTGCAGTGAGCCAGGTGCATTTACCTTGATTGTAATTTCAGCCCCAGCATGCGAGGAGGCAAGCGAGGGACCCCGAGGAGCCCCCAGCCCCCCGCACGCCGACCCCGGGCTGCAACCGCGTAACGCGCTTGTGCGTTTCTCATTCCCCTGCCTAAATGGGCCCTTGTTTAATTAGTCTGCAGGAGGGAAGGCAAAGCCGCTGCGCGCGGGGCCTGACAGCCGGAGCGGTGCCACCGCGGCCGCCCCGTGCCCTAGCGCGGCCGCCCTGACCCGTCCCGCGAGCCGGGCCGGGCCGCAGGGCAGCGCCTCTCCGCTCCCGCACGGCCGCCAGCCCGCTTCTCTGCAGCCGGCCCCGGGCAGCCCGCGGCCCAGCTCGGCCTGCGCGCCCGCTCGGCCTGCGGCGGCGGCTCCGCGGCCCGCCCTGCGGCGACGGCCGGCGGCGGGACGGCAGCGCCCCCTGCTGCGCCGCGGCGGCCCCGCGCGGGCTCCGCAGCCGCCGCCCGGCCCCGGCTCCGCGTTCGGGGGGCTGGGGCGGCAGCGTGCGGGCCCCCGCGGCGGGCTTCGCGCCCAGACGTCCCGCGGGTGCCCGAGGGAGCGGCAGCCCACCTGCCGGTGCCGCAGAGCTGTGGGCAGGCTGCTCGTCCCCGCAAGGGCCTCCCGGTGCGGGGCCTGGCTGTGCCCGTGCCCCACTGCCCGCGGCTGGGGCAGGGGCTGGGGGCGCTGGGGCAGGTGCCGCAGGCCGTGCCCTGCCTTTCATGGCAGCTGAGAAGGTCTCCCTGTCGCGGTTTGCAGCCGTGTGCCTCGCAGGGGCTGCCTGCTGGCATGGCTGGGGGAGGGCTGGCCGCCCGTCGGGGCTCCCGGTGGCCCAGCCACCAGCCCCTTAAGGATGCTTTGGAGGGCAGCTGTGAAGAGAGGCAGCCAAGACCTGTGAGGCAGAGCAGATGCCACACAGGCAGGCATGGCATGAGGGCAGCTGTGTGTTTGCGAGGTGCTGAGCAGCCCTGTGCACTGGATCCTCACCTTCCAGGCTCCCCAGCTGGGGGTCTGGCACCAGACCCCTGCCAGGTCCAGGGAAGCAATGTCCATCGTCACCACTGCAGCATGCAGGGAGGCCACTGCGTGTACTGGGAAGAAAAGACCGAAGCTGCCAGAAAAAAAACGTGAGGAGGAAAACCTACAAATTGGGAAAAGCATTCTGCTTTGACAGAATAAAAAAAAAGACCTGCAATGGGAAAGGAAAGGCATGAAAGAGTTAGTGACAAAATATCGTGTACAGCTGGGGAGATGATGGTTTTATTGGTATTGCAGGGGGGAGGGAGAAGCTGAGAGGCAGTGAAAACACAATTTGGCCTAAAATTGAATTTCTCTGATAAGGAATTTCAGAAGCGGCTGCCTCATTCACTGTGCGGCCAAATAATCATATGCGCTTTAATAATCTTTATTTTACAGGAGTACGTTGCCAGGGCAACAGAGTGTAAGCAGGAGAACAGCACCTTGCAGATCACAAAGGCAAATCTGCAGAAAGAAATTTCAGCGAGTTTTTCTCTCCCTTTTGCAATGTAATGATGACTTATTTTTCATGCACTGATTTAATAATCTTATTGAAAGATCCTTTCCCTGTTTCTCTTATTCCTGTCTGTCTGAGCGTGGACAATGGCAAAAACCTGGAGTTGTCAAGCCCACTGGGCTAAGCAAACTAACAGATGTAATATGTTTAGCATTTTTATGTAATTACTTTTTATTGCTATTTTACCCCTACTTCTATTCCTCCCTGGTTAGTTGCTGCTTCCTTTCCATTCTGGCCCAATCAGGTGATAGTCAGGGGCTGGGAGAGAGTTAGTAATTGACTGCATTAATCGGAAATTATTAGTTGGACGTATTTTCAAGGGTGGGGGGTGGGTTGCAGACATAGACCTTTTAGGAAGGGATGAATTGAATTATGGTCAATGCAATAATGAAGCCTCTAGGCTGTAAGCTGTAGAGAGGACAGTCATCTTCACAAAGGTTTTAGTGTTATTTATAATGGGCTCTGCTCTCTGCGTGAAAAACAATATGTTGCCCTACTGACATCCACTGGATGTGGCTGTCTTGATTAGCTGGTCTGAAAAACAAGCTGATTTGGTATGATTAAAAATCAAAACTTCTGAAGAGCAGGAACATTGCTACCAAACCTTTGGCAGGGCACAGTTTGTGACAAGTCTGTATCGTGTAAACATTTTGCCTCTTGTTCTCTTTCCCAAGGGCCAGGGCTCGGGAAGTACGCGTGGGAAAAGCAATAGTTGTGCACTGCAGAACAGGAGGCTGGGGGGGGAAAGGTTCTGTGAAATTCAGCACAAAACACAGTTTGTCTTACTGCAGCTCACAAATTCCAAGAAATTAAGAACAAAGGCTGTCGCTTAAGCTCAGCTTTTCTGTTGTGTTGCAGTTTGGTCAGGTCTCTTGCAGGCACCAGGAAGCAGTAGAGCATCTGAATATGTGGCTTTGGTACGCCGACATGGCAAGGCTGCGGAGAAAGAGGGACAGGGTTTTGCAGCCTTGTCTGAGAATGTCATGCTTTTTGTGATTTGAATTTAGGCTTATCAATGTTACTGAAATGAAACATTTCTTTAGAAAACTAGTTCTTTAAAAGCTGATACACAGCTATATATATACGTATTCTGCATTTCATGAAATGATTAGCGTATGTAAAAGCCACGTAGCATTTTCACTACAGGATTAATTCCTGACTGGTATTACTGATTTTCTCTCAGTTGGCATCCACCAAGTTGCTCTGAATGTGGAATGTTCCTTGAACTAGGATTTCATAGAGCAGTAAAAACTGGTCTGAGGCATATTGCAGAACTTGCTGCAAGCTGGTTTAAGAAGCATGTAGGTCTTCTGAAGAGAGCAATAGTAACAAAACACTTGAAGCTGAAGCTGATCAGGCATGGGAACAGTTGTGTGCACGACAGGGGAAAAGTACGCTGAGAGAGTTGGACATGAGTCCCGTAACTTCACGTATTTTCTTGTGTCTTGAGGTTCAGAATGTTTTCAGTCCTATGGAAGCATTAATAGTAAGGTCTTTGGAGTCTCATTATCACGAATATCTGATCAGGCATGTAAACAAAAAACAATTGGAGTTCTGAGGCCCAAGTAAAGTTATGTTGTTTTCCCAAAAAAATGGGAGAGCATTTAGACCTTAGACACCAGAGTCAAGTAAGTATATAGCAGTCTAGCTTAAGGTAAAAAGGCATATGATTTCTATTGAAAAAGTAAGATGAGCAATTAATGTTACATTGATATGTTAAGTTTATTAACAGATATTTATAAACTAAGTGTAAGGATGTTTTACTATCACTAACATAACTTTAGGTTTATTTTTAAAATATTTGCAGTGCTAATCCTAGAAAACACTGTGTCAGATAATGCTGTGATATAAAAATGACTCACCTATAAGATGGTGCAGTATAATAATATACATTAAGTATATATATGTAATATAGGATATAATATATGCATTACATGTAATAATATATATTTAAATATGTATAATTAATAATTTGTGGTTTATAAACATGTACATAGATTAAATAGTTTAGGAACAAAACCAATACCTTTAAGGTTGTAATACAAAGAAAAAAAACCCCACCTCTTTTTTCTGAGGAAATGTATCTTAGGTTTCATCTTTCCGCTATTAACCAAAGGAATTAGCAATGATTTTACTACCAGTAAAGGTTTTATCTTGTTAAAAACCTTAATATCAGAAATGCATAGTGCTGAAGTATCTCGTTGTTTCTAATATGGAGGCATACAGTATTATCTACAGTGATTTTAATAATTTTCCCCCTTTTTTAATGGACAAGTCTGCTTACTAAAATATTTAACTAGCCTATATTTTTCTCATGAGTTATAAAAGGGAAAAAAAGGGTTTTGATAAAGCAGAACAGACTTGATTATTTATAAAACCATTTTTATTTACTATAAAAGCACATGGGCACAGGTGGCTTAACCAATCATAAGTTGGAGCTATCTGAAATAATAAAGAAAAGGTATTTGAAAGTATGTGGAGAATTGTGTGTGCTGTGAGATTCCAACATATGTAGTTGTCTTGACGGAATGAAGAGGTAAGTATATGAAGAGGAATTTCTGCGTATGGCAGGAGATGATTTTTATATTTTGGCTTCAAAACTATTGTAAAACTTACTTTCTTCCAAAATACGAAGAGTTAATAGTTGAGATAAACTCATTTCCTCCCTGCTTCCATCCTTCAAGTAGTACTCATAAAGCTTCTGGGGGGGAGGGGCGGCGGGGGGGGGGGGGGGGTGAGGGGGGGGGGCGGAACGCAGGCAAGGAGAGGAGGTGAACACAAAAGCTTGGGTGCAAGATTCAAACCTCATTTATCTTTTTCCCTACAAATCTGGGATCTGATTAATCTTGGGTTTTTTAATTTATTTTTTTTAACAATAGTGTTTCTTTGGGCTCCTGTAATACAAAAAAATAATTTAGACAGACTTTGGGCTTTCTGAAACAGGTCTATTCAGAAAAGCAGTGTTTTACTTCTATAGATATATTTAGAGAAACAATGGTGAAAAGCCCTTCTCTGCTTCTTTAGCACAAAAGCTAGGAAATGAAGAAGTCTGTTGTTTTGACAATGATTGAGGAAGATCTTACTGTTCCAATGGCTTCATATAGCTGTAGACAAAGTTGCACTCGTCTGAGGAAAACCGAGTAGCTTCTGGAAATCTCATATCAGGTTGTGCAAGATCTATCCATCATTCAGATTTAGATGAAGTCAACTTCCATGCTGCTTTGACTGACTGATGTTTAGGAATTGTTTTTTTATTATTATTTGCATTAGCTGGTTTCTGTTAGATCCAACAGCTCTTCTCTAAGGTATATCCAAGTAAATCTTCTAAGGTTTTGTCATCTGTGCAGATCCACATTTCACAGAAACTCTGCACATCGCTTCAGTTTAATGTATACACACATACACATACTAGACGCAGTCATCTTCTGTGAAGCCTACAGGAAGGTAGCTGACTACAACCAGACAGGACCACAAAAAGAACTGTGGGACAAGGTAATGGATTGCTGACGGCTGAACACTAGACAATCTAATTTTTTTTTTCTTTTGGTTGGATTAGGAGACCACATTCTTGACTTCTTAAAGCAATATTGGACAAGAAGACTATTTGCTGGAGCTTCCTTTACAATTTTTTTCCTGTTTTAATCAATGTAAGTGTTAAAGTGTAGAAAGTCAAAAGGATTATTATCCATTCTTTGTAAGAATCAATGGGGAAGCCTAAAGTTTGAAACAAGATGGCAGAATCTGTACTTGCTGTAGGTGGACCAATAGTTATTCACCATCATAATAAAGAAGCATTTGTCTTTGCACTGATTTTTCTTTTTTGCTTAGAAATGTGAGGATAAAATTTTGGTAGGAAATTGAAGCCCAGCTGCTTAAATACCCATGATATTTCTAGCACAAAATCTGGGCAATTTACTTTCCCCTTCCTGCTAGTTTGTATCCTGCTGCCTTTTGAAATGGAAACTCTTCTGACCCTCTAACCCCTGTGTTACTCTGAATAAAACTCTTTTTAATTGTGTTTTGAGGGAGCATGCAGGGAGCTCCCACACTACTAATCAGCTTTGCTGGTTTGGGTATGTATCTCCAGGATTCATGTTGGCAGAATAACTTGATATAATTGCAGCTCTGCATCAGTGATTTAATGCTTAAGAACTTTAAAGGTACAGGTCTTCATTTCTATCTGCATGTTATTACGGTGTGAGACCAGCTTCTCTGTGCTCCTGTCTGCCTGGTGTGCTGCAGGAGGACATGCACTGCATGCTCCCTGGGGTGACTGGAAGCCACACAGCGGTGCTGGAGGAGTACACAACCTGTGCTAACGCTGTGCTCGACAGGGCTTGTTAGCTTGGGCATAGCATTAACATGGCGACACAGGTTTTGGATGAGACCTTTCATACTTTTCTGCTTGCAGTGTACGATGTGGAAATGCAGATGATCTTTATTGCCTGACACCTCTTTTTATACAAGTAAAACCAAACCAAACCGAAAAACCAAAACCAAATGACCCTGTCCTAGTTAGAATCTGAGGTTTGTACTGGTCAGATGTGGGTCTGTCTCATTTAAATGAATGTTTTTGAAGTACACCTGTCTTAAAGCTGTTTGAGGGTATTTACAGCTTTGATTTGAAGCATTGAACAGTGGGCTACCAGTGCCAAAACTTCAGCAACTATGACACTCTGTTCTGCTAAAATATTCCTCCTTTATATTAGGAAGATGGCATATTTAAAATCATGTGCTGCAGAAGCTACCATTTTGGCAGATACTTTTACATTTACCTGTGTTCCTTACATTGTCTGCTTTCTTATCTTTCTCAGAAAGCATAAACATTGCTTTAGCTTCTTTACATTTTAATATAAATGTATTTAACAGTGAGGCTTGCCCCAGCTGGAACCTGTAGGCAGTCGGTACACAGAGTTGCCTTCAATTTGCAGATGTTTGTTCATAGCTCTGCTAATGTGCCTCTGTTTGGCCTTCAGCATTCCAAAAGTAGGAATGCCACTTAACCTGAGTCCTGGCTCCCTGTTACTGTTTGATCAGTAACAGTAATGCAGTAACTGCCTCCGACAAATGACTATACTAAGAACACTCCCAATTGCCCTGTAATGAAACTGCTATCCTCCCTGAAAGCGAAGATGAGGATAGAAAGGGCAAGTGTGATTGGAAGGTCAACAAGTTTGAGCACTGACAGAATGAAAGAAACAAATTATAACGCCGAGGACATGATGCTGAAAATGCCCTGTGTCTAATTCTTGGCTTAGCTAGAGCCAAGGTGTGTTAGCTCAAGTGTCTCACCGTCCTAGTTCCACGGAAGATGATGCAGAATCTCAGCATCCTTGCAGCCTCTGGGTGGCTGATTACCGATACGTTAAACTTCAGTACTGGGTATCATTCACAGGAAGAGATTAGAAGCTACTGCCTATCCAGGTGCAAGCCCCTCGGTGTGAAGAGGAGACTCAGCACTTTGTGCCAGCGAGGTTCCCAATCTTCAGCCTCCCTTTCCTGGCCCGAGGTGACTGATGTAGATCCCATTGTGTACTGGTGTATCAAGGCTCGGAGTGCAGCTGGCTCTTGGTAGACTTCCATCAGAATTTGTCACTGATACCAGAACTGAGAGAACAATCTGCTAGCTTTAGAAGCCAGCTTGTGGAAGTCCAGTTTTATTTGTTTTGGCTAAACCTTTTACTTGCTGTGGTAAAATAAGTATAAAAGCAAACTTTGGGGAGCTTTTGTCATCTTACATTTTTGCTGACCCTAAGCTCTTTTAAATCATGAGGTTTTTTAAAAGGCTGTTTGCCTTTTGGATTTGAAACCATTAAGATTCTGGTATTTTTAGTTGCAAGGTGGTTTATTTTTTTCTGTTGTAAAGCTACAAATTAATCTGTGTGTCTACACAACAGTCTGGCATTTCCTGTATGTTTCCAGGACCCAAAGTCTGAACAAAAACTCTGCTGATACCAGGCTGCTGGGTGGTTGTGCCTGTGGACACAGCCTATACGGGCTTTGAAAGCACCTGATGGAGTGCCCAAATGTGTACACCTAAGGAGCGGAGGGGCTGCGTTTCTTTTGGAAAGTGGGAGATGAAGAAAGACGCAGCAGCTGGATGGAGAAAGAGGCAGCAGGAACATAATGCAAAGAAGGTTTGAAAGAATGGATGTGTTGCCTTGGCTTGCCTCCCCAGTGGGATGCCAGCAACTGTGCCTGCCCAATTCACAGCCAGGGCTGATGCCACTGCCTTGCACATCCCAAGCGAGCACTGCGGCTGTCTGGGGTACTGGCTTTCCTGGAACGAGCCTCTGCAGTCTGCTCAGTTGCAGCTGTGTCTTTTCTGTAAGTCATTCATTGCTCATTGGAGTAGTGGCTTGAACTTGGCTGCTTTATGTTCCAGGTACTACTTTGACCCTTGGGCTATAACATCAGCCCAGTGATTATTCACTTTCTTTTATGAAGTGCCTTAGTGCCAACAGGAAAGAGTGCAAGACATCCCTGTGCAGCCTGATGTTCAGAGTGCTTATCTGGGATGTACAAACACAGCAGTACAGGGCTTGGACATAGATCTTTTGCTGTCCCGTGGTAGCTGTGACTAGTTTGGTAATTTTCTGCAGTAGCAAATAATTGGTATTAATCTTTGGGCTGGATTTTTTATTTATTTGTTTGTTTGTTTGTTTACACAGGTAGTTCATTTAAAAGCTTGATCTGTTTTGATATATTACCCCAAAGCATGCAGGAAATACTATAGTACATATGATGATTTTTAAATGTGAAGTGTCTGAACTAAATGACCTTAAAACAACATGTTGTACAGACTGTAGTTTGGGAAGTTTCATGGGGAAAACAATTCCTGCAGAGAAAAGGTCTTAGTGATCAAAGCTTACTCCAGCAGGAGCTGCAGAAATCTGTGCAAAGCTGGGTCATGTAGAGTTAAACAACCATCCCTTTCAAGCTGAAAGAGGAGCACATCCATGCTTTTGTTTACACATGCAGAAATAGATGCGTTTTCTGTAGATGAATACCCAAGTCTTGACGATTATAACAGAGGAATGAGATCTTCTCATTGTTATATTCTTATATATTCTTACATATTGTTATATTCTTATATAACAAAAATGCTAATCCAGGATGTGATTTCCTTACTATCAGAACTGTTGAATCTGTTTCTGTGGCATTGCTTTTAAGAAATCTTTTCTGAATAGTTTTTATTCCAGGGTATCCTGTAGACCTTTCTGTCCATTTCAAGAACACCTCCTTACATGAGGCGTTCACAGATAACTCGCTGTTCCTTGTAGGATGATTCCCCACTACAAGAAGTAGATCTCTTTTGGGGCAGGGTGGAAGCAACCATTTTCCAAAGTCACAGAATGGTTTGGGTTGGAAGGGACCTTAGAGATCATCTAATCCAGCCCTTCTGTCACAGGCAGGGACATCTTCCACTGGACCAGGTTGCTCCAAGCCCCATCCAACCTGGCCTTGAACACTGCCAGGTATGAGGCATCCACAGCTGCTCTGGGCAGCCTGTGCCGGTGCCTCGCCACCCTCATTGTCACCATTCAAGATCTGCAGAATTACTCTCATAATTCATGATACTGAGTCCAGGATACTTTTCCATCAGTTGCAACTGGCAGAGAGATGGTGACTGTCAGGGAATTTTGACTGTGTGGTATGAAAACCTTGCAGGTCAGTTGGAGAGTAATGTGTCACATACTTCCCATTTTGATGCACTAGTCAGGAAGAATGCAAAAGATTAAGATCAGTGGCAAAGTGTGGTTAGGTGGATCAATAAACCACAGGATGTTTCAGATTCTGGAGCAGTGCGAAACAGTGCAGCTATAGGTGGGAGGTATTGGAAAGGTATGTATTCACAGCTGTCTCCCAAAGAGACCAGCACCTGGGGACTGCTCATGTGCCCAAACGTAGGAGAGAAACCAAGAAGTAAAAAATGGTAGCAGAAAGCCTCAAACAGAATTGGTGAGGCCACAGCAAAAGTGGATGGGGGAAGAAAAAGAAATGGGACCCCAGTACATCCTTAAAATTGCGGTGAAGTGAGACATCTGTCTTTGCTGAGGCTTTGCCCTTTACTATATGGAACAACTGAAGTAAAAAAATGCTTGTAACTTAAAATATTACATTCTTTCCCCCTGCTCTGTTTCCAGATTAACTCTTGCTGATGTTCTAACTTTAGAAGGTGTATCTAGTGAAAGAAAGTGGTGACTCAGTTTTGTGTTGTCCAGATTCATGTTTTGGCTGTAGATGGAGGAACATACATTGCTTCCTGTGAAGATACCAGAGGTCCAGTTTGTGACTCATTAAATCAAGTGGTGGCCAACGCTCAGGTTCAGTGTACAATAACCATTGTATTTCTTGAAAGTTACCAGCACTTTCAAGGAGGAGAAGAACATGCTAGGATGTTCTTTTGCTTTGCGAAAGGTGGCTAGTTCTCAGTAGCGTTTACATTTGCCAGCCTTTGCTAGTGCTGCAGATGCTTAGGGTAACAGATAACAGTTCAAACAGACTCTGGAATTCTGTGACTTTTGCTGTAAGTTTTAAGGAAAGATAATTTTAGCATAAAACATAAGTTGCCCCTGCATTCATCTGATATTCAGAATGACATTGATGCAGCTGCAAAAAGGCCAGAAGCTGTTGGGAGTGTTGCCTGTGGTACGGTTGATGTGTAGCCGCTGAACTGGCAAGACTTCATGAGGAATTTTATCTCTAAGGGCTTTTTAGTGAAGGTAAAACTTACCAGAACAAAAAACCTTCCAAGTCCTTTTAAGCAGAGTCTTGGCTAAACTGCTTAGTAGTTTGTGAATTGAGGTGATTGTACTAATTGGATGTTAGACAGAGGGCTGATTGAGTTCACATCTCATGGTTGGAAATCACAAGCAGTGAAAGCTTAATTCACCATGTCGTTACCACATCACCTTCTGTTTCAGAAGTCACTGGCCTTTGTTCACATTAGACTCAAATTCATGTCTTAATGTATAGTGCTTCAAATAGCCTGGGATCTGGACGCTTCTTTCAAGGCTAAGTCAGATGGAGGAATCTGGGCCTTGATGCCCCTGAGCTGAGCAGAGCTCTGCTTGGTGTAAGAGCAGTAACCGTCACACGTCTTCCCTGAACAAATGTCTCATACTGGGAGTGGACCAGGGCGGAGGTAGAGAGTGTTTCCTGATCACTTCTCTTCTGACACAGACCTCTGGTCACTCAGATCATAGGATGTATCATTAGTATCCACCCATAAAGCAGGAAGTTCTCTGAGGGTCTGCCTGTCAAGGTTCCTCACCGCGTGTGTGCTCCCTACACCTATTGCACAGCAGCTGTAAGCAGTAGCGTCCATTCTGATTGCAGGCACGTCAGCATCCCTTCGTTCTCCCTCTAGATCAGGGTGGTCTTGTATCTCTCTCGTACTGTTTTCCTTTGGCTCCTCTGCAGCAGATGTGTGTAGGTAATTGTATTTTTCCTTTTCTGGAGTTCAGCACATGGGCTTACTTGCACGTGAAGCTGAAAACTGGCTTTATGCTTCAGAACCAAAGCACCAGTTGACAGGTGATCTCTTAAGTCTCCAAGTCTGAAAACCAGCCAGTGGCATTGTCCTTCTGTACAGCTGCAAAATCACTCTCTTGTTCGGCTGCCTAGGCAAAGGTCCTCTGACAAGGGGTTCCTTTTAGCTGGGGTATCAGCTAAATCAAACACAACACTTGGCACAATTCTCTGCTCACAGCGATCAAAGCGGTGGCCAGTCTGCATCTGCATCTGGGACATCACTGGGAGCTGCACTCCTCTAGGAAATACCATAGGATTGTACTGACCTGAAGTATGAAAATCCCAGTTTATCAGTACCAGTGGGCAAGAGATCATTTCCAACAGTCTGGTGGAGCCGTGCAACAAGCCTCGTAACTGGGGTGCTTAGACTGCACTGTCTGCATGGCCACAGGCTACCACAACCTGAACCATCCTGCCTCCTCCTGAGGAGTCTTTCAGAGAGCATTTGCCGTCCATGCCTGTGCCTGTTTATAATCAGTTGCAGGATGGCTTAAAAACTTGCGTATGCTCCTGCAGATGCTGTTAAACATCGTTATCTGCTCAGTAGCCTACACATGGTGGCACCTGTAGGATGAATGGGGTGAAACAACAAATTTCAATGAACGATGGCTTCAGGTATGTCACCTTTCTTTGTTTGTCCTGATCACAAGGAAATTAGTTCTAAGAAAAAACTGCTTTAAAAGATGAGTTTGTTGTTAAGTTTTTGCTTTATTTGTCAAACTAATTTTCTGTGAACGGAAAAGAGATAATAAGGTTTTATTTGTGTATGTTTTGTTGGGTGTTTAAAAGTGTTTTTTTTCCATCTTTTCCTTGCTACTTAGCTTTTCCAGCTGAGGAAATCCACAGTAATTTTCCATAATGCTTTTCATACCACCTTACTTTGTTGAGTATTTTGTTTATTGGATTTCTTATTTAAAACCTGCTTCCTT
Organism: Falco biarmicus; assembly: GCF_023638135.1. NCBI lineage: Eukaryota > Metazoa > Chordata > Aves > Falconiformes > Falconidae > Falco > Falco biarmicus. The sequence goes on along the minus strand of NC_079302.1, from coordinate 1,101,706 downwards.
ATGGCTTTCTCTTTAATTTCCTCTTCTTTAGTAGGGCTGCATGAAGGTAAGCTGTGTCCCAAAGCTATTCTAGCCGAAATTCTGGTATTTTATATATATATAAAACTTCAGGGCTGATGGCAATGATACCTGAGATTATTTATGGATTTTCATAAAAAAGAAAGAGGAAAATACAGAATTGCATGGCTTCTCTCTTCCTTCCCCTTTTCCCAACCCCCTCCCCACAGAGGAGTTTAATTTTAAATGATAAATGTGGAAATTAGAGACCGTCGAGAAAATCCAATTTGGTGAGGAGTTTTAAAAATCCCATAATAAACGCAGAGTGAAATGTATGATTTAATGCGGGGCGCCAATGGCTGCTATTATGTGCTATTAGCAAATCGGGGTTGAGAGTGAATCTTTATCACTTGGTGAGTGCGGGCTAGGCCTGCCTTTGCTTCTGCTATTGATTTGTAGCCGCTTGTCATAATGACATCGGGAAGCAATGAATGGAAGATGTGCTTTTGATAGGATTGAAGGGGTGCAAAGGGGGGAGAAAAAATTCAGCAAGTTTTCTATCTCTTCTGCCTGATTAGATTTTTTTCTTCTTTTAAGAGCTTTCACATTCCAATAAAAATGCTAAATCAGCTCTGAAGCAGAATTGTTAGGGAGTAAATAGCTAGTCACATTTAAAGGAGGAAAAGATCTGACTTTACAGCTCTGACTTTACAGCAGTGAATGAATCTAAAGAATATTTCTGGCTCCACAAAAATGATAGTAGTGGGTGGTATGAATGTGGCTGAGAGCTGGTGAGAGCACCTGCACTGATGGCTCTGTAGACAGCCAAACCCAGATAGCTGGTGCATGCTGATGTGTTCATGTCATGTGGCTTGTCGGAATGCACGGGAATTAAATCTCTGAAGTGTCTTTATTTAAGGAGCGTATGTTTCTTGATCTCTGAAACAAAAGTGCCTGAAATGAAAAATCCAGGCTTTGCCTTATAGCAACAAACAATAAAGGTCTCCTTCGCATCTGGGAAAGGAAGATTTTTGTCACTTTAATTATAGGCGGTCCTCATCAGAGACCTAAACCAAGGTTTGATGGAAGGGAGTATAATTGCTGCACTGTTTGGTGAGTGCAGCATGCCTGTATTGGAAGGTTTTCTGGAAGACAGGCTCTTAGGAAGCAGGAACAGGCTTGCTCTGGTGCGCATGGTGAATGAGACAAAATCCATGTATGCTCGGGTGTGTATCTGAGTATGAGTCTACTTGTGGTGGTCTTCATGAATTTGCATTTCTGACCAGTAGATCCATGCCATTTTAATTTCCTGCCTCTTGGTCATTCTGCTCTCCCTGGGAAGGCAGGACCTGCATGCATCCCGAGGAGCAGAGCTTCACTTTGAGTAACTTCTTATCAAAGTCTGTACATGTCTTCTTTCATCATCATTAATATTATTAGTTCTCCTCCTCCTCCTCCAGTCAGCTGTGCTGAAGAGCTGTTGGCTAAGTAAGGGGTTGTGACTGATATTCAGGTCCTCCCTTTTGGCCCAGCCAGCCTCACTACTCTTATTTACAGAAACCCTCATGGTACAGCCGAGTGAACCTGGTTTCCAGGGCTCACTGTCAAGAGTATGAAATGGCAGATTAGAAATCAATGCAGAGAGTCCAAGTGCCTACTTCATCATTCAGGAGAAAGAAATACAGTATTTCTAGTCTGAGCCTTGCACTCATTAAAATCACATCCTTTAAAAAACCCTTTAAATTAAAACAATGATCAGTGGGGATGGTGAGAATTTCGTGCAGAGGGAATTTTCCAAAGGCAGACAGGCTGAAGGCAGTGTGCAGATTTAATGTGGTGTTTACCATAACTCCCACTGGTCTTACTGGGCACTCCAGGTGTGTGCAGTGCTTCTGTTCAGAAAAGTTTGTGATATAACATAACCATAGCACAGAAATCATGAGAAGCTGAAAATATTTGGATAAGGGAACCCCAAGGCAGCCCTGCCGTGGGAGGTGCAGGCTGTGCGTGCTGTGGGCAGCCTCTGCAGGGAGGCCAGCCTCCTCGGGGACATGCTGGCCGGCAGAGCTGAGGCTCTGTGCAAGAGGCAGGTGGGCTGGGGCGGCACCGAGCGCAGCAGCAGGCGAGACCACCGCAGCGGTGTCTGCCGGCCAGCGGCGTGAGACGGTGCCGAGCCAGGGGCCAGGAACCGGACGAGGCGCTGCCTGGGACAGGGGCAGGCGCTGCTGGTCCGGACCCTGTCCTGTCCTCACCGACGGGCTGCAGGTGGGCAGAGGAGCCAGGCTGAGGGGCAAGAGCAGACCCCCAGCGCCTGTGAGAGGGACCCAGCTGCGCCGCGGCTGCCAGCACCGCCTGCAGCCTGTCCTTGCAGTAATGCTGCTCGCAGCGCTGCCCGGGCCAGCTGGCTTCGGGATCGCTCCGGAACAGGGTCCGAGGGCTGCCAGGGCAGCAGCCGGAGCCCTTGGGCTGTGCGGATACCCGACCTCGGGCACCCTGCTCACGGGGACCTGTGGGGCGCAGGACAAGGGGCGTGCTGGCTCTAGGTGGCTCCTGGGGACCGGGGGATGGAGCCAGCAGAGACTCAGAGCAGGCTTCAGAAGGGAATCAAAATTCATCGCACTGGCCTGGAACCACGGGCAGGTCAGAGGAGTCTGGGTGGACAGCCTGAGAAACAGGGGCTGCGCAGTAACTGGGAAGGCTAGAGAGACGGAAATCATTACAACCAGCACCTGAAATCAAAGACAACAAAGTAAAGCTTCTGCAGAAAGAATCCTGCAATTAAATAGATTTGGGAAAGTTGTACAGCCCTTTGAGCATGACATCTAACTTAGAATTTAGGTGTCAAGAGGAGCGATGGAAGAGATAGCAAGCAAAGATGAATTATATTTGTAATATATGTATTAAGTTGATGACTGGACTTTCAGTTGCAGAGAATTGCACTTAAAGAAGAGAGCCTACGGAGAAATGTTTATATCCTCAGTATTTTATAATCATTTAGCAAGGTCAGAGTAGGATATGATTATGACATTTCTGATGTCTGACTTGGGGGAAAAGGTATGGCATGGTTCATCTGTTTTTACTTGTAAGTGGTTGGCTTGTTTTTTATGCTTCTGACTTTACCTACAGCAGAAATTTATTAGACAGGATTTTGAAGTTATTAGTAACTATTTTTTTCTGACTTGCCTAGCAGATTCATGTTTTTCCTTATTTGAAATGGCTAGTCTTTCTGATAGGATGCCTCAGTGCCTTTCTGAACTAAGCCCTGGCTCACTGCCACCTCACCACGGGAAGAACGTGCAGTCCAACACCCAGCCTGGGCTTGCTCCTTGCCAGCCGTCTAGCACAGTCAGGGAACAGGGCCCAGGACTCGAGGACATAATTGAGACTTATGCGAAGGGGTAGTATTGTATGCAAGCAGCCTGTCTTCATAATTTCTGAGCCCTGAGTATTCATCTATCCTGCTTTAATACTAATCTTGTTGGTAATACTGACCTTGTTGGTATTTCCGTTGTTGGCTGTTTGTGTTGCTGGACATTAAGAAAAGAATTTGCTTTCTCAGTTCTACCCTGAACTAGGAGCGAGCAGCCACCAGAAGAGGGAAGGTACATGCGAGTGTGCAGCAACAGAGAGCAGAGACACCAGCCAGGAGATGTTTCTGGGACCACGTTTCATTCCCTCAGCATTTTAAATGTTCTATTGCACCTTGGCCGCTCTTTTGCAGTGTTCCAGCTTCCCATGGAAGCTTTGTGCTATGTTCATTAGACAAGTTCTTCATACTTGTTTGGGATATTCAATACAATCTGGTTCCCTTCAGGGGATGAAATGAACATGTTTGTTGAAAAGCAGCCTCTTCCTCACCTGCACATGTTGAAACTGCGGTTCAGCCTTCTGCCCTGGCTGTATCCTAATAGGTTGTACCTGAATGTAAATCCCTTCTGCACCTTGCTACTTTTCAACATATGTCTACTCACGCTCATAATAAAGTTGTTATGAAAAAAAAGCAGCAGAAAAAGTGGCAAAGAACACGTATGTATTTTATAAAATTAAAACCTGGGGAGGGAAGGTGGGGGGTGTGTGCGTTTGTGTAAATTTAGATGTTTATATTTTCCCAGTGAAGATGCTAACTGTAGACATAGGAGAGATACTGGGTAGTAATGAGGATTTTGCCTGTCATGCTACTAACAGAAGAGCAGCTTCATGTAATTCTAGGCTTACCATTTTGGAGTTACACCTTCCAATCACAGTTTTGAATAATGGTGGTTTGACTGTAAAAATAAAGAAGTTGATGAGAATTTAGGAAGGATAGTCTTCCAAGCAGCTCTTCCATATTAGTAAATTCTAAACCCAGAAAAAACAGAAGAAGTGCCCTGCCTTGTCCATCTAGTCCCATATTCTCCCTCAAACAGTGGCAGGAGAGGTGCTGTCTAGGGAAGGTCCCTGAAAGCAGCTGCTTTCAGCAGCAAATTCTCCCTAGTGCATCACAGCCGTTAGGTTTGGGATCTTGGAAACTGTATCTCTGCTGATTCCTTGCACTTGTTGAGTTCCTGACACCTGTTGTCTACTGGCTAGTCATTTGTTCTTCCTGATGATGATTGTGTGTTTTATTGCTTATTTATAATTTCTTCCATCTTTCCTTGGATTCTTAAAACATACTGAAGAATCGGGACCCCAAAGTATTTCCATTAAGCAGCTGATAAATACTCCAATTTTACTTTGTTCTTTCTTCCCTAAACCCTTATGTAATAGATCCAGCTCATAAAGAAAGCGTACAACAGAGCTCAAAGTAGGATCCAAGCCTTTTGACTGCTAGCAGATGTACAAGACTGTCTGTCTTCAAAGGCAACGTGCTGTTTTCTTAGCTATGTGATACAGGAGGAAAATATTTTATTGCAAGTTGTCAAAACCAAGCCAGACATAGCTGCGCTCTGGTCTCAAGTCTGCTTCCTCCGTTCTCAGATATAAACCTGTGCTCAACATCACAAGTAGCTATCCTACTGGAGATAGCTACATACTTGCCACAGAAATTCAGTGCAAACTCTTGATGTGTCTTATGCTGCTTTTTTTGCTGCAGACAGAGCAGAGGGGATTACCACCTGACCTGTTCTTGGTCAAGAGCGACTGTTGACTACGAATCACAAAGGATCGGACTCTTTAGGAATCAGTCTCACCTCTCAAGAGGTGTACAGCATGTTTGTACAAACAGAACAGATTATTTCTACAAGCATGAATGAAATTGTGGGAGCCCTTTGCTAGATAGGAAGTGCTATTTTGGTCCAGTCTTTCATGGTCTTTGATAATAAGGTAACAACTTGATCCCTCTGCATTTATTTATGAAAGTAAATGGAGGCTAGGAATCGACTTTGGAAAGCTTTTGGTGCTGATGCGGTATTGCTTCTAGAACAGTTGCTCACGTGATACTTCTAAAAAGATGAATCAGCAAAAGTACAAAAGGCAGCATGCCAAACTGTTTTCTGTCTTCTCCTGTTGGCTCTTAGGTGCAAATTTTATGATAGCAGTAGAGGAGGCTGATATGTCAACAGCTTTCAAACATGAAGAAGCTGCTGCCAAGGAAGGGAATAATCTGTTTTCTGTGTTTAAGAATTAATGGCTTAAATTTTATTTAATCTGCAACCTGATCCTGAAGTCTGTGGACCTGTGGGGTTCTTTTTAAAGCTATAGTCCATTGGTAAGTGTTAGCAGATGTGTGCATTCCCCAGTTAAGTGTTCATATTGTGAACCACTTTTTGGTTTTCATCTTCAGGATTTTGGTTGTCATCTTCAGGAACAAGGTCAAACATAAACAGACAAATTCCTCTGGAGGTCCTTTCCACCCTCAATCATTCTGCGATTCTGTATTACATCTCTTTCTGGGAGCTCAGAGACATCTTTTTAGAAGGTGGTGGCAGGGAGAGACCAACTTTGGGCCATCTTTGTCCCTGCCCATGGCAAGGGGAGGTGGGCTAGATGACCTTTAAAGGTCCCTTCCCACCCAAACCATTCTGTGATCTGTGTGTTTTGCACCAAGGATACTGGCGTTTTGTGGCCCTTGGCATGACTTTGAGTAGTCTGATGCACGTTGCCCTAACTTGTAATGACTGTTTAGGTCCCTGTAAGCTGAGACATTAATTGTGCTAACCCCTTCCTTTATGCTGTGATAAGGGATAGTAGCACAAGCTACTACTAGCTTGACCTTGTACGTAGGACTCCCTGTAAAACAAACCAAGGCTCAAGATCAAAGACATTAGGGAAACCTGGGCATTTTAAGTTTAAAGAATTATTTGGGGTAGTAAAAGGCATTTTGGGAGTTTGATTATTTCTGTAATAGGCATCAATATAATTCCAATTCCAAAGAAGGGCTTTAAATGTAAATGTTGCAGGGAGAAGCTGGCAAGTGGAATTTTTTTTCTGGCAGCTAGGTAAGAAGAAGGAAAAACAGTTATTGCACTGTCATTTTAGTCGTTGAGGAGACCCTGCATTACCTGCTATATTACTGTCCCACTGGTCTCGCTGTAGCCAAAAGGAGAGGGAGCTACACTCAATACGTGGAGACAGCTGAAGCTTTAGACGTTTCTTCTCACTTAATGTTTGCTTTATCCCTCATGTTCCTTTGCTTTGTATTTTATGAATCTGGCATAAATCTGGTCATAGAAACCGTTAAAACCACAGTGGCAAGGAGAGACAACGCCATGCCAAACCATAGCATAATTTCGGTGAGACTTTGTCAAGAGTCTGAAGCTGTGTTACCTGAACTCTCTTTTCCCCCTCTCTTCCTCTTCTCTTCCTGTATGTTTTTCTTTGGTTTAAAAGGGAGGAGAGTGCCGTCTTTAACAGTAGCTTCTAAAACTGTCTCTTCTTTCAGTAAGTACAGGTGATAGATCTTTGATAGCTCCTAAAAGCACATTGATCATTTTCAATTTGGAAGCTTTTATATAATAACACTGTGTTTATTATAGAAGACAAGTTTGGGGATGTTTATTGAGTTACTGCCTGTTAGAAAAGTGTCTTATAAGTTCTCTGTTATGCTGGGAGTCCAAAGCTCTGTCCCACTGCACATGAACCCCTCTACTCCCTAGCACCAGCTCGGGCTCTGGTTCCAAGCATGACTACCTGAAGCTCTGCTCAGAGTTTCTCAAAGTCCTCCACAAAGATGAGAACTCTCAGACAATATGAATATAGGAAAATGATGGATCAGGATAAATCAGGAGCTGGCTTAATCATGACCTGTTTAACAAGATGCGGAAAAATTCCTCTGCAGGCAGTGATAAGGCAGCTTGTTCACTGCCAAATGTTCTTTCCAATTCTCTCATTAAAAAAACCCCAAACTATCTTATGTCATAAAGCCCAAGTGCCTTTGCAGCAATGCCATCCAGGGGCTAATCAGGTGTTGCGGAAAGGATTGTCTTGTAGTCGTGCATTTTTAAGGTTACCTCATTTCTGTCCTCACAGTGTAAACATTTAAATATTCATGGTCTTTGCTGTAGATCCCTTCTTCAGAAACTTGGGATGCAGTTCCTGGAGCTGTTTAAACCTAGATAACAGACCATGCTAAAAGGGAGAGTTCCATCCCTCCCATCTTCCCTTCCCTGTCTTGGAATTTGTTCCTGCCTCTCCGTTGTACTGGCACTGGTGCTCTCTCAGCTGCACCATGAGCCAGATCAGAGAGGCAGTCTGGCTGTGAGCTGATGTGGGGTAATGTCATGTGGGAGATGGCAGGACATCCCCCTCCTCCTCCTTGGAAGTTATCCAGGTATATTACATTAAACCCACGGTAAAACCACAGTGTGGCGTTTGATGAAGGGTGCAGGATGCTCAGTGTTCGCTGCTTTGGGATGGAGGGATGGCAAGGTGGACTCTAAACTATTTTCAGTGCTCAAGGATTGCAGTGTTAAAGTGAACAGGTAGCATGATAGACATACATCATGTTAGCAAACGGAGTGCTCACTCCCACATGCTCTGGGGGGATGCAATGGTTCTGTGGGACACGTGCCAGGTGCTTCATGAGCATCCTGTGACCATATATCTGGCAGGGCAGGCAGAAGTAGTGTGTTAAGCAGTAGCCGCACTCGCAGGCTTCCGGGATGACAAATATTCCTTAAAGGAGTCCATTAAAGTAAAATAAACCCATCTTAATGTACATAGGGAACATATATAACAAAATATATGAAGCACAAGTGTGTATTTGCTGTATTTAAAACCTGAATTAGTGAGGCATAGCATCTCCTTTCTGTGAGGTACATTCAGAGCTGCTCAGTGGGAGACAGTGCGCCTTGAGACAATTTGTTGTCTTCTGAAATATGTTCATATTGTGAGTTAGCTATGTAAGATACAGGACAACAAAGTACTTGATTTCATTGAAATGTGATTCATCTGGTCTGTTGAGTATGCACTTTACTGCTCTAGACTAGATAGCCTTTCTAAGCTTGAAGCTATGTGAGAAAGTTTTAGATTTTAGAGGCTGACTGTCCTCTTACTGTCCTCCCAGGGCAGTTTTGCTCTGCACTTCCACAGCCTTTGGAGCAGCTGGTCTCTAACCGAGTCTAAACAGCTCATGTTCCATTGATGAAGTCCTGGCTGCAGACCAGGAATGACAAACAGGCTTTGCGTGTCTGTGTGGATAGGAAAGATGTACTTGGGAAATTTGCAGTGACTTAGATGTAACCTTCTGAATACCTGTAAAGGCAATAGCATGTTCACTGAGTGCTGATCAAAATAGGCTAGGCTCAGCATGATGCTGTGTTCATATGGCAGTTGTCATTACCTTACTCCTAGGGTCTCCTGGTCTGAGTGATGCAGATCACTCACTAATGCTTAGCATCATATAGAGCATCTGCAAAATGCTTACTGGAGTAGCAGTAACCACACCTTTAAATATCACCTCTTTGTGATTCAACCTGTATATCTGATGCTTACTTGAGCACACAGCTGTTTAATCCATACTTAGCTGGAATTCCTCACCCTCCATCCTGCAGGTCATAATACTAGCAAGTGGGAATTTGATAATAAAATGTACAGATAATTCTGATTCTGCAGCGTTCTCTCTGAACATTCACACAACTGCCCTGACTTCTCTGCCTCTTCCTAGGGCCTTTAGGAGGCAGATGAATGAATGCACATGGCACCTCACAGCCTTTGCTCTGGATAGCACTGGTATGGAGGCATGTCCATCCATGTGCCAGACACCTAGTGGTACAGGGCATGTGTCTTGCAAGTATGACAGCACATGGAAAGGAGTCTTGAAAAGTCAGGTCCTGAAGTGATGCGCTGTGCACACCTTATTCCCAGTGCAGGAGCCCCTTCAGTTGGGGTGCTATCTGTCCTGAAATGTTGACAGCAAAGCTTGTCTCCATGTTTGTGGAAAGGTAATCTCCAATGAAGGAGATCTGCTTGATGGGACTGCCCATGCACAAGCAGAGCTTCAGAAGCAGAAATCTTCCAGCCTGTTTGCTGGAGCTGGGCAGCATGTTCTCTGCCTGTTAGTGAGGTTGTAATGCTTTGTTTATTGAGATAGTGTTGCATCATCATAAGGACCTTCTCAAACACTTAGGAAAGGGAATCGGTGTGTGAATTGTTCCTGTCAGATCTGTAGGGTAAGGGGGTAAACTCAGTGGGAATGTCCTCCACATCCTGAAGAAGAAGGTAAGGTGAATGCTTTGGGGACAAGGGAACTGGTAACTTTGCAGCAATTAAGGCAGGTGCCAGTGAGGCTTCAAGCAGGGATGTGACTGGGAAAAGAGCTTACAAAAGAAGTACTAGTAATCTGCCCATCACGCTCGTCTGAAAGTAGAACAGCGTTACTCCATCCACACCTAGGGAGCAGGAAAAGCTGCAGCCAAGTCCAGAGTGACATAGCTACAGCAGACAAGTAGAAGTAAGCAATGAGATTGGCTATAGGTGTCAGCATTAGAAACGCGTGCCAATGTTGAAGTGTGACAGTGGCAGATAAGGATGGAAGGACAGGAGCTTCAGGTTCAGCAGTGCTTATTGTTCAAGCAATAGCCACAAAACCCACCAAAATGCCTGGGTGGGAGGAAGAGAGTCAGTAATGCAGAAGGATATTGGGAGTTATGAGTGCTGAAGGGAGCTTGGAGACAGGGAATAAAGACCAAAGAAGCAAAGAACCGAAGAAGGAATACTTGAAAAGTGTGTTAAATCCTGGGTCAGTGAGTTATGTCATGAATTGATGTGTCCTGATGGCCCCATGGGACTGATATAGGAGATGAGCACAGTACTGAAATCTGCAACAAAAACAGACAGACCTTTGTATCCTGCAAACAGCTCTACTATGAAATGGAGGCAAGACCCTTGCTACAAGTTAACCCTAAGTGCATTGCAGCATGTTCTGTGATTTTAGGATTGCAGGGAAGGAAGGTGATAGAATAATACTTGGTAAAATCACTGGCATAAAGAAACCTATTGGGGGGTGTGTGTGAAAAATTTCGCGGTATGGAGAGACATGAGAGCTGGACTGCAAGAAGGGAGAATGTAGTAATGGAAAAAAGAACAGTGAAGCTCAACTGATCTTGTCTTGGTTTGGACATCATGCTTAAGGATTCTTGCAGCGCTCAGTAGCACTTTGTGCAGCTGGTGCAGATAGCTGTGGCTCCACCAGCACAGGAAGAGCAGTACTGGACTGGTTATAGCGCTGGCAGGGACATGGCACACTTTCCTGGAGACACCCCCGGAGGTAATGGGCCCTGGGCTCTCAAGAGAGGGACCATTCAGACAGTTCATCTGGAACTAATGGGTTTTGTGCATTTGGTTGGACTGTGCTTTTCTACATACTTTCTGTGTCAGCCCTGAAGTCTGGTGAGGTCTGAACTACACTGTAATCATTTCCACACAAGACAACAAGGGTTGCTCTTTAACCCAAAATTTAGCCTCATATACTCTTCCATGGCAAATAAGCTTGAATAATTCCTGCATTTTAACAGTAAGAAAAGTATTTGTCTTAATAACATTTCAGAGGATTAAAATCTACCACCTGTGTAAGCTGGCAAAATGAGGTTTCTGTCTATATCCTGAAGGAATCTGCCTTCACCAACCCCAGTTCTTAGCCTGCTTATTCCTATGTTAGTTAAAGGTGGCACTTCATAGGGACTTAACTGAGGAGAGGAAGGAGGCAGCAGCTATGCTCTTCCTCCTGTCCTTGTCTCAGCAGACAAGACTTTGGCTTGCTGCCTTGGGAGGATGATGGTCACTGCAGTGACTGTCTGAGGAATGGGATTTGTGATCGACTGGGATTTTTCAGGTGGGTCTGAGTCCTGCTGGCTTGCAAAGAGAATGAATTCAAAACAATCATGAATGTGTGGACCATGTGGGAGCTTCAGCCATCCCACCAGACTTGTAATTGTGGGGACAGCTATAGGGATCAGCTTTGGCATGGCCACAGGTGTCAGCTCATCTTACATTAGAAGTAATTTTTGGGCCTTGGGTTGGCTTCACAGAAACAAAAAATAATCTGGAGAGTCTTTCATCTCTGCTAGTAATAAAACAGCAGCACCCCCCCCCAAAAATTACTGTGATGAATGTCTGTATTCTGTTGAAAAATGAGACCTTTCTTTTTCACATAGGAAAAAATGCATACTTTTATTGTAAATTGTGGTTTCCCCCAAAGCCTGCAAGCAAAAAGGTGTTCCTCTCCTCATGGGCTACAGTGTATTTGTTCCTCTAGTACAGTCTCTGAAAATCTTAGTTGTCCTTTGTAATTGTGCTGTGTCTGATGGAGGGAGCTGCTTTTCTCCAACCTTGAGTCAGGCTGGAGCCCTTGAGTCGCCACTGAGGATTGCTTAGAACAGGGAAGCTGGTGTCTGGGGTATCTACGCCTTTTCTTTAAGGGAGGGAAGAAAAGGGCTTCGCAGAGAGGAATTTCAGTCTGAATCACAAACTATAATTTTGTTTGAAATGGAAGAGTAGGTGCCATGAAAACTGATGAGGGAAGTGCCTTGAACTCTTTGAAAATTCCTGAACTTCCTATTAATAGATCTCTGTTTAAAATAATGTGAAAAATTAAATCTCTCTAAGGCATTGAATCATGTGCATTCCCACGAGTGCTCAGCATGTGTCTGCACTCCACATATCTCATCAGATACTGTCCCTCCCATATTGGCTCCAGGCTTAAATTGCAGCAGGAACCTTGGTGGGTCCTGCAGCATCTCAGCTTTGGAGATTCATAGCTGGCTTGGTGATTTTATAAAACATTTGTGTTCTCCATACTTTATTAGTCACTGACAGACTCATTGTTTATAACATACTTCTCAGCAAGCTGTTTGCAACTCATCGCCCTGCTTGCTTTATAGTCTATAAATATTTAATTCTTTAATAAACTGCTTATATGTAATATCAAATGACTGATGTACTTCTTTCCCCTCTTCAGCAGTGTTACTATTTGCAAAACAATTATTTTGTTTTTTTAAATAGCAATATGTTCTATAAATGCTTGAATTTCCTTTTTCTAGATAGCAATTTCTTCAGGGTATTTGGTCAAATTGACAAGCAGAGCAATGGTTCCTGTAGTGTTATAAGAGCTTTCCCTTCCTAAAGCCTCCTTGAGGAGATTCACTTCCAAATGGTCACAGACTTCTTTTAAGAAAATGCTTGGGACACTGGAGGTAATATTTCACACCTGTACATGTCAAAAAGCAGCAGTAGCCTCCACAGGCCAGAACACCTTTGCAGAAACCGTGTGAGGACATTGTGTTGTGCAGAGCAGGGTGCCCAGCCCTTCAGCATGGGTATCGTAGCATGAGCATCACTGCCTCTTGCAGCATCACCACCTCCCCTGCCTCACCCATGGACCTGTTGCATGTATAGCACACTCTGTGCTCATTTTCCAAGCTGTAGTCTCCTTCCAGCTCCTCTTTGGGAGCACTTGTAAAAAGAGTGACTCTGACTTTTGGTCCTAAGCTGCTTGACTCTGTCTTCCCTGGGGGTTTCTCCTACCCAGGAGCAGACAGCAGGCTGCATGAAGTCTTCTGGCAGTTCCCAACCTCTCCTTCCCTTGGCCTTCCTCCAGTAATGTTGGATGCTCTCCTGCATGTGATGCGAGTAGGAATCTTGAGGACTGCAGGAAGTGTCAGCCAGGTGAGGCCACTGCTAGATCCATTGATCTGCTTTGCAGCCTGCTCCACGTCTTGGTCAGGAAACCCTCCTAAGGTTTAGCAGCAAGCTCTGGTTGGGGTGGAAAGGCTGCCTTGGCTACACTGAGACCCACAAGCCCTGCTGTGCTGTGCACTTAGGGTTGCCTGCCAGTGGAGGCACAGAAGGGGGACTGTGAGACTGCACCACCACCTCTGTGCTTCATAGCCTGTTCTTCAGTCCTCATCCTCCTCTCCAGGGCAGATTGGTGTTTAGGCTCCTGCCCTCGTAACCCCTTCCCTGATGAGTAAGACTCATGGTGTGCAAAGGCACTGTTCAGGATTGAGGTCCCTGCTGTGCTGCCAGGGCAAAACCAAGTCGGGGGAAGGATTTGATACCTGGAACGATGACAAGGGCATGGCACATGTGTGGCCCTTCTGTGGAGTCAGTTTGTGCTTGTTTCAGTTATTCCATATTCCCAGGCTCCGTTTGGCCTTTGACAGACAGCGTCTGTACTAAGCTGTTTTGAGGCTTGTGGCCAGAAGGACAGGGCAGGGTTGGGCAGCACCTTCTGGGTTGCTGTTCCACAAAGTCCACACCAGCAGTGCCACTGTTCTGGGGTCAAGAAGCAATTGGTTAGGGTGGATGGGGTGGAGGTGATCTGCTGAGATCACTCCAGCTGATCACTGCTGCTCAGTTTCTTACAGGGCTTTGGGCTGCTCACTTGGGTCTGGGTTGATTTTAGCACAAGTTCCTTTTCATCAGGGCGGCAATATCTCTTAGCCATGCCTTAAAGAGGGCTGTGTGGTCATGGACAGGATATTCACATCTAACTTCTGAGTTAGGCTGATGATTGGGTTATCCCTTGTGTCCTGAATTTTTGCACGCTGTTTGAAACTGTGAGCAGAGAGAGCCTGGGCTTAGGATTGTTGCCCAGAGGCAGTGCTGATGTCCTATTTTTGATCAGAACCGGCAGTCTGTTGCTGTCTACTCGGTCTCCTGGGTGCCTTTGCAGAAGGGTGTGTGCATGTGCTTGACAGAGATGCATCTGTTGAGATGCAGAAGGGACTGGGGGCAGATGATGGCAAGATGGGCCTGTGGTTAGGAGTCTTTAAGCAGCATCGGGCAGCAGCTTTCCTCTTTGCTATGGGTCACTGCATCCTCTGCACACCGGTCCTTAGAGAGATACAGACTAGAGCATAATCCTCCTGTCTGGGGCTCTCAGTGCTCCCTCTGTGATGGGGCCTGCCTAAGGAGACCTGGTTACTACTGTCTGCTTAGAGAGGTTTGCAGCCTCCTTTGGGCAGGTTCTCATGTCACCTCGGTGTCTGTGACAAATGGCATGCCTTTAGAGGCAGCGGGGCCACCCCACTTGGACAACTGAGGATCTGCTTAGGAGTATTTCTAGAGCTGCAGGTAAAGTCTGTGCATGCCCACAGCGTGGGAGGAGAGGAGAGCTCCTCTCACAACAGGTCCCATCTGCAATAGTCTCGCCTCTCCCTTTTCGGGCAGGGAGGAGAGCGATGCTCCCTCCCTGGAGACCAGGTCTGGCTGCGGCTTTGACCTTACCCATGACCGAGGGTGTGGTGGAGGCTGAAGAAGCTGTGAAGGCAGAGCCATTCAGGACCAGTGCAGGGCAAGCACACAAGGCACAGACCTTCCGAAAGCTGATGTCTAACACAGCTGAAATTAGGGTGTGGCTGTTCGCTGGTGGTCCACTCGATCTTACTTTGTTCAGCCCTTGCTGATGCATGTAGGTGCAAACCCCTGGCCCAGAAGAGCGCTCTTAGCAGAATAGAGTAGCCAAGAAGTTCTATTTCCACATGCACATGGAATTTTTGTACTTGTAATATCTTTTTTGTACTGTTCACTGCTCTAAGAAAAATGTGTACAGGTGGACCTGGCCAGCTCCTGGCTCTCCGTCCCCCTGGCAGTCTCCCTGATGGCACAGTGGCCAGGAGCTTCTCTGCCCCAGGCCCAGCTGCACTGAGCCCCATGTCCCGGTGTCCTGCAGTGGGAGCCAGCATGGCAGGGAGCTGCTGGGCACTGCATCAGAGCTCAGTACCTTGGGAAGTGCATACAAGCCTGGTACCAACCAGCGCCTCAGCACCAGCATGCTGCCGTGTTGTCACTCCACCCTCAAGGATGTAGTCAGTCGAAGCCCTTCTTTGCCAACGAGCTGTGGCACTTAACACATTCTGCCTCTGGTTCCTCTTCTCCTGTCCCCCTCCTACCACACACTTCACTGAGATTTCTGAATGAAAACTGGGAATTGTCCAGGCATCCAGCTCCCAGCGCTCTTGAGTCTCCAGGTGGCAAGCTTGCCTGGTGCCCTGGCTTAAGAATGAGTAATGATAAATAAGTAAATCACACCGTGGGCTGTGCTATTCTCTAATGAGCCTGTTCGTCCCGAGCACGGTGCAAAAAACCCTCTTCTCCTTGGTGATAACCTTTCTGGGTATTAACATTATGCATGTATTCATGTGACTTCCTCTGCCTCACCGCCACCTCTTCAACTCATTTAAATAAAAATAATTTATGTGGACATTCCTTCAGTCAGGATCCCCCCCCCATAATATTTCTTTGATGCTATGCACCCAAATGGGGTCGTTATGCTTTTGCATATCATTAGGGCTTTATAAAGAACAACAGCGACATCTGCATGTGCCGCAGCGCTACAGAGATGGGGGGAAGAATACGGAAAACAAACCCCAAATGAGCTCCAGGCTCATCTGGCTCTGTCTTTCCTCAGTGCCTTCGCCACCAGCATGGACACAAGTAATTGTACAGTGTAATCACATCACGGCTCATCTGAATATTCATAACCAAGACAAAGACTTGGAGGAGAAGAAAAGTGGGGGAGGGAAAGGAGGAGAATTTAAATATAAAGCAGCATTTCATTTTGAAGCAAAGCTCTGCATTCAGCTCAAGAGATTGTCTGTCTGTCTGCCATTCGAAAGCGGTGGGCAGTGGTAGCATCGCACACGTAGCCCCCTCCGTGGAGAAAGAAAATAAAGCACAACAACAAACAGCGACAGAACTGCCCCCAGCGAAAGTGATATTTGAAGAGTCGCCAACGGTGGCTAACCAGCTGCTGTTTTTCCAGGAAAGAAACAGTCTATTGAGGGAGCTTTATAAAGACCCCAATTAATATGTTGTGCATGTATAAGATCTACAAAGAGCCCACTGTGTTCCTCCCCCCCACAACCACCACCTTCTCTTCCTGATCAGTGCCAGTGGAGAAGGATCTGAGCTACCAAATAATTGATTAATCACTTCAGCGGTGACAACACCCCTCTCCAAAATAAAGAGAGAAGAAAAACAAACACAAAAAGAGGCAACTGTTTGCTAATCAGCGTGTAAATTACCGCTGGTTCCATCCTTCTTTGTACCTTTAAAAAGGAAAGGAAAAGAAAAAGATAAAGAGTAGAGAAATATGATCCCCATCTTAATGTATATGTTGTCTTCATTTCTTTTGTATTACTCTGATATCCTTTACTAGTATTAACCCAGAAGTGTGATGTTTGTCGAAGCTGTGGCTGGGTCTGCCAGTTCGTTCCCCAAAGAGCTCCTATTTCCATTCCACTGGAGCTTATATTCCTTTAAATGTCTAGCGCAGCATCATTTCCCCCTTTCTAATACATCACTCTGCTGGAATTAGAAGAATCCAAGGTTATATCCAACTTCAAAGGTTTCCAAGTCATCATGATTTTAGTAAAAGTAGAAGACAGATCATGGAACAAGTCCCTGGCTTTTGAAGATAGGCATCATAGGGACCTTCCTCTCTCTGTCTCTTTCTCGCTCTCCCTCTCTCTCCCCCCAACTTTGTACCTCTCCAGAATGTCCCGCGCTAGCGCGGTTTAATGATATGCAAATGAAATATGCATAAAACCATTCTACTGTATGATGATTAAACACTGGAGACATTAACCACCGACGCTTCACTGTTTGACTATAATAATCTTTCCCGAGCATCCACTTTGATTGCGGAGTTATGGAAACCCGTAGCAGTTGGCAGAGAGAGTAAGAGAGAGAGAAAGAAGGAGAGATGCAGGGATGCATCACCCATCTCTGCATTTATCCCACTCCAGGAGACGTTTCCCCCCCTTTGTACTGCGTTCCTACTGCTGTCTTTTGTAATCCATCCATGCGGTCGCACCAGGGCGATTAACGGGAAAAAAAACCTCTTTTCTCTTAATGTTTCAAAGCTCATTAGCCAAACGATTATTCCTCATTAACAGCGAAAGCTCATTCATTAAAAGAAAAAATATGCCCAAAAGATGCCAGCGCTGTTAATCCTGAGCCTTGTAGCTGGGCTGTAAATCCCATGCTAGTATTTTCCATGCAGAAGGGAAGTGCGCCAATCCACAAAAAAAAAAAAAAAAACACAAGCAAAAAGAAAACATTTTGTGTGTTTTGTAAAATCCGCAAGAGAGGCAATTAATATTCCCGTTGTATGACTTTATTTTTTGTCTCTCCCTTTTGTTTCCAGTGCCCTTCCCTGGCTCGGCGCCTGGTGCCAACAGAACACCTTGCAGGATCCTCAGCAGCGCAGACAACGTAAGTAGCCAGCTGTCCCTTGACGCCCTCTTCCAAAAGCCCCAAGCCCTCCGGACCCTGCAGGGCGCCTGTGCGGCTCTTTCCCTCGCTCACCCCTCCGGAGTGCCACCTGGGTTTCACAAGTAGCACCTTCCAAATCTCTCTGTCTTCAAGTTTGTGCATGTCTGTGTGGCATCCCTCCTCCTCCTTCACTCCCATAGTGGATCTTGTAAAGGGCTTCAGATCGGCCCCATTCATCTCCCTGGTGATAGCAGTGAATGTAGATAAATCTCTGACTGCCTGCTTGCTGCTGGAGTATGATTTTTATTTTGTCTTCGGTGTATACCTAGGTCAAAAAGTGGGATGTATACTGACGTTGGGTGAGTGTGTGTCTGTGTCTGTGTCTTTCTCACTCCGTCTTTCTCTCTCACCCAAGCACACAAACATACATCTCCCTGCATGTGCATCTATGTGCAATACATGCGTGCACACAAATATATACCCCCACACAGACGTATGTGTTTACACACAGAAGTATACACACATCTCCATCATACACACCCCCACACTCACACATCTAATCTGCATTTATCTGAGGCATTGTGTGCATATGTGTATGTGTGTCCATACACACACTGTTCTGTGTGCGTATGTGCATACACAGGCATCTCTCGCTACACCGATAAACATTCCCTCTCCTCCCAGCAGAGGCTGTATGCAGCTGCGATCCTGCCCTATAAGAGCGGTATTCCTTCCTTCCTTCCTTCGGTGTGCTATTTGGAGACCTTCGTGCTCCCTTCTTGGAGTCTCCCGAGCTGCAGAATTGGCACCTTTCCCTGAGGTTGTCCGAATGGCAAATGGCATCGTCTGTAGCTCGCATTCTTGCAGCTTCTTGTGGCATTTCTCTCTCGATGTCGGCTGCTCCCTTTTGTTTGTTGTTGACTGGACTGGGTGTGGATGGGGTTTTTTTGAAGTTAATTGTAAACGAACCTGAATGGCAAACACGCCAACAGCTTGCGAAAAAAAAAAGGGGGAAAAAAAAAAAGCAAGCCCCACACAAACGCCTTCTGCTGCGACAGATGCCCATGTTGCCCCTGGCATGGAGAACGGGCACAAGGGGTTTGTTGTTGAGGTTTTTTCTGTTGCTGTTTTTATTGTTCGCATTTCCCTTTTCCCTTTATTTTTAAAGACTCCAAGATGCCGGCCTCGGCTTGGAACGGAGCGGTGTCATGGCGGAGACGACGGCCTTTGTCTCACAGGGTGTGAAAGCATCCGTTGTGCTGGCTCCACTGCGGCAGAATGACGTTTAAAGGGGGGAAAAAGTGCTGAAAGTCCAAGTTGTGCAGCGCTGGCGGGGGAGCCCCCGGCCCCACAGCGGCATGCGTCCAAGGAAGGGCTTGCAGCAGAGGAGCCTGGTCTGTAATCCTGGCACTCGCGCCTCCGGTCGCTGCCTGCCGTTTGCTCCTGGGGGTCTGGATAATCTCCCTTGGCTTTACTGCACTGTCTGGCCCGCGCACAGGGCCCCCGTAACATATACCCGCTGCCGCGATCGCAGGGAGCTGTGGCGTTGCCACTGAATGGATGGCACTGTGCCAACTCCGCTGCCATCCGCCCTTGCAGCTCTTTCCTCCCTCCTCCCTCCCGCTTTCCCCTCCTCCTCCTCCTCCCGTCGACTTGATGTTAATTAACACACGGGTTAATTGATTTTAAAAGCTGAAGAATTACAGTTAACTTTTCCCACAGGGTATGGACGCCAGCCGCTTGGCACGGTTCTGCCGCTCGTGCTGGTGCAGGGGGGCAGGGAAGAGCCCGCAGCAAAACCAGCAACTGCGGAGGATGGACGGACGGTCATCCGCCTGTTGGAGTGCGGCTAAGGGCGGCTGACACGCTCCCACCTCGTCCTGCCGACATGTCACCGCTATATTTTGCTATAAACAATCAAAGGAACCCCTCCCCTCGCCTCTCCCACCCATCCGCCTTTCAGAAAGGCAAGCTCTGTCGAAGTTTAAGCAGGGAAGCCGTCCCCCCCAAAGGCTTATCATAGCACAGAAATGACCAGCCTCTGCAGGGTCTTGCACTGCAGGGCTCCCCAGCCTGGGCACCCTGCAACTGCTGAGGTGGGGCATCGGAAGACCGCTGTCTGTTAGAGGCTTGCCCTGTCTTCCAGGGCTCTTTTTCATTTCCTTAATTGGCTCAGATACGTCGCTTGGGGTGAAGCATCTCAACCAGGGGAAAGTTAGTTCATTGTAATTACGAGAGAAATAAACCATGTGAGGGCTTTATTTTTTTGCTTTTGCTCTCCCTCGTCCCAGTCTCTGCCGCAAGCAAGGGTGAGTGACGGTGTGGCTGGGAGGAGACGCAGCAGTGCTGGGAACTTGCTGCTTTCACCTTCTTGTGCTTTCATTTTATTTCATTTTGTTTTTTAAAAGCATGAAGCAAGTGAAGCGACGAGAGGAATCCATTATGCAAATCGGGTCACATTTGCATAATGTCTCATGACTGGACTATGCAAATTAGTTGTATAATTTATGAGTGCCAGTGTCTGTCTAAAAGTGTTTCCCAGAATTTATAAAAAGTGAGACGTGGGGAGGGCAGCTGGGCTGGCTGCCCTGCCAGGAGGGCTCTGCGCTTTCTTTTCAAAGTCTTCCCTGAGATCAGCAGCTCAAATGCTCATTAATGAGAAGCAAGCCCCCCTTTCCACTCTGTCCCCCTCGTTCCATTTTCTGTTTCTCCCTCTGCCAAGCCCCACCTGCTCCCTTCCAACTTCTCCAGGAGGCATTTGGCTGGGGCAGGGGAGCGGGGGCTGTGATGGCTGGGCAGTCCCACGCAGGCGGCTCAGCCTGGGTCTCACTCCAGATGCTTCTGTGACTCCTGCCAGCAGGAGAGACCCTGCAGTTAAGGCAGGTGAGCTCCGTGGGCACAGTGTGCATCAGGGAGCTGTGCTGAGATGCTTGCCTCCGACAGGCATGGTGGGATTACTGCTCATTTCCAATGCGCCACATCTAACTTGTGCTCTGAGCCAGAGACCCGTCCCTGACCTTCCGGAGAGCTGCAAGGTCAGCGCAGGGGTGGCAGTGCCAGTGGAGGGAGACCTTTAGTTTCCTGCCCAGAGCCGGCAGTGTTCAGCTTCAGCACTGAAAAGGTGTCTGGAATATCTGGAATTGCAGGACAGGTATCAAGACTCTTTTTCTTTTTTTCTTTTTTTTTTTTTTTTTGTTTTTTCCCCCCTCTTCTCTGCGTGTTTGGAGATCTTGGGAGCATCGGGAGAATGCAGGTAGGCTATTTCACATGGGGATGCCGGTGATCTGAGCTGTCTGTACAGGGAGAGGGTAAATAATAACAGGCATGGGCACGTGGAAAGCTGTGGCGTGGCTCTGGTGCATGCCACAGCCTGCCCACTCCTGGCAGTGTCTAGCAAGGAGCAGCAGGGTGGGTGAGCCCAGGGGCCAGGGCAGCACAGCGTCAGTCGTCCTCAGCTCTGGGAGGTTCCTGAAAGGGCTTTTGGGCAAAAAAGTAATTTGCTTTTCTTGAGAATCTGCATTTCAGTTGTAAAAACTGTATGTGTTTATCCCTCAGGTTTCAAAAGTTTTGGGGTGTTAGTTACCACCTAAACTGACAAATCTCTCACTTTCAATCAGTTTCAAAATAACGTGAGTCTTTGTATGGTTTATTTAGTAGATGCAGGTCTTGCCTCTTGGCAGTGTGTGTCATGCTGAACATCTCCAGTACAAAGTAGTGAATTCATAAACTGCTTTTACGTCCTACATTACGTGTAGGATTCGTGGTGGGAATATAAAAGGACCTTCTGTGTTAGGTATAAGGAAGGCAAAACTGGCATGTCTTCTGTCTTGACAAGCAGGTAGCAAGTCAGACTTGACAAGAGGCAGCAGCACATCCAGGCTCCAAAGCATCTTTTGCTTATGACTGCTCAACAGTGGTGCCTCCCAGCTGCACCGAGGGGTGACTGTCCCCGTGCTGGTCCTCACCACTACCGTTAGCACAGAAGCAGCTGAGTCTGACCTGGAGCCTGTGCAGGACTGGGGCCACTGGGAGTAACTGGTGTGCAGCAAAGGCAGGGCATTTTTTGAGGAGGGGTGGGCGGTGGAGCTGTGGCAGCAGAGAGGACCAAGGGCTACGGAAGGGAGCAGTATGGTAGCCCCAAGGAGCAGCCCACAGCCTGGGGACCGGTGGCCCTGCAATATCAGGAGTCAGGGCAGTTTTTAACGTTGAGGCAAACCACCCTGCTCTGCTCATCACAAAAGCTCCTGCAAGATGGAAAGGCGAGGAGAATGTCTGTTTTCTTGTTAGGGTGTTTGGTGTGGTGCATCAGCGGACCCTGCACCAGGACTGGAGATGGTTCTCTGGATGGTACCTGTGATGGGCACTCTTTCAGGGCTGGCCCGTGCTGGGGCCTGGGGCTATGGGGTGGGAGAAGGGCCTCTGGCTATGGAGCAGCTCGCAGGTGTCGGAGGGGATTCAGTCTCTATAGATGTGCCGCTTTTTAATAGTTTTTATAAAACCACCAAAACTTGTGAACATTCTCTTGTGGTTTTGGTGCTGCACTGAGGACTGGTGAATGTCCTGAGCTTTTTATTTAGGGATGAGAAAGCTTCTTTGGGGTGGGAGAATGAAAGCTCATCTAGCACATGCACTGAAACTTCCATATGTACCAGAGGAGATTTTTCTGGTCTTTGCAGGTCAAGTAACAAGACACAGTAGCATGGAGAATCCCTCACACAGCATTACTCATTTATTGTCTGTTTTCTGTTGTCTGTCTCATTTCCATGGAAGTGGTTGTTTTTGCCAGTGGAACAGAGTCCACCTGACAGACCCTCATTGCTTTCTTCCAGTGTCCTCCTGTGCCTGGCCTCTGTGGTTCCTCACCTGTGGCACTGGAAGAATTCCCTGCAGCTCCATCCTTGAGACTTCCTGGGGCCTTTGTCTGCAGTTCTTGTTTTCTGTACCTCGATGGAGGTAAGCCACCTGAAACACTATATAGCAAACTTGTGAGCTGAGGCTTCTCAGCATGTGGGGGCCTCCCCAACAGAGCATAGTTTAGCCATGTGCCTACTAACATTACTGTTCCACCACGAAGAGTTCCCACATCCAGCATAGAGTCCTTGTTTTAAAGAATCATATCACCTCTGCCACCTTCCATTCCTCAAGTACCGATGCTGGTTTAAGCAATGGGATACAGTAACAGGTAACCTCCAGGAGCTGCAGTTCCCTCCTCACCTCTCCTGGGTAAGGCATGCAACATCAGGTAGTGTTAGCCCGGCTTGTATGAATGCTCCTGATTTTCCGCTCCTAACAGTGTTAAGCCCCATGACAGTGTGAGCTGTTGGTGCCAGTGCAGTAACCCGCATTCCGACGTGCCAGCTTTGTCCCACACTTTCTGTTTTGCAAAAGAAGGGCAGGGTGTAGGCAGAGGTCTGAACACGGCTTTCTGAACAGGTCTGTGAAGGTACCAGTCCTGCCAACAACAGGCATCGGCCATCGGCATCATGTTACCAGCCTTGGCACACCTGATGTATGTGCCTGACATTAAGAACAGCTTGTCTGCATGGGGCTTATTGCCTGATGGTTGTAGATAACAACAGTTGTAAGCAAAGTGTGTAAAATCTTTAAATCTTTAACAAATCTCTCATTAATCCCGGCTAAGTAGATTAAAGCTGACTGCAGGCTTTAAAAGGAAGCAAGCTGATCACTTGTACAACAGAGAAAATACATACAATAAAAACCAGTCAGACAGATAGGTTGTAACGTGCAGTTCCTTTGTTCCTGGTCTTGATAAAACTAGGCTGGCAGCCAGACCACTGGACCTGGGTTCCGTGGAGCCAAAGGTTCAATGAGATGAGACTGTACAGCATGATTTTGTATAGCTTGATTCAGAACTGTCAAAGATGCTACAGGCAGGTATTGTGTGCTCTGCAGGCTCAGAAAACAAATGGTATCTTTAGAAAAACAACACAGGATGCTGAAATCTCAGATGAAAATAAGGATCCTTCTCAAAGTTCAGCCTGATGTTAAGGTCCCGAACACCAGAAGGGCCTGTTCAAGGCCTCTGGTACCCTACAGTGGTGACTGGAACTGATCTCTGTAGACATCACTCTGGCAATGAAATGGTTAAATATCTTAACAGAGTGAAATTCAGCCACATACTCACATTTTGCTTCAATAACTGAAGGAGTGGATTTTGTAGGATCATACTCTCAGCTGGAGTGATTTGGGGTTTCTCTTCCTTAGAACCATGGTTTGTTTTTCTTAATGTATATTCCAAGGTGTAAAGTACCTAAACACTGCAACTCTGCTAGTTGGAGATGCTGCAGGTACAGGTGAAAGCTCTTCAGCGAAGGCCAGACATACCATTATAACCGATTCCTGCTGTAATTAAGTGTCTTGCTCTCTGCTGGTGCTCTCCCCTTTGCTCGTTAATCTGCCCATCCTATTTGTCTGCTCATACAGCTGTTGGTGGCTCCTGCTCACGCAGGGCTATACCGTCTGTCACTCGTGCTTTCTCTGTCCCCGTTCCTTATTTCGGTGGCACCCACCTTCTTTGCCAGTTCAGTGATTCTGTTTACTCTGTCCTTCCCTTTTGTCACAGCGCTGTCTGCAGACCAACAAGGACTAGGACTTTCTGCTCTAGCATCTATATATGTGTGTTTCAAAGGCGGCGGCAGCAGATGACTGGTGCTAAAAATTACAGCAGCACCTCCTGCTTCTGCGGTCATATGTCCATGTGGAAACACTGATGTTAGTTCCTGAAGATTCAAGGTGACAATCAGCCAATGGCCAGTTTTCTGAGTTTGGTGGTCAGCAAGGGAAAACAAGAGATGCAGAACAAACCTTCAGAAAGGACAAACGGTGCTTGACCAGCAAAGCCTGAGTGAGCCTCGGTCCACAAGAAGGGAGCTCTTGGCAGTTTCCCCACATTGGCAGGTAGGGTTTTGCTCTTTCCAGAACAACTGAAATTTGAGGGTGCTTTGTGAGCAAGGCAGGTGGTCACATCCCTCTTCCCTACCTCACCCTGTGAGGTAGGCAGAACAACAGGCTCGGTACAGGTGGTTCAGCCTGGGCCTTCACTGTGCGGTTAGATCTTTAGTGCCAGAAGGAAGAAGCTGGCTGAAGGTTTCAAAGCTGCCATAGCAATTGTCTCCTAAAACAGTGATGCTTCTGTTTTAACAAAAGATACACTTTGTCTAATCATGTGAGCAGATGGCTGAAAAACAAGGACAGGAGGGTGCCCTGCATCTCCCCCAACTCTACTAAAATGATGAGAAATTCCTGCTGTTGCTCTCAGGTGATCATAGGATATTGTACTTAAATGCTGAAGCAGCTCACCTTGCTCCCCAAATAGTCAGCTTCCTCATCCTGCATTCTGCCCAAGGGCACAATAACTAGGTTAATGCTTGCTTTAGGGTTAGCCTGAGGGTGAGAGTTCCCCGTAGGAATAGCACTGTTGTGTTTGCTCTGTGTGTGTGTGAGTTCATGTGTGGGGAATCCTTCAAGGTGAATGAATATCCACTGCTCCCATTTTGTTGTCATGTGCCCCTCCCTCCTCATTTCTGCCCCTGCAGTGGAAACCTGCATAGCCTTGTGGTTGATGACCGAGTGGTCCCTTTGCATAACAGGCCTGCTTTTTGTGTTGATTCTGTGTTCATTGATGCCTTGAATCATTCTTTACAGTTTTGACTCCTTTGTTTGGGAGCAAGTGCAAAGAGCAAGGCACAAGGACAGAGAAATAGAAGAAATGCAAAAGGTGGAGACTAATTCTCAGGGTATGATTTACATGCTGCAAACGGTGATATATTCCAGCATGGAGAAATGGCTGTTGCTGTGTGTGTCTCCTGTTTTGAAGACAAAGCCTATGTCCTGGGTTCCCTCATGGTTCTCCACACTCAGAATCTGCAGCACAAGTCACAGGCAGCCAAACATCTTATTGAAGAGGATCAAGACAGCCCAAGGCATCTCTTTCGGGCTTTGAAGCCAGGTAGCTCAGGTCAAAGCAGGCAGCACTAATGTAGCTCCCAGAAAACTGATTTCAGCTCCTTTGTGTCATCCTCCACCTCCCGGCTGAGGAGTCCCTCTGCGGTGCTCTCTAGGGCTGAGGAATTGCCCTTGTGCCCTGTGTGCGCTGCAGCAAGTGCAGCTGCTGGGAAGGGTGACAGGAGAGGCAAAGTCAGCTGCACATCTTGAGGCTGGTTGGCTTGGTTGCTTCTTGCCTCGTGTCTTGGAGAGGAGGGCTGCCAGCTGCATGGGGCAGAAGCCCCATTGACCAGACACTTACTGAGATCCAGAAACAAGATCTCTTCTTCATGCTGTGTTGTTTGCTCTCTGCTAGCACCCTGCCTTCCTATTTAGACAGGGATTTACCTGGCGTTAGCAAGTACGCAACTCTTCCATGGTACCTGGTGTTTCATAACCTCCCTCCTGAATGAGTGAGGTGGGCCTGACTGGTACTGCTCTGAGCCCGTGACCTCTGTGTGCTCCACAGAGCCCTCTTACATCAGGACAAACTAACGTAGGGAGGAGCAGGTTGTTACATCTTTTTCCTCCAGCTGTTTCTCATGAATCTGAAGGATGCTTATTTTAAATTTCTGAGGACTGTGGCCCTCATGCTGGTGCCTCAGGAGGATGTATGGATATCTGCCTGGGCCAGGACTTGCAGCCTGGATTCAGCTCTCTGCCAGACCAGACATGGCGAGGCAGACAGGACTGATTTTCCTTGGGCTGGTGATGTACTTCAGTATTTCAAGCAAGTTTGGTCAAGAGGGAGTGGTGTGTGACCAGGAGCAGGCTTATTTCTGAGGATCAGAGACTTCCTGCTGCAGATAATGAATGTAACCAGAAACTGAAGTCTATGTTTTGTCACGTGAGTCTTGTGCATAACTTAGACACAGAGCTGATGCCTTGTTGCAGAAACTAGCCCTTACATACTTTCTGTCTAGCTGCTCAAGCCCTGAATCAGGCCACATCTCACCTTTCCATTGTACTTTTCCAGTAGTGCTTCGGTTTCTTTTTTGCTTCAGCCTCACTTTAGCAGGGTAAATGATGGAGCAATAAGAACTGAGGTTTCAGATAGTTTTCAAAGAGCAACTTATTTCTCGGTCAAATATTCATTTTGGGTAAGCAAATTGCAGCCAGAAAAAGGCAAAGGAAGAGGTACATTCTGTCTGCTTTTGGGTGCCAAGTCTCTGCTCCCAGCCACCTTGAGCTCCAGCAGTCAGGTATAGAGCAGTGTAGCTGTTTCTGTGCTCCACTGCTTGATCTGTGTATTGAAAGCCCAGTCCCAGAAGAAAGCTGAGCGCTGACGCAGGGTGTACACTGCTAGCTCCTCAGCAATGGTGTGTCTGGAGTGGCTGTGTTGGAGCTGGAAATGAGATTCCCTAATAGGAGTCTAGCTGGAGGTAGTCGTAGAGGGAAGAAGAAGGTCATGGTGGGGAAGCAGGAGCTCTTGCAGAGGCAGGGAGCTTTGGACCAGGGAGAGGAAGCAGAGTGCCATGCTGTTACACGTGGGAATGGAGCACTCTTGTTCAAAGTGATTTGAGTAATTCATACTGCAGCAGGAGCCAACAGAAGCTCTTAAGTCCCACAGGACTGGATTGTTTCTTTTCTGAAGGATGCTAGCCTGCATAGACTGTCACGTTGGATTGATTCATTCTATATTGGCTATTTGCACCCTCAAGTCAGGTCCTTTCAATGTGAAGTTGTGGAAGCCATCGGTGAATACACTGATGGATGTTTGAAATGCAGTAAGTGCCCAGGAAAGGTGCTAACAGAATTCAGACCTCCCTCCCTGCAGAGCAGTAGTCTGCCCCTTCAGGAAGGATTCAAATAAATCCTGTGGGTTTTTCAGTGATTTAGCCTTAGATTTTCTGTTTACATTTGTATAACTAAGAATTTTCTATTTGCTCTGTGGTTTGTTCTTCTCTGGAGCTTCTTTGAAGCATCATCCATATTAAAATTTGAATTCTCTTTAAAAATTAATTAACTGGTGTGAAAACCTGTCTAAATATTCCTATCTTCATTTAAAAGAGGCATGCATTGATCAGTTACCAAATTAAGCTACTCTGAACTCAAATTAAGTTTGCACTAGATTTTGCAACAGTTGTGTTAAATATTTTTAAACTGATACTGTTTTTACTTTAGACAAAGCTTTGATTTCAGTTCTGTCGTGCTTATATGCTTTTTCTTGCATTCTTTTTTCATTTCTCATTCATTCTTCCTTGCCTCTCAGCCCTCTGGTCTCACCCTCCAGTACTGTGATGTTTTGGTTTTAAAGGGTTTTTTTGTCTTCATAGCTTCTCCCTTTTTCTGCAGTATCACTGGCAACTTGAACCTGTTCTTCTGGTCTCCACTTTCCTGGCCATCAGTAGCATGTCCCTGCAGGTCCTCTCCCCTCTCCTCTTTCCTTGAAATCTTTGGAGTCTGTGTTTCTCCCCTGCGGAGAGCACAGTTATTAAAGAAAGGACAGGCTTACCTGTGTTTCTCAGCAGTGCAGGGTGAGGGAGGTGTTAAGAGGGAGTGAGGGAAAAGTGCAAGAGGTAATGCTGGGCATCTCTTCCAGCAGCACTGTCACTGACAGACAGTGCATCGCTGCCACTGAGGCACAGGAGGGGGCGGCTGGGCACCCACCATGAGCTCCTGCAGGCGTGGGTGTTGGGCTGGCCAGGGCAGGGAGCACAGCAAGAGTGGGGATGCAGCAGAGGTGACTTGGGGGTGCCTCGCACGCACGTCAGGTTGCCCTGTTTTCTCTTACTATCAGATTAACTCCAAAAGAGGAAAACCAACCAAAATCTGTCGGTGAGTTTGAATTGCAAATCTGGATGTTCAAAAGCCTTGAAATGAGAAATTTAAGGTGCTTACTCCACCCACGTTGGACATGAGTAGCATTTCCTATTTCTGCTCAGAGTCCTAAATACATATCTGAGTTAAAACAGATGTCCAAGCAGCTATGGCCGGCAAAAACAGGGTTAGGGAGGAAAACAGGGAGGGTTTTGGTATGTTCATTAGTGCAGAGCTTGACTGTGGCAAGGCAAGGTTTAAAGTGTGCCTAGGACTATGTATTCCAAGTTAATTTACTATTCAGTTTTTAATGTGTGAAGTTCCTGTGTTTAATTTCCATATAAATATTAATTTGTATTGTCACATAAAGGTCGTACTGACATTTTCCATTGAAAGAATCCCTTTTTAGTTGCTCACCACTTCTTTACCCATTTTAGACCTGAAATTTTCTACATTCATTTTTGTGCTGGCGTGATTTTTATTTAGTATTTCTGGAAGGAAACAGTTTTGCCAAAATTATTTTAACCAAAGAAAATACATGACTCATTCAAGATTTGGAGGGGGAACCTTAACACCTTTCCTTGAAAAAACTTACAGCCTCTGTGTGTCAACGTAAAGATTTCAGTATCCTTGTCAGAAACATTTTAGCAATGTGTTGCGCTGTGCCTTCAGAAATAGCCTTTGCTGTGACATGCCTCACCGCCAGCCCTGTTGGGACTGCCTGGGATTCTCTTCCACCCCAGTTCCCCACGCGCCGTGTCCCTGCCAGAGCACACTCGTCCCACACACCAGCTGCCTTCCCGAATTGCAAAGCTTGGCATGATGGTACCGCTTCAGCTTTTTTGTGCCTGCGTCTGACACCGCTGCTCTCTGATGACACACTGTGTGCGTAGTTACTGTTCCGTGAATGGGTCAACATGTGGCAAAGACAATTGCTGTTTGTGGGATCACTCATCCGGCTCCTGTGGAAACTCCGAAGTGCTGAATGAATGACAGGCAGCGGCTAGGGATTTGTCTCGGTGGGGAGCTGATTTTACTGACAGGTATGGCCGTGGGTTTGTTATGTTCCTGGAGAAGGTGGACAAGCCAGGACCCTCGTAGACAGCTCTAACTGTCTTTATCTTCAAAGTTTTCAGCTTGGAACATGAAGGTGTTTTTGTAAAATTGCTGAGCACTCACAGTTTTGCCAGAAACATACAAAATGCTATAAAGTTGTTAAGTGCTTCACAAATCAGAACTAGACACCTCGAATCAAATGCGTAAAATTAGAAGACACATCTAACACTTGAATCTCTCTCTGCCTCTATTCGGCTTTTGTAAAGTGTGGATAATAAAACCTTTTCCTCACAGGGGTGCTGAGATTAGGTAATGCTCCTGGAGAATTTAGATAATGATGAATTTCACAGAAATTCCCACAAGGAGATTAATAGCAATGTTCTGCATGAGGTTTGAAAAGTGTGCACTAGATGCAAGTTGGAGCCACACACTAAGTTGTGAGGGAGAAAAAGAAATACCTTTTCTGTGCACATTATCCACCTTGTGAGTACCGTATAGGATGATGTACTGCAGTCTGTATCATATGCTTATACAGAAGGGCCCAAATTATGCTGGCAACCTTAATTCTGTCAGGTCCAGTGTTCTAGTAGTGCCTTGTAACCGTAGCATTTTTCCAAAACAGTTCTACTGTAGGCACTATTTTAAAATGAAGAAATCACATCTGTTCTCACGCATGTTTTGGTACCTAGTCCAGCTAATGAAAACTGCATTCTTTGAAAGCCTTCCTCAATAGTAAATGTTAACAGAGACACCAGAGCATTCTCCTGGCTATTAATCTGCAGATAATAGAAGATCCATTTCTTAAGTACACACAGAAAAGGAGAAGAAGAAATACTGGCTATGACACAAAATGAATTGTCTTCCTCCATGCCCTTGTAACCTAGGGCATGTAGTGCAGGCTGCCAGCCATTGCGTTACAGATTTAAAAGTGCTGGAATCTCTCAGTTCTTTAGCAGGTTGCCTGATGGATTGGTGAGTAATGTACTTGAAGAGTGCATTACTAAGCCCCAGACTAATGGCTAGCTCTTGCCCATGGCTTTTGCTATAGATCACTCATCGTGCTATTCATAAGCTCTCTGCCAGTCTGTGTCTGGCACTTGCACTGCTGCTGCTAACAGCATTTGCCTGATGAATTCTGCATGAACATCCCCCACGTTTTCAGGAGGTGAGTGGTAAATGAGAAGAAAAGAGTGAGTCACAATTCTCCAGCAGTTCTCTTGCTCTTTTGGAGGACATGGTAAAGGGTAAGGTGATGGGCATGATACTCACTCACCCAGCGTACTAGCTTGTAGAAAAGTCTGGGGTTTCTACACAGGACAAGGCACCTTCCGATCACTTTCTGAGGAATTTATTTTATGCCTGGGAGCTTTGTTTTCCTAGGGAGACTGATGTTACAGGCCATGGTAAGATAGAAAGGGGAAGGAGAAGTGACTGGGTTGCCAAGTATGGCTCTGACATGTGCTCTGGTGTGCTAGAAAGAGATGCCTAGATGCAGTTATCAGGATTCGGCCGTGTGTGAGCTAAACGAGGTAGAACCAAGCTTCACAGCAAAGACCATCTCTAGGGTTGACTTCTGGGCTGGCTTTGGTAGACAAGGCAGACGTGTGCAGAGATGAAGGACCTGCATTGCTTCCAGTCCCCACCTGGCTTTGGAGGCTTTCCTCTTTCTTTACACTCCATGATATTAATAGGACTCCAGCGTAACTGTCCAGGAGTTGTGCCTCCCTGGTGTGGTTGAGCCGAAGCTGGGCCTCTCTACTCCTTTCACTTGGACATGGCTATGCAGCCATGAGAAAACGGCTAACCAGTCAACTTGTTGATTCAAACTGGTGACCCATCCCACCTCCAGCTGTTGGCACTATCCAGGACCCTTTCCGATTCCCAAGTCCAGTCTGGTAGCTTTGCTGATAGAGATTTAAGCCTTGCTCTGCTATTCAGTGCTCTTTGGCTTTGTATTTTTTGCAAGAAGTTACTTAAAAATAGACTTCTGCACTCCTTTATTAACATATTCTCAATGAGCTTATGGAAAGGATGAAGTCTTCATCCTAAGCAATTTCCTTTACAGCAGTCGTAGTAAAGATTGCTTCTAAAACGTAGACAACAGAACCAAACCTGCAAAAACAATGCAGATGAGGAAAGGTCTTCAGGACCAGTAGTCCTGTGGAACTAGAAATAACCCAAACTGAGCAACAAACACTAAATTTTCTAGTTTGCTCCACACGTCATCAATGTTGTGCCTTTTGAGGGGATAGCAGTAATGACATGAATGTACTTGGGATGCCAGGTAATATATCCCTTTAGAGAAAGACCTCTTCTCACTGGGGCTGGTTTCCTTTATGCACTTCAGACACAGCTTGGGCACCCTTTCACTGCCCTAAGCAGGATGCAAATTCTGGTTCTTTGTATTATTCATGTTAATTCTACAACCAAAAGTCTGAGGGTATTTTGGATGCAGAAACAGGTGGAGGTTGCAGAGGGGCTGCAGACAAAGCCAATGCCGCTTAAAAAAAAAAAAAAAAAAAAAAAAAAAAAAAAGTATCCCATAAAACCAGAAATTCCCAGTAAGTGTTGCCAATCGGGTAATTTGCATGCTCATTTTGGAAGACGTTTCTGGTAATAAAGCGTCATCAATCTATTATTTCTTTTGACCAATCTTTCTCTTTCTCAGCCTGCCTATATAAAACCTTATAGTGGCCAATATTTAACTGAGAGTATCCTCTGCTTCTTTCCTGTCTTCTAGCTTGAGTTTTCTTTCTTTAACAAGCACAACAGCAGGCTGCCCTATCTTCAAAGAGGAAATTAATTCCGTCCGCAAAAGGGTCAAGTGCTAGAAAGTGCATAGCAATGCAGTTTGCATGGCAGGATCCAGGAGATATGATGCTAATAAGATTCTAAGATGAGAACAGCAGACTGGCTCTGGGGATTCAGATGAAGGGTTCTGTAAATTTTAAAAGAAATGGTCTCCAAAAACTAATGATGTCTGCTTTCCAATTCATTAATAATGTGGAGCAGGGAGATGGGAGTGAGAAGCAGGCCATGCTTTGAAATAGCAAAATGTAACAAGGCAAAAAACAGTGAGAGCTCATCTCATTGGGGTCATAAAGCTGGGAGAAACAGGCAGGCTGCAGGGGAACATAGTGTCAGTGCCTAGAGGGAAGGAAATTGCACTGTATGTTCTGCTGCATGTAATTTATGCACAGACTCTTTGCCAATGTTGATGAAAAATTTCTGTGCTGAAAAAGATGCTGCTGTATCAACAGAGCTTTTTCAATGTTCTTGTTTAAGGTGACTTACTGTGCAGGATGTCTGATGGATTTTTAAAACATATCTGAATTGTCTTAGCATATTTACAAATGACTCTTGATAAACATTCCCCTTCACCTTTCTGCACCACCTGCACAGAACCGAGTAACAGCAACCTGAACCTTGTTTATAGTTAATAGTGGAAGAAAACCCCTCAGGCAAAGCCTAATGAACCACAAGCAATTCCGAGCTTTCCTCTGTACTGTCTGGAGAGACTGTGCCTTTCCAAGGGCTGCCTGGACACATCGTGTGACCTTGCTGCTTTACATCATGAAAATTTCCCATTACTGGTACAGTGTTTGCGCAGAGGTGCTATTGTGCAGATATTATGCTAGAGTCTCTCCCTGACGTGTGCAGTTTGCAGCTCATAGAAAATGTCTGTGCTTGAACGGTTTCCAGAGTGGGAAGGTGTGCAGCGGGAGGATTTAGCTCTGACTTTTATTTTTACAAAGCTGTTATGATTTGCAGAGTGAGGTTAAGGTTTTCCTCCTATCTTCTCCTTTTATCTGTGTGATATTATGTCATCTTGCCTCAAAACCTGCGACTGGTGAGGTTCTGGGGGGCAGCCTGTGTGCGGAGCCCCACTGCCAGCCGTCGCTCTCTGGAGCCAGCCCCGCACCGCCGGCAGCAGGGGCAGCAGCCACGGCCACTGTGCTGCCTTCTCCTCCGTGGCACTCTGCTTAGCCGGCATGCTTGACAGAGCATTTTGTAGCCCCAGTAAGACCAGCGTCCTGTCTTTGCTGCATGGGGCTGCCCCAAAGCCTTTTTCCTGTGGTCTGCTTTCACAGCCTGCAGGTCCCATCTGTTTTCTGTCACTTGAGTCACACTGTCTCAGCAGCGAGTCATGCACAAGACCAATAATCTCTCTTGGGTACAGGAGGAGGGGTTCAAAGGAGTGTTAACAGTTGGGGCTCGGTGATCGTAAAGGTCTTTTCCAACCTAAATGGTTCCATGGTTATATGATTCTATGATTTCAGTAAATGGTAGCATGTGCTTGGGATACCCTGTCCTCTCAGAAGAGCTGTTTACATGAGGGCTTCTGCCGAGCTGCAGAATCAGGAGTGTGTGGGATGTGGTGGGCTATTTTTGGGACATAGCCCATTGAGCCTGGCCAGGAGGCTTGGGCTGAATTTTGGTTTCTTGCTAGAGCCACAGCCATGGAAGTGGGTGAAGTGGAGTTCTGCAGCATGTCTGCAGCATGTTCACAGAACAGGTTTCTCTCATAGTGTGTGTAAAGGCTGTGTATTTCTTCATCACAATACCATGGGGTCTTCAGTATTGACAGGTATGCCTCAGCTGTCCCTAGAGCAAACCACAAATGCACCAACTTCAAAAGCCACGGCCTTCACCTGTGTTGTTTTTTGCATGTTCTTGGTGTCCAGTGAACATAATCAGCCTGACTTCACGGCCCTTCCCATGAATTGCAGGGATGATGTAGCCATGTGTATCAAATCTTCCACTTGCCTCATATTTGTGTCTCAAATGTTTCCTTGCAGAAGAGCTGGGGAATTTGTTTCCTCAGGAAATCTCAAGATAGATTGATAAGAATTTTCTTGAAGGTTTTCCAGTGAAGTTCCTGCTTGTTTTTCAGTTTCTCAGCACGAGGCTATGGAATGACTTGCCTGCAGCCACATAGTTGGTCGGTGGAGCAGACGAGAGCTGCCTCAGTGGAGACACCATTGTGTGCATCGGGATTGTCTTAGCTGTGCCATTGCTAAAAATATGAAAAACAGCTGGTACCTGGAGGCTTTTTTCATTGGTGTTCTTCACCTAGCTCACACACTTGCTGAGCTGTCAGAAGGGACACTCTTTGCTCTGCACTTAGGCACTTGATTTAGCTTGGACACACAAGTCCTTGCAAAAGTCACAAGTCAAGGTTAGGGGAGTATCAGCTGTCTGCCTTCCTGTGAGAAGAGAGCTCCTGCCCTCTTTCGCTGGGACTTAGCTGTTTGGAGCATGAGACATTTTGGTGATTGCCCCAGCTCTACCTATGTGGAAAGCAAGTTCTTCCTGTAGGTAGCTAGCTACAGGGCTACAGGGTGACGGAAAAGTTGGGCTACAGTGTGCACATGAGGAGCTGCTTGTCCATCCTCATACCCTCAAGTGTGGTATTCCTGACAAGTGTGGTATAGATTTTAGTCTTGAAGACTTCTGAGGATGGAGACCTTACAGATCTGCAGCCCAAGACAACGAATGCCAGTTCAAACTATCCTTTCCTCTAAAACGTTTTTCCTAATCTCTCATCTAATGTAATTTAAGACCATTGCTGTCTGTGCATTCTCCACTGGCATGGGGAAGGATTATATTCTTGCTCTTTGCAGGAGTAGTGTTATTATTTGTTTGAAGACATGATTCCTTCAGTTCTTTCTTCAAGCTAAATCATTTGAACTCCTCCACTACTCCCTTAGGGGTCATGTTTCCAGATCTCAGTTCATTCACACTGTTCACCTCTGGGATTTATCCAGCTGCTTCACTCATCCTTTGAAGTGCATGCAGTTCCCCAAATTGTACACCATGCTTCATCTGAGGATTGAGCATGCAGATGACGTCACATGTTTTGCAGGCTACGTCCTGTTCATGCACCCAGTATAACATTTTCCTTTTTAACAACAGTGCAATATCATTGGCTTGCATTCGTATGGGTCCACAGTAGCATTAGCCCCATCTTGGTGAGCTCCTACCTAGCAACTTGATATTCTGCATATGCAGCAGTGACTCCTTCCTTGCACTCACCTCTATGGAATTTCACTTTATTCTCCCAGCTCATTTCTCCAGTTTAAATCCTGTCTTCCAATAATCTTGCAGTTCCACCTAAATTTGTCCTTTACAAGTGTAACTAACATTCTCAGTTCTGTCACCTGCACCATGAATGTTCCCCAGAACAAGAGCAAGCAATCCCTTCAAACGCTCTGGGTACATCCTTCCATTTTGACAATGAATCATAGATAACTACTCATGCAATGGAGCTTTTCAACAAGTTTTGTACTTAAGTGACCTTTGTACCTTATCTAATAGCAGGTTTATCTAGGTCACATTTCTTAAGCTTGCTCACAAGAAGACTACGTGAGCATCAGAAACTTCTATAAAGTCAAGATACATAGTACTTGTTGTATCTCTTCTATCTACCCTTTACTGTTTTGTGGAAGGAACTTACATAGATTAGAGAAGATTTGTTCTTGTCAGATCCATGTTAGTTGTTACCCATCCCCTTGTTATCTTTCAGGTGCTTACAAGTTGTTTAATTAACGGTTTTCCAGAAATTGGAGCTAAGCTAACTGATCTATAAGTCTCTGACTTCTTTTTGCTCTACCCCCTTTTTACAGGCAGACACCATGTTTGCCATTTGTCAGTTTTCCAGTAGTTCATGAAGTACTAAATGCTCTTAAACTGCTTCAGTCAATTCTTTACATACTCTACACTGGGATTCCTTAGACTCAGATAGATTGCAAATATCTAACTTGTAAGTGCACGCCATACCTGTCTGAGTCTGAAATCCTGCCTCTTTGCCCTTAGTATTAACTACGATGGCCACCTTTTTGCTGCTAACCTTTTAGACAAGACTGAAACAAGATGCTATGAAAGACTGGTTGTCTTAGCATCACATGTCAGTAATTGCACCATTCCATGGAGAGGCCAGCCAACTCTTTTCTTAGTCTTTCCAGTAAATGCATACTTGCCACTTTTGATTTCCCTTGTTGGTTGCACCTCATGTTGTGTCTTCATGGTTTTTTCCCTCTCCTTACCCCTGCTTTCCTATTTGTCTGATTGTTTCCCATTTGTGTTTGTAGTCACGGTGGAGTTCATGGCTTAGCTGAGTTAATTTCACATTTCACACTTACAGCATTTCCTTTGCACAGCGTCTTGGTGCAGTTAGCAGCATTCATCTGAGGAACTGCCCCCTGGTACGTTAATATTTCAGTCACATGAGACATTATACCAAGTCTTTGTTAAGCCCATTTAGTTGTATTATTGAGCATTAATTAAAAATAGAATGAGAAAAATTACAGAATTCTAGAGGTTGGGAAGGACTTCAGGCGGTCTGCAGTCCAACCTCCTCCTCAGTGCAGGACTAACCTCAAAGTTAGATAAGGTTGCTCAGGGTCTTGTTCAGTTGTTTTCATCATGAAACCTCCTGAAGGTTAGTGAGTCAAGTGCAGGAGAAGTGCTTGCTGGAGACCACAACCCTGTCCCAGGAGCAGTACCCCCATGTCACACAGTTACTGTCCTGACTTGCTGTGTTCCTCTTTGTACGCAGCCTGTCTTCCATCTTTTCCTGGGCTTTCCCTAGCTTACGTAAGAGTAGACGTGCATGTCAATGAAGAGTGTTGTAATTTTACAGCTTCTGCTTACCCCTCCCCAGCATCCAGGGTTTTGTAAACCCAACTGATGCTTATGGGAGCTGCAGAAATCCATCGCCTCTGAAAACCAGACGCTGCCTGTCACTTCAGTGTGCACCCAATAACCTGTATTTCATGTGCCATCACCTGATAGGCTGGTTGGAGATGAGGGATTCTGCAGTAACAGGAGATGAGTGGTGGGAGGAACTTGTCTACACTTTTCATATAGTGAGTCAGGATGCAGGACCGTTGGGCAGGGGAGATTTATATATACCGAGCTCCCCACTTGTAGATTTCTTGTTTCATCACAAGCCCTTGAATTTTCCGCTGAGGAGGGAATTCAGAGATCTGCCAGAGGGATTGTGTCTTGGTGGTATTCAGACGTTGCCTTATGATCCTTTTTCCACTTCTTTCGACACACGCAGTGTCTCCCCAGCAGTTCCCTTTCTAGCAATTCGCACCAAGCAGGGCTGTCTGATTATGCCTCATGATGGGTGTAAAAATGCCTGGATCCATGGCAGCCTTACTGCAGAAAATCTCTTGTGAAGAGCGAGTTCTCATTTCAGGTAACGAGCCAGATTTCTGTTGAAATCTGTGCAGGACTGACTCATCATCAGGCTGACATGCCGAGGGGCGAGCCACGGGCCAGTCAGCACATGGACGCTGGCACCTGTGCTGCTCTTGCAGCTGTACCTGGGGATGGGGGCTTATCCCCGGCTCCCCCCATCTCTCAATTCAATCTACTGTGGACACTTTTGAAATTCTAATTACACAACATTTAATACTATGAATTGCTGATTTGTGGGAGAGAGATCTACAGAGAGCTTTGTAAGGAACAGCAGAATGAAATGCAGTGTCTCTTCCTGTGCTCTGCTTCCTCCCGTGTTTTCATGTACATCTCAGATTAGCTTTGCTGAAGCTGGTTCCTGCTGATACTGCCCTCCACAAACCCCTGCCCAGGAAGTGAGACATTTGCTGTTCCAGCC
The DNA here is from genome assembly GCF_023638135.1 of Falco biarmicus. Lineage (NCBI taxonomy): Eukaryota > Metazoa > Chordata > Aves > Falconiformes > Falconidae > Falco > Falco biarmicus. Next base: position 1,063,629 of record NC_079302.1, on the reverse strand, counting down.
AGTGCTAACGCTTTTGTTGCGTCTTTCCTTCCAAAGCTGGCTAGAAGCTGCCAACTCCCCCAAGCCAGTCCAGAAGAGCACTACAGGAGCAGGTGGAGGAACAACAGGTTTTGCGACAGGACAATGTAGTGTCATGGGTCCCTGTGGAACAGGAGCCAGCCATTGTACAAGGCTATGCTGAGTCCCAGTGTGGCATTGCATGAGTCTCCGAAACCTTTCTGGGGCTCAGTTTACCCATTTGAGAGAACAGCGGTAGCATGTGTGTTTCCCATGGGGCTGGCGGGGCTGTGCTCTGCAGTGCCCCGTCCTTTGGGTCCTCCACCTCACCACTGGTGTCCAGGACCCTGCTGCATCTCCAGAGGCCATGTGCCACATATGAACTACTTCAAGTGCCCCATGGAGCCCCAGAGACATGTATCAGCTGCTGGGCATCACGGCCCCTCACATGGGGCTGAGGCACCACTGCTCACCGAGAGCAGGCGGCAGCAGCATCAGGACCAGCCAGATGATCCAGCCCCATCTGGGAGTGCAGATGCGGCAGCGGCTGGCTCTGTTACAGATCCTAGATAGGCCGTGGATTCCACAGCAGGACTCTGTTCTCATGACAGATACCCAAAGGCAGATTTTCTTTTAATTAATTATGAAAATCTATAATGCAGTCAGCGTGATGCCTCTTGGTATGTTTATTGTTATACCCCATTTATTTGCTTTTGTTCTCAACATATGCTTTCATTATGAGGGAGATTTTTATACTGACCATCTGTGCATTACAAATGAATTTCAGATAGGACTGAAGGACTTGGGGAGCAGGATAGAGGTCAGTAGAGTTTTTTAATATCTGAGTGGAAATGGGTGTCATTTACAGTTGTGGAATAAACACACCGACTAGTCTTTCTTAAAATAATACTGAAATGACAAAGTTGGCATTTTTAAGCTGTTGTCTTTAGGTTTTGGGACTACCAGGCTTTTGAGATTAGTGAAATATTTCATACCTCATCATATAGTTAACATTTCATTTTCTGTCTCTACACTCAGAAAAAAAATATTTATTTTTCCAATAATATTCTGCCTACATTTTAATATTTTTCTCTGCAGCCAAAGGGCAAAAAGCATTTAATTCACCCAGCACCAAAGGTGATGACATTTATCTGTGTGTTTGTGTGACTGTGGCTGTAGTTCTGTACCCAGCCCCGTTTCAGGTCTGGGGGAACAGGTTAGAGATCCCCAGGCAGAGCCCTGTGGATGCCATGAAAACAAGAAGGAGCCGTGCCAAACCCTGGCTGGCGTAGCACCCCGATCTCTGCTTGTCTGCAAAGAAAAGTACTCCTGCTCTTTCCAGTCTTCTCTCTGCTCTACCTGTGCCTCTTGGCATGATTTAAAATGATGGAACATTCTACACACGCATCTCCCTGCTGAGCACTCGCTACCGGTGCGAGCCCCACAGCCTCTGTTTGTAACACACGGTCGTGGAAGACCTCAGTGCTTCTGTATCCTTGCACAGAAATGGAAAACACTGCTGCCCAGCTCTCCCCTCTCCCTGCCAAGGAGCAAATTCGGGGGCATCACTGAAGCCCAGCCCTCTTGTTTGGTGGAGCAGCACCAGCAGTGTGGGCAGGCATGGTCGGGAAACACAGGTCCTTGCCGTTAGCCCGAGCCTTGTGGAGGGAGCTGTTTGGCAGGACGGCTGCAAGCGTCTCTTTCCATGTGTAGTGACTCCTTCAAGCTTTCAATTCCTCTGTGTTTCCCAGCTTTTACCCCTCCTTCCTCTTTGCCTTGTTATTTTTCCTTTTGACTACTTTTCTATGCTCTAAGGTCAAGGGTTTGCCCTACAGAAAGAAAAAGCTTAGCCGAAAATTAGGAGATTTAATCAAAGGTTCTCCAGACAGCACGAACAATCGCTAAACATTGAACTGGACAAAATGAAAAGCCATTCAAATGGAAACAGAGGGTTGCGTAGATCTCCCTTAGCAAAGGACTTGATGCCATTTCCACCATGCCACGTGCCACACTCATTGCTGCAGAGGCTGTGGGTGAAGCCCGGGGGGCCAGGCAGCACTGGGGCAAGGAGACCATCATGCAGCATTTCTTCCCGAGTAACAAGCGAGAGCACAAGAGGAAACGGCCTCAAGTTGTGCCAGGGGAGGTTTAGATTGGATATTGGAAAAAATCTCTTCACTGAAAGGGTTGTCAAGCCCTGGAACAGGTTGCTCAGGGAGGTGGTGGAGCCACCATCCCCTGGAGGGATTTAAAAGATGCGTAGATGTGGTGCTTTGGGACATGGTTTAGTGATGGGCTTGACAGTGTTAACAGTTGGACTTGATGATCTTAAAGGTATTTTCCAACCTAAGCAATTCTAGATTCCCTCAGACCTTACAGTTGATGCCATCGCTGTCAGCAACATGTCCAGAGGCTGCAGGAGTTGGCAGGGAAAGCTCTCCTCTGTCCTGTACCCCACCCTCAGGTTATGTTTACATGCTCCAGGCTCTGGGCATGCCCCGAGTGTGTCATTCCTGCCCCTCACCAAAGCATGAGTGTGGTGAAAGCAGCAGCAGGAGGAGAGGGAGCTTTCCTGACCCCACAGACTCACTGACATAGCTTTGCCTTGAGGCACTGGAGAAGAAATATTCATTCCTGGTGAAGATGAAACCCCACCTCCCCCCACACTGCAGGTACATTCCCAAAGCACCAAGTCGAGCTGAAGGACAGAGCCGCCTTGAGCACTGCTCCGTCGGGCAGTTGTCCTCAGAGCTCAGCGGTGGGCTGCAGGCTGGGGCAGATGTCCTCTGCTTACTGCAGAGATGTGCAGTCCTTCCGCAAGAACTGCACAGGTTCCTCTCTAACAAAGAGTGTGCCTTTCCTACCCTTTCCCATCCTTTCCTGTCCTTTCCTATGCCGTTTGCCTGCGTGGCATCATGTGCCCCATACTAAGCGTGTGAATGCTTGGGCACGTAGGCACTGCCAGTAGCGAGAGTTCTCCCCCATTTCCCACCCAAATAAAAAGCAAGTTTCCCGTCTCCTCAGGCCAGTGCCAGGGTGATGACCTGCTCAGACGGGATGACCTCCTCTCCACTGAGCTGCTGGCTCAGCACCCACAGCCCTCACGGCACTCCCTTCCCTGTGCTTGCAGCGGTATGAGCAGGACTGGCCCCCCAGGCTCTGCATGGTGCCTTGTAAGGGAAGGTGTGCTGACAGAGCAGCGCTGCCTGCTGCCCCTCCAGACACGGTGGGCCTGCTTCTGGTCCGATGCCTGTGCAGCAGCGAGGCTGGCCGCAGCGGCCCCCACTTAGCTTCAGGCAGCAGCTGTTTGCACACGGGGGACCCAGGCAGCGTAGCAAGTGCCTGCACTCTGCAGGGCACGTGCGTGGCAGTGGCAATGGCAGTGCCCACACAGGTGGCCGTCAGCAGAACGCAGTGTGGCCCTGCAGGGTCCTGTCGGACTCGGGTTGCTTTTAGGCAGCAACTGGCCTCTGCCTCTTCAGTCCCAGCCCCCCTCGTGCCAGGGCAGGTGCCACACTCCTGCCTGCACTCTGGAGGTCGGTGGGCTCCCGCCGCTGGGTTCCTGTCCTGGCGTTGGTATTTTGCAGCTGAAGCTGAGTGAGGCGGAGGCAATATGCTCAAGCATTCTGTCTGAGGGGAACGTGGGGAGGGGGAGAGGGAAAAAGGCTGTTGGATCTATCGCTGGCAATTTAGATTCAGAGACATTTCATCTGCAGTTCCCTCAAGTGTTGAATTGAATAAAACCAGCAGCAGTGGTGGAAAAGGAGGTGGGGGAAGGGCTCTGAGCACTCTGGGCTAAACAAAAAGAGACAGGCAGCTCATAAAAAAAAAGAATTGCATCCTTGGGCTGAAAATACAGATTCACAAGGAAGGGAGGAGAATGCGTGGCAGAGCCCGTCCAGCGGGCAGGGAGGGCTCTGGGCAGGCACTGCCGAAGGCCCCCAGCGTTCCTGCAGCCTGAGCAGATCACAGGGTTTGCTTCTGGGTTTCATGATTTTCTGTGGGTTTTTTGAAGCTCCAGTTGTAGAATCAAGCAGGAAGAGCAGAGTCCCAGGCTTTGTTTGCAATTTTAAAAAAACTGCTTCACTGTCCAGTGCTTCAGGAGAAAAGTGCAAAAGTGAAGCCCTGAAGGGTCAAAAATTCAGAAGAAAAAGTAACCTAGCACTTACAGTTTGGTAAACACTTGCTGTTTGGGGCCTGATTCATGGTTCCCAAATGCAGTCATGCGTTGGCAGATCTGCCTTCATCATTAGGTGTTTCCATTCATCTGCCTTGGAGAGGGAATTGCTGCTAGTTTTTGTTCTGGCCACGCATTGCAGTGTTTGTTTTTCTCTGGGTCTGTCGTTCATTCCCCAGGTATCGGGTCAGGATAGCTTTCACAGAAAGCCACCCAGCCCAGCCGAGCCTGAAGGAGCATAGCAGCCATTTGAGAGAATTCAGTTAGAGCAGAAAATAAATTCTTAGGGTCTCTGTTGCCTTGTGTGTGGTGCCACCGCTTCCATGGTGGTGCTTCCAGCAGCTTAAGTCAGAGAGGCATCAGCTGTATCAGGGCTGACTGTGACCTTCCCTCAGGACACCCCCGGTGACACTGCGATGCTGTCTGCTTTGCTGGCAGCACAGGGCACCGCAGGCGGCACCTCTCCTCGCTTCATCCTGGGCACCGTCCTCGCACTCGGGCTTCCGCGGGGTGGCACGCTGAAGGTCCCACGCCGAGACGCAGCCCTCGCACTCGATGCAGGCCTGCGGCTACTGGCATACTGCCATGACGGTGGCACCAACCCCCAGCCCAGCTTGCCAGAGGGAAGGGCCATCGGAGAGGGGCTGCTCTGCAGCAGGAGGCGGCAAGCCTTCCTCCTCCAGAGTGCCCAGGCTCCCTCAGCTTGTGCTCCTCCCCAGCCTGGTCTCTTCTACTCCTGCAGAAAAGACAGCTGCTTTCATCTCACTCGAGCAGTTTGTTCCCTCCAAGCAGGGTCCCCAAAGGCATGGCTCTCCTGTTGTCCTCCAGCAAGCACCGTGTTGGCTGAGTGGGGAGCAAAACTTCTCTTAAGGTGCTGTCTTACTGTTCTGTGAGGTGCTGCAGTGAGTTACTCCAGTGTAGCTGTACAGAAAACCTCCCTACGGCCAGGCCAGCACAGCACTTCTACAAATGCTTGCACAGCAGCAGCACAGCTGTCAGCACCTATTCAGGCATAACACAGTTCTAACCTGTGTTTACTAACTTGTGCTTACTGATACATCCTAATCCTCTCCTGTTCCCTAGGTTGGGCACAGCATGTGGGCAGGATTCGCATGTGATCACAGTTGGGAGTGCCCTTGTGGGTGCGTGACCTGTGGGCTGCCAGAAAGGCTCCACGACTCAAGCCTCTGCCGGCCTTAGCACACCCGTCCGAGGTGCAAGGCAGCTGGTGGGGTGATGGGGTTTTACCGGGGGAACATCTAGGCCTGCTTTGAGTCCCATTACATCATGGCACAATGTCAGGAATTGGTTTGCACCAGCATTTCTAGTGACTGGGGGGGATCACAAGAAGCTGCCAGTGCATAATCCCAGAGCAGGTGCCAGGTGCTCAGGCAGGAGCTGGTGACACCGCTCAGGTCCCACACCCATAGCTTGGATGCGAGGCAAAGGCGCTGGCTGATGCTTCTTGGAAGCTGTTTCTTCCAAAAGCGTATTCCTACCTCAGGTGGAAAGATAGGTCTTTTGTTTGCCCCCATCTTCTTTACTGACTTCCTTGCCCCCTTATAACACTTCAGTGACAGATCTTACGTTTTACGTTTTACAGAGTTCTGCCTCAGACCACGTGCGGATGTGCATGCAGAGAGCACATGCACACAGCCAGCACACCGTGTTGGTGTAACAGGTTTGCATGGCAAGGTTTTGGTAGGGGGGCTACGGGGTGGCTTCTGTGAGAAGATGCCAGAAGTTGCCCCCATGTCCAACAGAGCCAACGCCAGCCGGCTCTGAGACGGACCTGCCGCTGGCCAAGGCTGAGCCCATCAGCAACGGTAGCGCCTCGGGGATAACAGATTTAAAGGGGGTAGCGGGGAAGTCTGCCAAAAAAAAAACCTGCAGTGGAAGAGAGGAGCGAGAGTATGTGAGAGCAACAGCCCTGCAGACACGAGGGTCAGTGCAGGAGGAGGCGGGGGGGCTCCAGGTGCCGCAGCAGATTCCCCTGCACCCGTGGGAAGCCCCCGGCGAGGCAGGCTGTGCCCCCAGCCCACGGAGCCCATGGGGGAGCAGATCCCCACCCGCAGCCCGGGACGGGCCCCATGCAGGGGCAGGGGGATGCCTGGCGGGGGCTGTGACCCGTGGGCAGCCCGCACTGGGGCAGGGCTGGGGCCCCCCTCCCTGAGGACCCCTGCTGGGGCCGGCTGTGCCTGGGGGGCTGCAGCCAGTGGGAGGGACCCACGCTGGAGAAGTTCACGGAGAACTGTCTCCTCTGGGAGGGACCCTGTGATGGGGCAGGGGAAGAGTGGGGAGGAAGGAGCAGCAGAGACAACGTGTGATGGACTGACCATAACCCCCATTCCCCGTCCCCTGCCCGCTTGTGGGGAGGAGGGAGAGAAATCGGGAATTAAGTTAAGCCTGGAAAGAAGGGAGAGGTCGGGGGAACGTGGTTTTCTGATTTGAATGGTAAACTATTTTTCCGCAAGTCAAGTCTGTTTTCCCTGTGACAGTAAGCGCCGAGTGACCCCCCTGTCCTTATCTCGACCCACGAGCCTTTTGTTATGTTTTCTCCCCCCTGCCTGGCTGAGGCGGGCAGTGACAGAGCGGCTGGGTGGGCACCCGGCGCTCAGCCAGGGCCAGCCCACCACAGCCAGCCAGAATGCCCTCCCAGCACAGCATGCCCATGCGAGGAGACTGGGCACCAGCGTCACACCGGCATGTGAATGGATGCTGGTGCGCAGCCTCGGGGGAAACAGGCGTAGGATGGCATATGAGGAGGCACCTGGCTTGACCCTGCTCTCCACCCTTCATGGAGAGAAGCCGTTTGAATGAACAGCACGTGAAATCGGTGCCCCACAGCTGAAGTCTAGCCAGCACCAAATTACCCGGTGCTACCAGTGGTGCAGCCAGACAGCTCAGCCTGGTCCCTGAAACCGTGCTGGCTGTGGCTTGGTGTAGCTGCACTTACATTACAATGTCCTCTGCCTTTGCTGGTACTCATGTGGAAGTGCATGTGAAATACACATGCAAGAGCAGGTGAGGAGTCAGGGCTTCTCAGGGCAGGCACTGATACCTTTCTTTCAAGTTGTTTCAGCTGTAAAACAGGGGTCACGGTTCTTATCTACGTCACGAGGATTTGGGAGCCTGATTAGCTACAGCCTGTAAAAGACTGAAGAATTCTTACTGTGAATCTAGGACCAAAGCAGAGAATGAGAGAGGCAGTCTTATGGGCATTTATTATGCTGCCCTGATTTTTCTCCCAGTGTTATTGATCCAGCAGCTTGCTAAGATACAACCTTGCCTGCTGTAGTGGTTTAATTCATTTTTAAGCATCATTATTTTTCATGTTGTGGTCTTCCCCTGCTTGGGGTACTTCTCACTGCCCATCCCCAAAAATGTCAATTCCTGTCCATGTTTCATGGCGTGCACTGCTCCCACATGCGTGTGTGTGTGTGTGTGTACACCAGGGAGATGGAGAGGCAGCTTCAGCTACACTAAGCAATTAAAAACGCCGGTAGCTCAGGGATGAGCAGGAGGCCGTGATTTTCTTTTCCTTTGCAGTAATTGCCTCTGCAATCAGCTTTGATCACCCAAGAGCAGAGGAGATGAGTGCTGCAAGTTGACATCAGTGGTTTTAATATATCCATTTACATATACAGGAGCAGTGCAGCATACAGCTTTCCATAGCGCCTCTGACCTGAAACCATCGCCGCTCCATAGACACCTCATTTAATTTAATACTTCACCGCCACTGCGGAAGCCACAGGATGGGGATGGGAGGGGGGATAATCAAGCCCTCACTCTCTCGCTCTCTGTGAATGTCTGTAGAAATGACATGAAAGTAATTGCTTTTGAAAAGCAAAGCAGAAATGGCACAATTGATTCCACTTAAATAAGAGGAGAGGGGGTGGGGGTGGGGGATGTTCGCCTTAAACATGCCACCTTCTTTCCTGCAGCAAGCAAATTGCTTCATGGGTCTGCATAGGGACGAAGGGAAGGTGGGCTTGTCTCTGAGCGGCACGCAGGGGAAGGAGGCGAGCTCAGGCAGCAGTGCTGCTTTGTGCAGGATGCGTCCTCTCAGCTAACTCGGACCCAGAGGCAGACGCTGCTTCATGAATCCATATGACATCCCCTGTTGTCACAGCCATTTCTGTTGCCGGGGAGCTGCTACAGAGACTCATCACATTGAAAATCCTAGAATTATTCTGCCTCCAAAACCCGCTCACCTGCCTCGCAGCTGGGGGAAGGAGGTGTTTATCCTGTGTGCTGAGGAGACATTGTTTCCTCTCGGTCTCTCATCCATCTCAGATTAACCCTGGAGATACAGCTTTGCGAGCCCAAGGCTTTGGAAGCCATCCAGCCCGGCGCCCACCAGTGGGTGCCCAGCCTTCCGCCAAGGGCCCTGTGCCTGCTCTGCCAGCTGCCTGGCACGTGCCACCGGCTCCCCCGTTAGCGGGAGCTGGGACGTGGTCGTGCGGAGGTGCAGCCCCCCGGTGCCCTGCCTACCCCGTGGATGGCCCCCCGCGTGGGCGCTGCCACTGGAGGGAACAGGGGCTCCACTGCTGCTGGGCTGCTGGGGCTGCTGGAGGGGAGCGGTGTCCCGTGCCTGTCAGCCCCCTCCACTGCCAGCCTGTGCTGCTTGTGCCCAGTCAGGCAGACGGCTGTCTCAGGGGATGGCTGTGTCCTTGGCCAGGGTGCTTCCGGGGGCCAGCCAGCCAGAGATCAGTCCTTGCATGGATTTTAAGTATGTTGCTGCTCCCTGCCCTCTCAGAGAAGGAGAACAAGCACTCCCTAGGTGCTTCACTATGTTACCTATTTGGTCATCTTCTCGGCGTGGCAGCCAGCTGGTCCGTGCCCCAGACCACAGCCACAGCCAAGGTCTGGCTTTGCCAGTTTCCCAGCTGCCAGGCATTGCCCTGGTGCTCATCCAGCCTCCGCAAGCGGGCAGAGGCAGTCGAGAGCTGCTGTGGAATCATGCCAGGGGCTGCGAGGCCGAGTGGGCACCCCAGCCCAGGAGCCCAGACCCACATGCCAGCCACCTTACACAGCAGAGAGGGAGGGGGGAGAAAGTGCTTTGTCTGTGCCAAGCAGCATGAAGCAGCATGTGAAAAGTCCTCCCTGCCCCAGTGCTTGTTCTGCTCTCTGGCAAATAGAGGAAGAAACCACCATATGGGAGCCTCGGGGATTCTTCCGAGCGTGGGAAGAGTCGGATACATTTGTACCAAGACAAAGCCAAGAACTTGCAGAACAGCTCTAGTACTCAGTTTGCCCCATGTTCACGTCATGATGGAAGCCAGCTGCCATTGCCAGCGGAGCAAGAGCAGCCCCAGAGCCCAGCAGTCCCCGCTGCCCCACACCAGAGCATCTCCTTTGCTCTTCAGAGCACGCGGCACTCACTGCTGGATCCTGTATTCAGCACAAAGCTGGTCTCTACTATTGCAATGCACAGGCATGTAGGCACAAGTGCCCGCGCTTAGATCCACTCAGAATTTAAATGTTTTCTTTTTTCTCTTTTGGTGGGCATTTTGCTGGACAGTGGTAACCTT